>NC_041003.1:24233008-24581359 GCF_004193775.1 Glycine soja | reverse complement strand
AGTGATTCTTTTTATTTAAGTGGTGATCATTTTAAGCGTTGGACCTTAAAAATGATCCATTTTACTTAGTGAGAAATTGAAATGACAAACTTCAAAAGCCTATTTTTGTGGACGAGCTTGACTAGGCGAGTTGATTTAGCCCTTAGTTTCACTTTAGTTATTAATCAATTCGATTAAGAATGAGAAATCCCAAAGAGAAAACGTCCGATTGATTTTCCGCTTTATTTTACTAAAAGATATCCTTTTGATTATTATATTATTTTTTACCTCTTTTTGATTTCCAACGTGGTTACGGCACGACCTGAACGGTCGGAATTTATTTTAACCGAAGTTAATGGATAATACAATTCAAACGTTCGGTGGAAATTTATTTTATTTTTAAGTAAGCGAGAAACGACTTAAGTAAAATGGCTTAAGCACGTCAACAGGGGGTATAAAAGTAAACAAAATGAGAATAAAAATGCACGAAACACAATGTGGACCACTATGGGTGCATAGAATGAATCGAAAGCTTGGTTCGAGGTACTTACCCGTTGAAGATCGAAGAACGATGAAGAACAAATGAAGAACGTCGAAGAACGGTTGAAACCTTTGCGAGATTCCTCACGGAAACGTTACGGAAACGTTTCGGAAGCGCTCGGCTTAGATTTTCTTCACGGAAACAATTTTTTTCCAAGCAAATTCGAAAGAGAGAGAAGTGCCTAAGGGGCTGGGATCCTTTTCTTCTTCATTTCTCCCCTATTTATAGCAAATAGGGGAGATGCTTGCCGCCAGCTCGCCCAGGCGAGCTCAGCTCGCCCAGGCGAGCAGGGTTGCTTCCTCCAGAAGCAACCGCCTTCTGGGAACTTCTGGAGGGCCCAAATGGGCCTGGGTGCTATTGCACCCCCATTTTTACTAAGTTCACCCCCTCTTCTGTTTTTTGGTAATTCTTTTTTCGTAAAGTTACGGAAACTTACGAATTTCGTAACGATACTTGTTTTCTTTCCGTAATTGTTACGGAACCTTGCGGATTACATAATCATCCCCTTTTTGACTTACGGAATGTTACGGAACCTCACTTAATTATGCAACGACGCTTCCTTTTGATTTCCGGTGTGTCACGGAAACTTACGGATTGTGCATCAATATTTTTTTGGTTTTTCCGGCATGTCCTGAAATTTCACAAATTGCCTAATGATGGATGCCAAGCACCCACAAGGACCAAAGAATGGTCGCACGTCATCGGCAAAGGTTCCCGGACGAAATTAGGGTATGACAGTTGCCCCTCTTTACTTGTCTTTTATTGGAGATAAAGAAAGTAAAGATAAGACATAATTTCGTCCCTCTCGATTGACGAGAGTCGCGGGTGACCATAAAATCTCACATGCAAATGACTTGTTGTTCCCAGAATTTCACAAATTGCCTATGATGGGTGCCAAGCACCTCACAAGGACCAAAGAATGGTCACATTCATCAAGCAAAGTCCCCGAAATCAGTGTATGACACTCATTTTGCTCCTCTCGGTTGACGAGAGTCGCGGGCGACCATGAAATTTCCGCATGTAATGACTTTGTTGTTCCGGAGGAACAAAAGGTGCAGAGACTGTGTCAGCCTCTGCATGCTATCAGCGTTCTGTCTTACAGATAGCAAAAGAATGGGTGCGAATAACCCATAAGGTATCTCGCGTATCATGGGTGCAGAATGACCAAACTTGTCTCTGCTTGTCATCTGCTCTGGATGACAAAAGGGTGCGGATAACCGTAGTACCTCCGCGTATCATGGGTGCAGAATGACCAAACTTGGTCTCTGCTTGTCATCTGCTCTGGATGACAAAAGGGTGCGGATAACCGTAAGGTATCTCCGCGTATCATGGGTGCAGAATGACCAAACTTGGTCTCTGCTTGTCATCTGCTCTGGGATGACAAAAGGGTGCGGTAACCGTAGGTATCTCCGCGTTCATGGGTGCCAGAATGACCAAACTTGGTCTCTGCTTGTCATTGCTCTGGATGACAAAAGGGTGCGGATACCGTAAGGTATTCCGCGTATCATGGGTGCAGATGACCAAACTTGGTCTCTGCTTGTCATCTGCTCTGGATGACAAAGGGTGCAGATAACCGTAAGGTATCTCCGCGTATCATGGGTAAGAATGACCAACTTGGTCTCTGCTTGTCATCTGCTCTGGATGACAAAAGGGTGCGGATAACCGTAAGGTATTCGCGTATCATGGGTGCAGAATGACCAAACTTGTCTCTGTTGTCATCTGCTCTGGATGACAAAAGGGTGCGGATAACCGTAAGTATCTCCGTATCATGGTGCAGAATGACCAACTTGGTCTCTGCTTGTCATCTGCTCTGGATGACAAAAGGGTGCGGATAACCGTAAGGTATCTCCGGTATCATGGGTGCAGAATGACCAAACTTGTCTCTGCTTGTCATCTGCTCTGGATGACAAAAGGGTGCGGATAACCGTAAGGTATCTCCGCGTATCATGGGTGCAGAATGACCAAACTTGGTCTCTGCTTGTCATCTGCTCTGGATGACAAAAGGGTGCGGATAACCGTAAGGTATCTCCGCGTATCATGGGTGCAGAATGACCAACTTGGTCTCTGCTTGTCATCTGCTCTGGATGACAAAAGGGTGCGGATAACCGTAGGTATCTCCGCGTATCATGGGTGCAGAATGACCAAACTTGGTCTCTGCTTGTCATCTGCTCTGGATGACAAAAGGGTGTACGTCACATGATCTCAGGGTCAGTATGACAAAGACTTATGGGGCGGCCGACAAAAGCAAAGCTCTTGCTCCTACGTATCCTCCAATGAGGAACTCAGACTACGTAGTTCTGGATAACTTGTGAGGCTTGAAAAAGTCTCGCTGTTTTCTCCACTAAAATGCAAACATGCTTTAGCAAAGAGGACAAATATTCCAACTGATTTAGAGCAGCATATGTTTTTTTTTTGAGTGACAAAACAATGCGCCTACCAGGGAGGAGAGTCTGCTGATGAGATCCCCCATAACCATAAATGAGATCTTGGATGTCAGCATTTCGTTTCTAATGACCATTTAGAGGAACACTGGGTTCGACAAAAATAGAAGAAATCTACTCAAAGTGTATCAATCTCGCACAGGTAAGTGTTTCATCCTAATTCCGAACCATAGATATGTCATGACTTGACTTTGCAAATTATTTCCTATCAAATCAAAAATTACACGCGTGATCATGGATCAATAGGGCTTCCCTTGGGAATGGGTTCTTTTGGTGGTTTCTTCTTTCGGCTTTTGTGTGTTTTTGGCTTTGATTTTCTAGCTTTTCTTTTTCTGTCTGTTTTTTTTGTTTAGTGCGGGGCGAGAAAAAAGGTCGCTAGCGCACGGGATTTTGGTTGGTAAACAAAGGGAGAAGACCATTTTAGGTCGTGGTTTCCTTTCCTTCTTTTTTGTTCATTTGGTGACAATTCTGTATTGTTCAGTATTGTCTGGTCAAAAGACCTTTCTGCACATTCTTCTAGTTTCTTTGATCAAGAAACTTTCTTTCCTTCCTTTTTACTTCTCCATTCTTTGGTTGGGAATTTTCTTTCTTTTCTTTTTGCTTTCCCCACTCTTTGATTGGGAATTTCCTTTCTTTTCTTTTTTGCTTCCGAGGGTAAGGATTATGGTGAGTCAGGATTTTGGCTCAAGGTTTGTAGAATGGATAGACATGATACATGTCGGGGTTTGGTTTGGTTCAAGGACAAAAAGGGATGCCCCACATTATTTCCATGACACAAATGCAAAAATGATGATTTGGAAACTTTATGCAAAACTGGTCATGCATGCACCTATGCGGACACTCAAGTGTCAAATTTTTATGGTCATGTGATGCTAGGGCTCAGGATTCATTTCTCTATTTAAATCAACCAATGTTCCCAAAATATGTTCTTTTATCAATTTGTGCATTCACCCGAGTCCATTTTGGGCGTCCGGGGAATTTCACAGCATTCACCCTTCAGGTGTAGACACATTTCCAAAAAATTGGTTATGATCAATGAACTTTTTCAAAGAAAAGTTGGAAATCGTCTCTTTTCAAAAGCATGTTGGTTTTCAGCTTAACAACTTATTTCTTTTCTTTTCACCTTTTTCCTTATTTGCTTTTTTCTTATTTGCCCTCTTTTTCTTTTCACTTTCTTTTCTTTTTATTTCATTTTCTTTCCTTTTCTATTATTTTCTTTCCTTTTCTATTTTATTTTTATCATGATTTTTTTGTTTATTTTACATATATACTTTTGGACGATGTTCCTAAACGAAGAACTCTACACGGTTCCAGAATTTCAAACATCATCGCTAGTATGATACATAAATACTAACGCCCAATCTAAACAAAAATGTATGCACTGTACAAAATGACAATCGAAACAACAAAGACAAACGTTAGTCTCTCAAGTCAAAACATAACATAGAATAAAAAAATGACAAAAGAAATATGAAAGAAAACATGAATCTGGGGATCTCCCAGTCACGTGTCTCCACTCCCTCCCAAGAAGTCAAGCAATCAGCCATTCCTCATCCTCGTGGGCTTCTTCTCCATCGCCGGGAGCTTCTGGGGGTGCCTCTCCTGCTTGGGCCTCGGGCCATCTCCGGGCCATGCACTTCTGCCCTGAACTGGTCTGGAGTAGGGCATGAAAAAGGAGCGAGCCTGGCTCTGCATGCTAAGGCTCATCTGGTACAGACAATCATGGGTCCGTACATGTGCTCGGTGGTTGGCCGCCTGCTGGCGAACCAAATGCCGTAAATACTGCTCTATGTCAAATGCCCCAGCCTGGCCAGCCGGATGAGGTGGTGGTGGCCGCCTGCGGCCTGTGGGCATCACCCTGAGCCTGTCTCTGGGTACAGTACTTCTCAATAAAGCCCGGTGGATGGGCGGCCGAATCACCTTGGTAGGTGCAACGGGGACTCCGAACGACTGGCAGAGTCCTGTGATCAGTGCGGGGAATCCCAGAGCCCTGTTGGACTTATCTGGGTCCAAAGGGTGCCTAGTGGGCGCCATACCTGCAAAATATAGATGGCATCAGCGATCAACTGAGCCACATGGTGCTCATCCGTGTCAGGATGGCGTACACCAGCTGGCACTTAGGCATGGGGAGGTCGGATTATGATCGGTGGCAGGATGTTGCTGAGGAGCAACGTCATCCATATCTGGGTCAGGGTGGTCATATTGGTGCGCATGATTCGCACTCGCCTCCCTGCAGCAGTCCGGGCAAAATCCTGCCCCGGATATACATAGCAGCTGGGCGATGGCCTCCTCATCGAACCATCAGACCCGGTTCCTTCTCTGGCCATACTCGCATTCCTGGCCCTCTTCCAACACCATCGGATATCCCAGGAGCTGGCTGATAGCGTCGGCATCGAACGGGATCCACTGACCCCTAACCCAGGATCTCATGTCCGCACGCCCTCCTCTGTTGGCCAAGCATTGGCATAAAATTCAAGGACTATTTCTGGATCAAACTTGGCCATAGAGTAACCAGTGGTGCCCACCGCCGGCGCCCTATTTCCTCCTGAAATCAGTATACTCGTCGTCCCTGAGCTGGACGCGTCGCTCCCGGAGAAACGACATCCCTTGATGGCTTCGAAGCGTGCTGGTGTACAATGCTCCTAAGCGGTGACTGTCATACTCCGGGGCGGAACTAGTTCTTCGGCGCCTTGTCCTTCCTGGACCTCTTTGAGGCAAGCTTCCTCGGGGCCATTCCTGCGAAGGCAAACATTTGGAAAGTTAGTTTACAAGAATATAACAATCATTACAAACAAGGGCCAAAACACTTCTCATGGCACGAGCGTCAACATGCACTTTATAAAATAATTCATATGGGGTCGTGCTATTTTATGACACATACGTATTTGCACACATAAAAATTTTGTATGAAGCATTTTACGACACCTATCCATGTACATATATATTTTTTTTTGCAACCTTTTCATGCTACATCCTATATATATACACCACACATTTTTTTGGAAGGCTTCTTTTGTTACCTACTCACAAATACACATATTTTGAAAAACTTTTACGCTACCATCCAACACTTTGTAAGGCACTTCATGCTATATATTATTCTATTATGCAAGGCATTTTATTCAACTTTCTGCAAGGCATTTTATTCGACATTTTGCAAGGCATTTTCCATGCTATATATTTACATATATACATACCGTTGAAAGGTATTTTCCATGTACCTAGGTGCAAGGTATTCCTCATGGGGCAGCTAAATTTAAATTCTAATAACAACCTCTCAAACATGTCCTAATATTCATGCCTTTTTTCATTCAAAACCAAAACTTAGATTCCTAGGCGTAAGTCATGCTTTCTTGTATTGAAATTAAAGCTTGGGTTCCTAGGCTAGAATTGCATTCGGCACTCATTTAAATCCTTCATGCTGTCCCTATACATATAAAACAGTCCACAACCCAAAGCTCACAAAAACCATGCTCATATCTCGTTGAGGCATTTCACCGAGCACTTGGTGGGCGCATGTTTAGGCACGAATATCAGAGAATGGGGACAATGTGGCATGCGCCATCACTTCAAATTAACCCTAGGCCAAGGCCATCCCTTACAACCCTCAATCCAACAAAACAAGCAACAATCTGAGGATAAATCCTCACGTTTCTTAGCAAACACATGCAATTTAGAGCACCAAAATACATCAATGGAAAGCTAGAAAGCCCAAGAATGAGTACTTACTTGTTGAGACGAATATAGAGCAAAACGGAATCAAAAACGCAAAATGGTGACCTAAGGGCTGCAAAATCCGTGAGTCCGTGAGCCTTCTTTTTTGAATGAGGGGGGGAAGTTTTTGAATGAAAAAACATCCCCCCTTCGTCATTTTTATATTTTGGTGCAGAGGTGGCTCGCCCAGGCGAGCCCAGCTCGCCCAGGCGAGCTAACCTGCACTTTTTTTTTTTTTTTTTTTTTTTTTTTGAGGGGAACATTGACCATGTCCCCTCCCTTCTCATGGATTAGCCTTTTGCCTAACTTGAACTTACTTAGGTTAGAATCAGGCGTTGTACTTATCTTATATTACTCTTTCCTTTTTAAACAAACAAATAGTAAAAGAAAGCTACAAAATAGAAAGGATACGGGGCTGCCTTTGCAGCGACATTCCCTGCTTGTTTTGCACAGGAAGAGCAACGATCGGTCGGTCGTGACCCCATCCCCGCTTGCGTTCATCCTTAAGTACCTGCAAGTAATAAACAACCAGGTATGGCCAATCTTGGCCGCATCATTACCCTACCTTGACTGGTTTCTGCCATTCATGTTTTGTCTTCACTCCGAAGGTAGCCCAAGGTGATCCTGCCCCTATTTTACCACAACAATATACATGCGTATGCGTATGCATATGCATGAATGTTTTCAAACGTAGAAAATTTAGGGAAAGTTGGTTCAGGTTCAATTCTAATTAAGCACTTGGGGATCCATGAACTGAGCGGAAGGGCTCAGGCGATCACAATTAACGCAAGGTGTGAAACTAACGTGAGGACTAAAAGCCTCAAATCCATGTTCATTTCTTTGAAAGATCGTAACAGAGATACAACGGACCGGAAAACCCTGGGGGGAAATCTAGAAAACGCATAAAGATAGAGAACATGCAGCGACATCCTTAATTGCCCCAGCTTCTAAGCATAATATTGTTTGACGACATCAGAGTTCACGGGTGAAGGTAGCTCTTCGCCATCCATGTGGTAAGCACCAAAGCTCCTCCGGAAAAAGCCCTCTTCACGACAAAGGCCCTTCGTAGTTCGGGGCCCATTTCCTCGATGGTCCTTGACAGCATGGGACATTTTCTTTAGCACAAGGTCTCCTCATGGAACTTGCGTAAGCGTACTTTCTTGTCGAATGCACTCTTCATTCTTTGCTGGTATAAGCGCCCATGACTCATGGCGTTAAGCGCTTACCCTCAATGAGGTTGAGCTGATCGTAGCGTGTTTGAGCCCACTCTGATTCCTTTAACCCGGATTCTGCCAAATCCTTAATGACGGGATTCTACCTCAAACGGTAACACCGCCTCCATCCCATATACCAATGAGAAGGCGTTGCCCCAGTTGACGTTCGCACTGAAGTCCGGTAACCGTGTAACGCGAATGGGAGCATCTCGTGCCAATCCTTGTATGACACGGTCATCTTTTGGATAATCTTTTTGATATTCTTATTGGCTGCTTCCACGGCTCCATTCATCTTTGGCCGGTAGGGCGTGGAATTGTGATGCTGGATTTAAACTCCTCGCACATTTCTGCCATCATCTTATTATTCAGGTTGGTGCCGTTGTCCGTGATAATCTTTCTTGGCAAACCATATCGGCAGATGATCTCCTTCTTAATGAACCTGACCACCACATTCCTCGTGACATTGGTATATGAAGCCGCCTCGACCCACTTGGTGAAATAATCTATTGCTACAAGGATGAAGCGATGACCATTCGAGGCCTTGGGCTCAATGGCCCCAATGACATCTATTCCCCACATGGAGAAAGGCCAAGGGGCGGACATGACATTCAGAGGATGCGGTGGGGCATTG
Source organism: Glycine soja (assembly GCF_004193775.1). Taxonomy (NCBI): domain Eukaryota; kingdom Viridiplantae; phylum Streptophyta; class Magnoliopsida; order Fabales; family Fabaceae; genus Glycine; species Glycine soja. Next base: position 24,572,839 of record NC_041003.1, on the reverse strand, counting down.
ACATTATCCGCGAATGCTTGACATTTGTGGCACTTCCTCACATGGACACAACAATCACTTTCCATGGTAAGCCAGTAATAACTGCTCTTAAGATCTTCCTGGCCATAGCATGCCCGTTGGCGTGCGTTCCAAACGAGCCCTCATGGACTTCCTCGATCATGTGATTTGCCTCCTTGGCATCCACACATCGCAGGAGTGTCATGTCGTGATTTTCTTATACAGTGTGCCTCCGCTCATGAAGAAACTGGCTGCCACCTCCTCAATGTCCTTTTATCGTTGTCGGCGATCTCTGGCGGGTATCCTTTGCTTTCGACATATCGCTTGATGTCGTAATACCAGGGCTTTCCGTCCGTTCCTCTTCCACTTGGCAACAATGTGCGGTTTGCCACGACACTGAAATTCAATGTAGGGTAGGTCCCGTGCGGTGTTAGCTGGAAATAGATGCCAATGTAGCAAGTGCATCCGCCATTTGATTTTCTCGCGGGGAATATGATGGAAGGAGATCTCATCGAAAGTCTCAGCCAACTCCTTGATGTAGGCTTTGTAGGGTATCAGCTTGGGATCTCTAGTTTCCCATTCTCCTCTCAGCTGATGGATTACCAACGCTGAGTCGCCGTACACCTTGAGTAGTTTGACATCGGAGTCAATTGCTGCCTGGACGGCTAGGGCACATGCTTCATATTCGGCCATGTTGTTGGTGCAGTCGAATCCTAGCCTGGCTGTGAAAGGTACACATTGATTGTCCGGAGAGATCAACACTGCCCCAACGCCATGACTAGAATGTTTGACGCTCCGTCAAACCATACAGTCCATTTGTCCCGATCTTCGTCCAACTTTTCCCGAACAAGGCCATGATGTCCTCATCCGGGAATTCCGGATGCATGGGCTGGTAGTCGTTAAGAGGCTGTTGAGCCAATAATCTGCCAAAGCGCTTCCTTTTATCGCCTTTTGGGTGACGTAGACTATATCAAACTCAGATAGCAAGACTTGCCACCGGGCGATTCGTCCTGTGAGAGCTGGCTTTTCAAAGATGTACTTAACCGGGTCCATTTGGATATCAACCAGGTAGTATGGCTCAGCATGTACTGCCTTAGGCGATGGGATGCCCATACTAAAGCACAACACGTTCTTTCGAGCAAGGAGTAATTCATCTCACAGGTCGTGAACTTCTTACTTAGGTAGTAAACAGCGCGCTCTTTCTTCCCAGATTCGTCATGTTGCCCCAGCATACACCCCATTGACTCGTCCAAGATTGTCATGTACAAAATGAGAGGCCTTCCAGGTACTGGTGGCATAAGCACGGGAGGATTCATTAGGCACTTTTTGATCCTTCCAAAAGCCTCTTGGCAATCCTCATTCCACCGGTCAGTTTGGTTTTTACGCAAGAGTTTAAACAACGGCTCACAAATGGCGGTGAGCTGCGATATGAATCTGGCAATATAATTCAAGCGCCCCAGGAAACCTCGGACTTGCCTCTCTGTACGGGGTTCTGGCATCTCAAGGATAGCCTTCACTTTTTCGGGGTCTACCTCTATCCCTTTCTGGCTTACAACGAAACCAAGCAATTTCCCTGATTTGACTCCAAAGGTACACTTAGCGGGGTTCAACCTTAATTGATATTTCTTAAGCCTTTCGAACAATTTCCGCAGGTTGACAAGGTGTTCTTCCTCAGATTTAGATTTAGCAATTATGTCGTCCACGTAGACCTCGATCTCTTGATGCATCATATCATGGAACAAAGCTACCATGGCCCGTTGATAAGTTGCCCCGGCATTCTTGAGTCCAAAGGACATCACCTTGTAACAGAACGTTCCCCACAGGGTGACGAAAGTAGTCTTTTCCATATCCTCGGGCGCCATCTTTATCTGATTGTAACCAGAGAAACCATCCATGAAGGAAAATAAAGCGAAATTGGCCGTGTTATCTACGAGGATATCGATGTGTGGTAACGGAAAATTGTCCTTGGGACTGGCCCGATTCAGGTCCCGGTAATCTACACACATTCGTACTTTCCCACCCTTTTTAGGAACTGGTACGATGTTGGCAACCCATTCTGGATACCGAGCGACGGCCAGAAATCCAGCGTCAAACTGCTTCTTCACTTCTTCTTTTATCTTCAAGGACGTTTCGGGCTTCATCCTCCTCAATTTCTGTTTTACTGGGGAACACCCGGGATTTAGAGGCAATCGGTGCTGCACAATGTCAGAACTCAAACCGGGCATATCTTGGTATGACCAAGCAAAGATGTCTTGGTAGTCTTTTAGCAGGGTTATTAATTCTTCACGGATAGGTGGGGTAATGCCTGTACCTATCTTTACTTCCCTCTTTCCACTGCCAATTCCTAAGTCTACTAGCTCTGTTTCTTCTTGATGAGGCCCCATTTCTTGGTCCTCATGGGCGACCATTCTTTCTAGTTCCGAAGGAAGTCCCACATCCTCATCTCCTTCATCTCCCGTTTGGTTCATTTCTTGCTCGAAGTTGATAGACGGGTCCCAGGTATTAGTACCTTCGGGGGACTCGTCATCGAATCTGCCGTTTCAGAAAAAGAAGTAAACATGCAGAATGAATGAGAATGGGTAGAGACCAGGAACAGATGAAGAAAGATCCTTGTATTATAAATTCAAAAACAAAAGACACAAAGCCTTAACAAAATGAAAACTCTAAAGCCTAGGCCCAACTATAGAGCTTTTAAAACCGTAAAGGTTTACATTATGCTCGTTGCGTAAATGCCGGGGCGTTCCTCCACTCGCCAATTTCCCAGCTGGAAATCAGGAGGGCATGGTCGGACCAAATCCGAAGTACTTGGAACATCATCTTCACATATCGCGAACACTTGATCTTCGTCTCCCAGACCCGCACTTATAAAGCTTCTACTTATGTGGCAGGGCGGGCTTCCTTCACTTTCTTGTCTCCAACGCGAGCTTTGACCACTGTCCTTCCTTCCCGCGGTGCTTCTTTTCATGTCCGCCTGAGTGGGCTTATAGCCTAAACCATACTTCCCACGATTTCCTTGGGTTTTTATCAGGCTAGTTATGCCGCCATTGTCTTTGCCTAAACCCATCCCGGGTTCATAACCGTTCCCCAACATAACTCGGGCCATCATTACCGCCGCATCGGACAGACAAGGTTGCCCAAAGAGGGAGTCCACGGAGGAAATGCTGACCACCTCAAAAGACTGGAAAGCGGTTTCTAACGATTCTTCTGCGGCTTCCACATAAGGCATGGAGGATGGGCAGCTTACCAAGATATCTTCCTCGCCTGATACGATGACCAAGTGCCCCTCCACTACGAATTTCAGCTTTTGGTGGAGTGTAGAAGGCACAACTCCCACTGAGTGGATCCACGGGCGCCCCAACAGGCAGCTGTAGGGGGGGTTAATGTCCATTATCTGGAAAGTGACTTGACAGGTGTGAGGGCCTATTTGTACTGGGAGATCGATCTCTCCCCTAACCTCTCGGCGAGTGCCGTCGAAGGCCCGAACCACCATTGAACTTGGTTTTAAATGGGAAGCATTGAATGGTAACTTGTCCAAAGTGCTCTTAGGCATCACGTTTAAACTGGAACCATTATCGATGAGTACCTTGGCCACGATATGGTCCATACATTTGACTGATACGTGTAAAGCCTTATTATGCCCTCTTCCCTCGGCAGGGATTTCTTCTTCGGCGAAGGCAAGATAGTTGTTGGCAGTGATATTGTTGACCAGCCCTCCGAAACCTTCTACCGAAATATCTTGGGCCACGTGAGCCTCGTTCAGCACTTTTACTAGCAGAGCCCGATGAGGCTCGGAGCTCATAAGTAACTCTAGCAGCGAGACCCTAGCCGGGGTTTTGTTGAGCTGTTCGATAACCTTGAATTCGCTCTGCTGAATTATCCGAAGGAACTCGCTGGCTTCCTCTAGCGACACCTCCTTTCTACCATCCCTTTTCTCTGGGGGCCCCTTTGCTGGCATATCTTTACTCGAAGCGTGGGGTGCTTCGCCATCTTGTTCCTCCACCACTTTTCCTTTTCCTTTGACGTCGGCGGGTTGGACTGGTAGGTCCGGAGGTGCGAACACACGACCACTACGGGTCACACCGCTCGGCCCCGTGATATTTGTTACTTTAGCTGACAGCGAGCTGACGTCAGTGACTTCTTCTTCCTTCTTCCCCGGAGGTGTATATCTCCACGGGACCGCGTGACTATTTTGGTACGGGAAAGGAACAGGTTTGGCCATTAAGGGGTGCCCAGGCTTTTGCGAGGCTGCATTTTTAGTGAAGTATATCACCAAGGGTTTGGGCTTCGCAACACCGCTCCCCTCCGTAGATTGCATGCATATATGCGGCTCTTCTTTTCCTTTAATGCCGACTTCTAGTCGACCTTGGTCTATCATCCGTTGTAACAATTCCTCTACTTCCAAACACGTCTCCATGTCATGCATCTCGCTGGGATGTAGCAGACAGGAATCCTCCTTACACCCACTATGGGGAATTACACCTCCCTTTTGTAGGGCCTCAAAGATAAACCTCCTAGGGGTTGCCACATCTCTCAACGGTTTAGACCTGTGGGGCCTATCGGATTCAACTGCATTAACTGCTCCCCCTCCATGATTGGCGAGCGGGTTGGTCCTCACATTGGGCCGATCCTCTTGGAAAGTCAGCCATCCGGCATCCATTAGATGTTGGACCTTGTATTTAAGGGCCAAGCATTTTTCGATGGAATGCCCCGGGGCACCCCCATGGTACTTGCAAGTTGCATTAGGGTCATACCACTTCGGGAAAGGGGGTTCGAGGACCCTTCCGGGAGTTACCACGGCCAAATGATTGGCGATGAGGGATGGTAGAAGATCTTCGTACGTCATCGGGAGCGGGGTGAATTCCGGCAATGGCCTTGGAGGGAAGTTCCTTGTCGTGTTGGAATTACCGGCCGGTCGAGCCGTGTTCGGAGTTGGAACTTGGGGAGCTTCCCTCTGGGTGGGTGCCTTAGGCTGCACGGGCGTTGAACTAGAGGCGTTCCCAGCATGAGCCGAGAAGCTTGGGTGATGTTGCGCGTACTGATGGGTACCATGAGGTGTTTGCTGGGGTTTGACCCATGCGGGTGTTGAAGAGACGGCATGGGCATCTCCTTCCTTCCTTTTTGCCCCTGTTGCCCCGATTCTTTTGGCGTTCACGTTTGTGGAGGAAACGTAATCAAACTTTCCTCTCTTCAACCCAACCTCGATTCTTTCCCCGGCAAACACCAGATCCGCAAAGCTGGACGGCATGTAACCCACTAGCTTCTCATAGTAGAACACTGGCAGAGTGTCTACCATCATGGTGATCATCTCTCTCTCAACCATGGGAGGAGCTACTTGTGCCGCCAAATCCCTCCATCGCTGCGCATATTCTTTAAAGGTTTCACCCTCTTTCTTGAACATATTCTGCAGTTGAGTACGGTCAGGAGCCATATCAGAATTGTACTGATACTGCCTTAGGAAGGCGGTAATCAGATCCTTCCAAGTACGGATACGGGAAGCTTCCAAATTAGTGTACCACACTACCGCAGCTCCGGCCAAGCTATCCTGAAAGAAGTGTATCAACAGCTTTTCATCTTTAGAATGGGCGCCCATCTTACGGCAGTACATCTTGAGATGGTTTTTGGGACAAGTCGTCCCTTTATACTTGTCGAAGTCCGGCACTTTGAACTTCGGGGGAATAACAACATCGGGTACTAAGCAAAGATCCGTCATGTCTGCAAACGGATAGTCCCCAAATCCTTCCACAGCCCTCAATCTTTCCTCAAGGAGATCGAGCTTCCTCCTTTCTTCAGTAGCCGGGGGCGGCCCTTCCATAGACAAAACTATTGGCGACGCTGCGATGTTGGGTTGGGGCAACGGGCCTGGTGCCGGCCCTTCGGGGATCGGGGGATAAAACTCGACATCCCTCCGAGCATAATCTTGAGGGTCTTTATGGACTTCGTCGGGCTGCTGAGGAGGCTCTTTTTCATGGACGGGAGAAGCAATGTGGCCCGCATCTTCTTGCAAGATGGGTGGTGAATAGTTGGGCGGCAATCCATAAGGGTAAGCCGCTCGGCTGTATCCCAGGTGAGGGCTGCCATCGTGCCCCAGTGCGTCCCTTCCCCGTCCTACTATGTTTGGGGGAGGATGGTGCGTAGTTGCCAAGAGAGTCGGGTCTGCTTCGGCAGCCGAACTGACAGCGGCGGCAGTGGCCGCGTTCTTCTCCATGAGCTGCTTCATGCCTAACATGGCCTCCATCATGGAGGCCATTTGTTCTTTCAGAGCCGACATGTCGGCTTTCATCTGTTCCTGTGTCTCCTCTTGATCACCCATCGTTCTAGATTTGGATCTGGTGCGATAGGGATCCCTTGCGGCGCGTTTAGTTATGGTGTTTTCCCTAAAAAACCAAACGTGAGGAGTGGGTAAAGAAAGAAAATGCATGCTAGAGATGAGATGTAGGAGTGATTTGATTTGCACAAGCTTTTTGGAGTAGAAACATGGGACCAACTCATTTTATTTCAAAAAAAAAAAAGAAATCATATCTAGTCAAGGTCTGAGAGACCATACAAGTTTCCTAACGATTTCTAATTATGTGGGCCATTAAGTCTATCATATGCTGACAATAGCCGAGAAGCCCATGAATCTCTTCGGGGGCGGAGTAGGTGTCTGCCATCGCCTTGGCCTTGGCTAACAATCGGGGAAGTTCTTGACTCCCGTTCAAGGTAAGAGCAAACCGATCCATCCACATGGTTGCCTCTTGGTGTAAAGAGTCGATCACCCTTCCTCTAGCCTCTTTTTCCGCATATACTTGGGCATACTCATCCGCGATTCTATGCTCGTGGGCCGTGGCTAGACCCAACTCTTCTTGGTACTTGGCGATGATAGCTAACATGTTGGTTTCTGTCTCGCACAGACGCTGAGACAAGCTTCTTTTGGACCTTGAACAAGCAATCAACTCCTCTTTCAGAACCAAGCTATGTGCTCGCGACTGGTCCCTTTCTTCCCTTCGCAACTTGAGTTCATTATTGCTACCCCATAGAGCTCCGCGAAATTTGTTCCGGCCATACTCTTCCTTGCGAGCCCTCTTGGTCTCTTGTTCAAGGGCTCTTGCGGTAATTGCATTCTCTTCCCGTAACCCGGCGCACTCCTTCCGAACGTGTGTAGCAGCCAACTTGAACTTCTCCTTGGCGAGTTTTGCCTTTCCTAACTCGCTTTTGAGAGCTTGGACTTCTTCGTCCTCTTCCGGTGCTTCAAAATTCTCTTCGCTGACGACTTTTAACTTGGCGAGCCAATCTAAACCTCGTATGCGAACTTTCAGCCATTCGTGGTACCCACCAATGATGCCATTACGAATGCCTCTAAGCTCTTGATCTTTCCTTAACGGGGTTTCCCATGCCTTATGGATTCTTGGTATAGTCTTGGAATTTTGTGCACCGAAATCCCTCACGAGGAAAGGAGACATGCTTTCTTCCGTCGGTGCTCCCCTCATGGGGTACCCTAGTTGTCTTATAGCGAGCGCGGGATTTGTAATTAATACAACCCCTCGTTCCTACCAGCGGAATGTTTGGGTATCTTCCACATGAGAAAAGGACTCCTTCTTTTCCTTCCTTCCATCGGGGGAACCAACTGATTGTTCTACCTCCTATCCCGGCCAAGAGCTGGTCCTAATCCATTCTCCTCTTTTCAGTACACGAGCGATGGCTCAGGAGCGGACATGGATGTCTTGTGTCTTGTTGGAACAAGTGTGAAACCAACCAAACACAGAGGGCGGGTAAGCAACAGATGATCCGTGCGCTACTCTTCTCGCACCTTCGGTCAAATGTGTCAAATAGATCTGCCAAGACAGCTACCACCGGACTTTCCTTGCTATGGTGGTAGGCAAGGAAAGCGTCGATTGCTGCTAGGTCTACCAAACCATCCACGTTTGGGAAGAGGACGACCCCAAAAATTAGCAAAGCTAACACATCCATAAACGGGACCCAGTCTCCTTGATTGGCCATACCCCTCGCCTTGTCTTCTAGGTACTTCTGTGGTAGGCCCGCTACGCCGTTCCGAGTCTGTTTTATGCGGTCCAAACCTCTGGCTGAATCCTTGACCACAGTTGCAATTCTGCTCAAAGAGGGGAGACACCCGGAGGAAAGATATGGTTTCCTTCCCCCGAGAGGACATCCTAGAATTTCCTCAAATTCTTCAATGGTTGGTACTAATTGGAAGTCCCCGAATGTGAAGCATCTCAAGGGCTGGTCGTAGTATTGGGTAAGTGATGCAATGGCTTCTATGGACACCTCTGCTATGGTCAACTCTAAGATCTTTCCGTAAGTCTTGCGGAAGGCTTGCATTTGGAGGGGTTCCATCAACCGCCCTAATTCCTTGATGCCGGTGGTATCTGGGCTTTTGACCTTGACTTGGTAGAACCTCTTGCCGGTTTGATTTGTTCCCATGCTTACTAAAGTGAGATAAAAGCTTGTGCAAATCAAAACTCCGATATCTCATGGGTGGAATGGATGAATGCATGATGGAATGCATATGACACAGATGCAATCTAGGAATGCGGGGGTCCGGGGAATTTGTCCCCTTCTTAGATACGACGTCTAGGGGTAGCAAAATGCCCCAACGCGCGTTTTTAAGAAGGCGACACGGACCCTCCGTTGGTTTGTTTACAGTAGGGATCAAGACAGAACCCGTATGCAATGCCTATGCAAAAGACACAATGCGGGAATGTACACAGTATGACAATATTTACCGAACATAAGCAAAAGGGTATATGATACTCATGCATGGCAGTGTGAAAAATGGCACGCAGCGTGTTTGCTTCGTGCCCCTATTTAAAGGACCTATAAGGGAGAGAACTAACTAGGCTTTTAGCAATAATCCCCAAGGTAGTTATATCTCTCTTGATGGTTTCTAGAGGTATCATCCCCTTTGAAGAACACATTGTAGCAGTAGGGACTACTAGCAACAATAGGTTTTCAAAGAGAAAAGCTCTAGATGAGGGTTCACTGTAATCAAGCAAGTCGGAGACCTAGCATGATCACAGATTCACCTCCACTCCTTATGCTCCCATGAACCCGGGTATAGGGCCCTTTTTCACTCACAGTGTGTGCAACTAGTGTTGGTGTTTGTGTGCATCAAATGAATAAATATTTACTTCTCGCATACATTTAAAACGCACTAAAAGCAACAAAGAGTTTTATATACACAAGAACATAATGAAAGGAAACCAACAAAGGGGTAAGTCATGATAAAACATTGCACAAGATTTAAATGGCCTAACTCTCTAAAATGGTCCCCAGTGGAGTCGCCAACTGTCGCAACCTACCCTTCGGCGGGAGGGCGACGCAAGACTCGCGGGATGCGTGTTCCACGAAAGGAATATGCGCGGAGTCGCCACCAACGTTTATTTGGGGAAAACGTCGGAAAAACCGGAAAAGACGCGATCTACGAACTTTTTAGTGAAAGGTTCGGGAGTTGTATTTACGCACGGGGAAGGTATTAGCACCCCACACGCCCGTCCCAAGGGACGGCAGCCTTTAATCGAATGTGCAAACATGACTTTGATTTTTATGTTCCTTTTTATGTTCTTATACCCTTTTTATATTTTTTCTTTTTTGTGGTCGACAAGGGTGTTTCCCTTTGCTCCTACGTATTCCTCAATTTGCGATGAGGAAATCAGACCTACGTAGTTCTTTTGGAACAAAGTGTTTGGTTAAGTTGTTTTTTGTCTTTTTTGCAAAATATGTTTTTATTGAACAAAAGGTCATTTTAAGGTGTTGAACCCTTAAACGGTCTTTTGATTTTGAAAGGGGAGAAACGTTAAGGCGTTGGACCATTAACGATCTCTTGTTTTTGAAAGGAGAGAAACGTTAAGGCATTGGACCATTAACGATCTCTTGGGGTGGTCGACAAAAGCGGGGCTTTTGCTCCTACGTATCCTCAATTGCGATGAGGAAATCAGACCTACGTAGTTCTTGCTTATCAAGTGATTCCTTTTTTACTTAAGCGGTGATCATTTTAAGGCGTTGGACCTTAAAAATGATCCATTTTGTTTAGTGAGGAATTGAAATGACAAACTTCAAAAGCCTATTTTTGTGGACGAGCTTGACTAGGCGAGTTGATTTTAGCCTTAATTTCACTTTAGTTATTAATCAATTCGATTAAGAATGAGAAATCTCAAAGAGAAAACGTCCGATTGATTTTCCGCTTTATTTTACTAAAAGATGTCTTTTTTGATTATTATATTATTTTTTACCTCTTTTTGATTTCCAACGTGGTTACGGCACGACCGAACGGTCGGAATTGATTTTAACCGAAGTTAATGGATAATACAATTCAAACGTTCGGTGGAAATTTATTTTATTTTTAAGTTAAGCGAGAAATGACTTAAGTAAAATGGCTTAAGCACGTCAACAGGGGGTATAAAAAGTAAACAAAACGAGAATAAAAATGCACGAAACACAATGTGGACCACTACGGGTACATAGAATGAATCGAAAAGCTTGGTTCGAGGTACTTACCCGTTGAAGATCGAAGAACGATGAAGAACGAATGAAGAACGTCGAAGAACGGTTCAAACCTTTGCGAGATTCCTCACGGAAAACGTTACGGAAACGTTTCGGAAGCGCCTCGGCTTAGATTTTCTTCACGGAAACAATTTTTCCAAGCAAATTCGAAAGAGAGAGAAGTGCCTAAGGGGCTGGACCATTTCCTTCTTGCTTTCCTCCCCTATTTATAGCAAAATAGGGGAGGTGGTTGCCGCCCAGCTCGCCCAGGCGAGCTCAGCTCGCCCAGGCGAGCAGGGTTGCTTCCTCCAGAAGCAACCGCCTTCTGGAGGAATCTTCTGGAGGGCCCAAATGGGCCTGGGTGCTATTTGCACCCCCATTTTTACTAAGTACACCCCCCTCTGCTATTTTTTGGTGATTCTTTTTTCGTAAAGTTACGGAAACTTACGAATTTCGTAACGATACTTGTTTTCTTTCCGTAATGTTACGGAACCTTGCGGATTACATAATCATCCCCTTTTTGACTTACGGAATGTTACGGAACCTCACTTAATTATGCAACGATGCTTCCATTTGATTTCCGATGTGTCACGGAAACTTACGGATTGTGCATCAACATTTTTTTTGGTTTTTCGGCATGTCCTGGAATTTCACAAATCGCCTAATGATGGGTGCCAAGCACCTCACGAGGGCCAAAGAATGGTCGCACGTCATCGAGCAAAGGTTCCCGGACGAAATTAGGGTATGACAGGATCTACGGATGAAGCTTAGGTAAAATTAGTCTAAACTTATGAGGGATCGAGGTTTAGTACTTTAGGCTACAACATAGAAAACAAGAACATGATTAATTACAAAAATATCCTCATATGCATCAACTTGTTTGTTAGAAAGACCTAACGCTTTTTACCTATTGCTGTCAACTTATACTTACTTGCATTTACTGTTTTTACCATAGAAGTAGTTTATTTTTGTTTTTTTTACTATCGATTATTAATGATGTTCCAACAATGCCTTACTTCTAAATAAAACTCTGTCTAATAAGCAAGTTCCCTGAGTTCGATACTCGGATCACTCCATTTTAATTTTAAATACTTGACGACCCGATGCACTTTCTGGTGTTTCATTTCCCTTGAATATATTTGTTGAAAATTGGAGAAAAAGAACCATATGGGAAAATGAACAATGTATTTATGGCGCTGTTGATGGGGAACTGAATTCATTAGATGAGTTCAGTTCAGTTTTACGGCATTGCTTTATATTTTTCTCTTTGATTCATTGATTCTTTTTGTTCATATTTTAGTTATTACACATTTTATTGTTCTTTTGAACTGGATAATTGATGTTTTTTTCTCTTGTATGCAAAGAAGATCTACTGCAGGTGATTTGATCCCCATCAATTTGGAGATTAATACTACTTGCAGGAGGGGCAACATAGAGAGAATTAGGAAATTTTTGCAGGACTTAGAAGTAGCAGCAACTCCAAAAGAAGAACCTCGATCTTTCGAGGCGTCTTCTAGCTTTCCTATTCCAGGGCAATCTCATACAGATTTAATTGAAGAAGTTATTATGGCTGAAGAGCCAAGGAGAGTGACCCTGGAAGATTACTCAAGTTCCATTGTGCCGCAATTCTTTTCCAGTATAGCGCGGCCAGAGGTTCAGGCACAAACAATCACATATCCTCCTTGTCTGATATAGCTGATTCAAAATAATTTGTTTCATGGTCTACCAAATGAAGACCCATATGCACACCTGACCACTTACATTGAAATATGCAATACTATTTGATTGGTTGGTGTGCCTGAAGATGCAATTTGATTGAGTTTTTTTTCATTCTCATTGTCTGGAGAAGCTAAGAGGTGGCTTCACTTGTTCAAAGGCAACAGTCTTAAGACTTAGGATGAAGTGGTTGAGAAATTTTTGAAGAAGTATTTCCCGGAGTCTAAGACTGCAGAAGGAAAAACAACCATCTCTTCTTTTCACCAATTTCCAGATGAATCCCTGAGTGAGGCCTTAGAAAGATTTTTTGGTCTATTGAGAAAGACACCCACTCACCGATTCTCAAAAACTGATTCAGTTCAACATTTTTATTGATAGGTTAAGGCCACAGTCCAAGCAACTATTAGACGCTTCGGCTGGGGGGAAAATAAAGTTGAAGACTCCCGAAGAAGCCATGGATCTTATGGAAAATATGGCTGCAAGTAACATTGCTATTCTCAGAGATAGAGCCCACTTACCAACAATGAAAAGTCTTCTGGAACTTATATCATAGGATGCGTTGTTGGCGCAGAACAAGTTGCTATCTAAGCAACTAGAGGCATTGACCAAAACACTAAGTAAGTTGCAAACTCAAATACATTCTTTGCAATCTTTACCATCTACTATTTTGCAGGTTGCAGGGTGTGCCATCTATGGTGGAGCTCACAATTCTAGCTGTTGTATCCCCAATGAAGAACCAGCTCGTGAAGTCAATTATATGGGGAACCAGCCAAGACAAAATTTCAATGTAGGTGGATATTTCGGGTTTCAACATGGCCAGCCATATAATTCACCGCAGGGACAGTGGAGGAATCACCCTGGAAACCAGTTCAACAAAGACCAGGGTGGTCCATCTAACAGGCCACAACAGCAAGGGCCTAGTCTCTATGATCGAACAATGAAGCTGGAAGAGACTCTAGCTCAATTTATGCGGGTTTCTATGTCTAACCAGAAGAGCACGGAGCCTGCCATAAAGAATTTGGAAGTCCAAGTGGGACAACTAGCAAAACAGTTAGTGGATAGGCCATCAAGCAACTTTAGTGCTAACACTGAGAAGAATCTGAAGGAAGAATGTAAAGCTGTAATGACAAGGAGCAAAATGGAAATTCTGGCTAATGAAGGAAAAGCTGAGAAGAAGGAGGAGGAACATAAACAACAGCCGGTAGTTGAGCCGGCACTGGAACCAGTTTCTAATCTTATTGAACTTGAGGAAGTTGTGGAAGACAAAGATGACCAACAAGAGAGAGAGAGAGAGAGAGAGAGAGAGAGAGAGAGAATAAAAGATAGTCAAGAAGGAATAAAGATGAAGGAAGAGCAAGAAAAAGAAAAAGAAAAAGTAGAAAAAGAAAAAAATCAGAAAAATGAAAAAGAAAAAGAGAAGGTTGATGAGGAGAAAGAGAAGAGCAAGAGTGAAGTTTCAAGAGAGAGATTACTTCAGCTGAAGGCAAGGAAGTACCATATCCATCGGTACCTTCCAAGAAGGATAAAGAGCGACACTTAGCCAGATTTCTTGACATCTTCAAGAAACTGGAAATTACTTTGCCTTTTGGAGAAGCTCTCCAACAGATGCCACTCTATGCCAAATTTTTAAAAGACATGCTTACAAAGAAGAACCGGTACATACATAGCGATACTATTATAGTGGAAGGTAATTGTAGTGTTGTCATTCAACACATCCTTCCCTCGAAGCACAAAGATCCTGGAAGTGTCACTATACCGTGTTCTATTGGTGAGGTTGCTGTAGGTAAAGCTCTCATAGACTTGGGAGCTAGTATCAATTTAATGCCTCTCTCCATGTTCCGGTGACTTAGAGAGATAGAGATAATGCCCACATGTATGACCCTCCAGTTGGCTGATCGCTCCATCATAAGATCATATGGAGTGATCGAAGACGTTTTGGTTATGGTCAAACATTTGATCTTTCCAACTGATTTTGTAGTGATAGACATTGAAGAAGATGTTGACATTCCCCTAATTCTTGGAAGATCTTTTATGTCTACCGCAAGCTGTGTGGTAGACATGGGGAAGAAGAAACTACAAATGGCCATAGAAGACCAGCAAATCAGTTTTGATATGTTTCATGAAGAGAAAGCTTTGCCTGACCAAAATGTTTGTTTAAAGGTGAATGTGATGAAGGAAAAGAGACTAGAGAAGAAGGTTCTGGAAGTTGGAACCTTGTTGTACCCAGGATAACAGGATGATGTGTCAAGCTAGTGACGTTAAAAGAGGGCTTACTGGGAGGCAACCCAGCTTTTCTTTCCCTTTTCTCTTTTTCATTTTGTATCTCTTACATGTAGTTAGGATAGTTTCTTGTGATTATGATTAATTTGGTAGCTTGTTTAGTAGTGAACAAGGGGGTTTTTAATCCTAGGTGAAGAGATGGACAGAAAAGACTTAGAAATTTTTTTTTACGCGCAACCGTTGCGCTAAGCGCCATGTCTTCACGCGCTAAGCCCGAGCTTGCTCGCGCTAAGCGCTTAGACCCCTAGCTAGTTGCCTGAATAGTTCAGCTAAGCGCACATCACTGTGCTAAGCTCAACATCTTCACTGGAAGTAAACTTCAACCAGAGGGCTTAGCGAAGATGATGCGCTAAGCGCCACTTCTTCTCTGGAAAAATCTTTTGTAGCAGCGCTAAGCACCCTATCCTAAGCTAAGCCCCATATCCATTTTGGAATTGAACGTTCACGAGTTGGGCTTAGTAGCAGGATGCGCTAATGCCAATCCCTTTGATGTGCCATCATTTTCTCCTATTTCTTAACCCTTTTTGCCCCATTTTAAATACTGATTAGTCTTAATTGTCAAATTTATTAGGCAGTTTTATTATTTGGGCCCATTCAGCTAATTTGATGTTTTTAATCTAATTTCAGGAATTAATGAAGCATTGGGCTTGAATCTAGCATTGGGCTTGAATCTAGAATTGGGCTTGGACTTGACGAGGGCAGACTAATTTATTCTATAAAATTAGATCTTATCTCATCTAGATATTATTTAGATTTGATCTCATCTAGATATTATTTCATCTAGATCTTATCTTATCTTATCTTATCTAGATTTGATTTGATTTTACTTATGGGCTTGGATTTAAAACATATTTGTAAGCTTTGGGACTGAAAAACTATATAACAGCACCAAGGTTCTAGTTTAGGGAGCTCCCTCTCTCCCTCGCGGGAGACTCTCTCTCTCTCCTCTCTCTCTTCTATTTTTCGTTTTTAGTTTTAGTCTCTCTTCTCTTTCTCTTTTATTTTCGTTTTTTTTACAATTCCAGTTCAGACTTTTAGTTTTATCAATAAAATTTCATTCTCTATTTTATTAATGGAAGGCTAAGTCCGCAGCGTTGTTTTCCCTTGAGGATCAAGCACAGTTCTCTTTGAGGTTCTATTATTACTGTTAAATTCTGTTTAGTTTTTCCTCTTCACTAATTACTTTGAATTTGTTGCTTTTAATTCATGCATGCTTAGTGCTTGATTAATTGTCTCTGCGCTTAATTTACGTTCATGCTTAATGATCGTTTATGAGTAATTGGTGTATGTGATGCTTAATCACATAATGAATGCCTTATGTTGAATTTCACTTAGTAATTTAATTTAGGGTTGGATTAAGTGGTTAAACTGATAAAGGATAAACTCTCGTAACCTAGGATAAGAGACTTGCTTGTGAATCAAGGGGAAGCAACGTGTTTTAATTCTGATATTTTCTAATTCACATATATTCGCTGTTTAATTTACAAAAGCAAACAACCCCCACCCCCCCCCCCCCATCGTTACTGTTACTGTTACTGCAAGTATATTATGAACATTTGGCTTGTCACTGCTCGTTGGGAAACGACCTAGGATCACTTCCTAGTTACTGCATTTTCATGTTTATTTGATTCGGGTACGGCCTCGATCAAATTTGGCGCCGTTGCCGGGGAGCAGTGTCCAAAGGTTCACAATAGCTAGCTATTGTTGTGTGTTTAATCCTTTCGTGTTTTATGTTTAATTGTTAGTATTGTGTTAGTATGTGTGTTAGTGTTGATTAGTTCACTGGTATTGATAACAGACAAATCCAGAATCCATATATCTAGGCTAATTAGACTTGTCAGGTTTTAGCGATTTTAATATATAGATTTTAGTCCTTATTTTCATTGTCGGTCTTCCTTAGAAGTAGTTATTCCTTATTTTTTTTACTGTTGGGTTTTAGGAGTAAGTATTTAGATTTAGTAGATTTAGATCTTATTTATTTGAATTTCTTAGAAGTAGTTATCTTTATCACAATTTAAATATTTTATCATATCTTATCTTTAAATTTTTTATCTTATATTATCTATTATCTTTATCTTCTATTTTGATCTTTCAATCTTTTATCTTCGAATTTTATCTTTAAATATCTTATCTTTTCTTTTATCTTCTAATTTTATCTTTAAATATCTTATCTTTTCTTTACCTTATCTTCTATCTTCTATTTTAAATTCTTATCTCTTGCTTTTAAATTGGGTTTGCATTAATCTAAATACAAACAAAGTCCCTGTTTCAGTCTTGGGTGTTTTGCTGTGAAGATTGTGCTTGAAAACAGAGTAGTAGTAGAAATTAGCTTGCGGAAAAACAGGGAAATCAAGAGAATTCTAGAGAAGATTGTGCAGCCAAGCAGGAAAGATTGGAGTACCAGGCTTGATGATGCTCTCTGGGCACATCGGACTGCCTACAAAGCACCCATAGGAATGTCTCCTTATCGGGTTGTCTTTGGAAAGGCATGTCATCTTCCAGTGGAAATTGAGCACAAAGCATACTGGGCAGTGAAGACTTGCAACTTCTCTATGGATCAAGCTGGCGAGGAAAGGAAGTTGCAACTGAGTGAGTTAGATGAAATCCGCCTAGACGCCTACGAGAATGCCAAGTTCTACAAAGAAAAGACCAAGAAGTTCCATGATAGCACGATAGTTAAAAAAGACTTTGTGGTTGGGCAAAAAGTGTTATTGTATAATTCTAGGCTTGGACTCATGAGTGGTAAGTTGAGGTCTAAGTGGATTGGTCCTTTTGTTGTTACTAATGTTTTTCCTTATGGTACAGTTGAGATCAAAAGCGACTCCACAAACAAGAGCTTCAAGGTCAACGGACATCGACTTAAGCCATTCCTCACGAACCCTTCTTTAGTGGACGTAGTGGTGGAAGAGACTTCCTTACTCCACCCTACTCTTCCTCCACCATGACTTAGGGAGTTTTTCTTTTCCTATCTCCTTCTTTGCTTTTATTACACTTGTCCGATTCTCTTTGATGATTTAATTGTTTTTAATCTTTTAATTGTGCTACATTGAGGACAATGTGTTGTTTAAGTATGGGGGGGGGGAGTGTTCTTTGGTTTTGCTAGTTTTGTTGGTTTTGTTAATTTGTTAGTTGTGTTAATTTGTTAATGTTGTTAGTTTCGTCGGATTTTCAGTTTAATATTTTGGGTCAATTTTGTGTGCATGTACGACTTTGCATGTTTTTCTTTGAATTATAGGATATGTTCAAGGAATGGGTAATTGTTTTGAAAATAAAAGTTCTTGACATTTTGTGACTTGAAATCCTTGATTCTTCTCTACATGTCATGATAGTTTTGAAAGCTCAATTTGAAAGTGATGATTTTACCTTTGTGAGAATTTGAGCCATCCATCATTTTAATCATTTGGTGTGTTTTGCCCCATTGATTGCTTGCACAATAGCCTTGGCTTGATTCTTGTTGATGCGTCCTAATTCACATGCATATTTGGAAATGATTAAGGCAATTTTGTTCTTATAAGCTTCTAGCCAAATGGACTTACCTTGAATTAATTCCTTTGATAGCCCTTTTGAGCCTTGTTTCCCTTTCCTTGTTTTGAAGCTCACTACAAGCCTTAAGTGAAAAACCATGATATTACCATATCCTTAAGGAATTTTGGAGCTTTGGAATTGTTTTGGGAATAAGTGTGGGGGGTTTTTGTTTCATTGGACAACTTGTTTTGTTGACTATGATTCATGATGTATTTTGGGCCATACTTGATGTACATTGTATATTGGTTAAATGTTGGACATGCTGAATGAAATGTTGTTTCTCAAAGGCAAAAAAAAAAAAAATTCGAAAAAAATTCGAAAAAAAAAAGAAAAAAAAAAAAGAAAAGCAATAAAGTTGAGTGAATAAGATCTTAAATGGCACAAGAATGATGAAACTCTTGGTTCTACTCTTCATGTTTAATTTTTATCTTTACTTCTTTTTATTTTCTTATTTTTTTCCTTAATATGCACTTATTCCCCTTTGCTCCTCTATTCCTTTGGGATTTAGCCACTTATTCCATATTTCTCCATACCTTGTCCTTGGCCCCATTACAACCTTAAAAGACCTTTTGATCCTCATGTGCTTGTGTTTATGGGTTGATTGTCAATTTTAGAATCTTGCCAAGTTTATGTGGTGTTTGCTTTCATGGGTGCTTTGAGGGTAAATAGTAGCCTAAACACTTGAGAGATAGAGTGTATATCTTGTGAGGCTTTATCACTTTTCATTCTTGAGCTGATTAACTATTTTGCCATGATTGGGTTGCTTGGATGATTTTCATGAATGTCTTGACTTTTTGGATCTCCTTATGTTAGATGTTACCCATTCCTTTTATTCCTTGATGTTCATTGAGAAATATGTGAATGTTTTTGTTTGTCTCCCTCTGATATCCTTGGATTTTGTTCTTTGTTTCATTTTGCCCAGGAGTGCAAAAGGCTAAGTATGGGGGGTTTTGATGTGCCATCATTTACTCCTATTTCTTAACCCTTTTTGCCCCATTTTAAATATTGATTAGTCTTAATTGTCAAATTTATTAGGCAGTTTTATTATTTGGGCCCATTCAGCTAATTTGATGTTTTTAATCTAATTTCAGGAATTAATGAAGCATTGGGCTTGAATCTAGCATTGGGCTTGAATCTAGAATTGGGCTTGGACTTGAAGAGGGCAAACTAATTTATTCTATAAAATTAGATCTTATCTTATCTAGATATTATTTAGATTTGATCTCATCTAGATATTATTTCATCTAGATCTTATCTTATCTTATCTTATCTAGATTTGATTTGATTTTACTTATGGGCTTGGATTTAAAACATATTTGTAAGCTTTGGGACTGAAAAACTATATAACAGCACCAAGGTTCTAGTTTAGGGAGCTCCCTCTCTCCCTCGCGGGAGACTCTCTCTCTCTCCTCTCTCTCTCTTCTATTTTTCATTTTTAGTTTTAGTCTCTCTTCTCTTTCTCTTTTATTTTCGTTTTTTTTACAATTCCAGTTCAGACTTTTAGTTTTATCAATAAAATTTCATTCTCTATTTGATTAATGGAAGGCTAAGTCCGCAGCGTTGTTTTCCCTTGAGGATCAAGCACAGTTCTCTTTGAGGTTCTATTATTACTGTTAAATTCTGTTTAGTTTTTCCTCTTCACTAATTACTTTGAATTTGTTGCTTTTAATTCATGCATGCTTAGTGCTTGATTAATTGTCTCTGCGCTTAATTTACGTTCATGCTTAATGATCGTTTATGAGTAATTGGTGTATGTGATGCTTAATCACATAATGAATGCCTTATGTTGAATTTCGCTTAGTAATATAATTTAGGGTTGGATTAAGTGGTTAAACTGATAAAGGATAAACTCTCGTAGCCTAGGATAAGAGACTTGCTTGTGAATCAAGGGGAAGCAACGTGTTTTAATTCTGATATTTTCTAATTCACATATATTCGCTGTTTAATTTACAAAAGCAAACAACCCCCCCCCCCCATCGTTACTGTTACTGTTACTGCAAGTATATTATGAACATTTGGCTTGTCACTGCTCGTTGGGAAACGACCTAGGATCACTTCCTAGTTACTGCATTTTCATGTTTATTTGATTCGGGTACGGCCTCGATCACCCTTACTGTTTTTGAAATGGTTGGAAGTGCGCTTAGCACGCTTGTTGCGCTAAGCCTGAACTACTCTCTGTAAGTTGAAGTTTGATTGCGCTCTAAGCCTTGCATTTCAGGCTAAGCGCATATTGCAGAAAGCGCTAAGTGCCACCTGCTGTGCTAAGCCCCAGATGTTCACTGGAATTTGAAACTTCAAGTTGGACTTAGCTCGAGGTTAGGCTAAGCGCATGGGCTTTAAACTCAAATGTCACGTTGGCACGCTAAGTGGAGCTATGCGGTAAACGCGCCAAATGAAAATGTTAAAATTATTTAGAACTACCAATGGCAGTTACCTTTGCACCAAATCTTTTGCCTTTGCTAACCCTGAGCTTTTGTGCTTTGTACTGTGTGTTGAAACCTACTTGTCAGCATTGTACTCGCTTCATTCTACATTGCAATCATAATCCAAGTAAGTGACTACATTTTCAATTTCATTTTCATAATTCAAACCATAGGGTAGATGATTTCGTGCTTTCTTAGTTAGTAGTGTGTTAAGTTAGGGTTTTTAGTTTGAGGGTTAGTCATTTTAGGATTTTAGTTAACTTAGAAGCCCATTAGGGGCAATGTGGCTGAAAGGGGTCAAGACCCCTTCGTTCTGCTGAGAATCATGATGAACGCACTAAGCTCGACTACTGCGCTTAGCCTGTTCATCGCATCTAAGAAAATTTTTGGATTTCCAGTTGATCGCGCTAAGCCAACCATGTCGCGCTAAGTGTGTTCATCACTTATGATGAACATGAATGAGGAAGACGCTAAGCACGCCTGCGCGCTAAGCGTCACCAGTGTTTAGATACTTCTAAATTTTTAAAAAATTGTCTCAGCGCTAAGCCTGACCTGTCAAGCTAAGTGCCAATTTGCTTCTGTTGTTCAGTCCCTTGAATAAGGCTAAGCGCAGCTGCTGCACTAAGCCCTTGTTATGTGTCAAGGAAGTTGAGCTCAACTCTCTCAGTGTTTTTGAGTTTTTGTGGTTAGGCTAAGCGCGCCCTGTGTGCTAAGCCTAAGGGTCATTCTGGTGAGGCTGAGCTAAGCATGCCATGTTGCGCTAAGCTCAAACCCTCTTCTATTTTGAAAATTGTAGATTTAGGCTAAGCCCAGCATGCTGCGCTAAGCCTAGTCTGCAGAAAAACATGTTTTGTGCCTTTAAGCTAAGCGTGTGCCCGTCGCGCTTAGCCCATGAGTAAATTTACATATGGCACGATAAGCCCAGCATGTTGCACTAAAGTGCCTAGTTCAGTTTTCAATTTTAATTTTTTGTTTTTGATGGAAATAATCTTGTTTAACCCTGCGGTTTGATTTTATTCTTTCAGATGGCATCAAAGAAGAGAAAGGCACCTACCACACCATCCCATGTCCGATATGACCGATCGAGGTTCACTTCTCCTGAGGCCTGGGAAAGGTACACTGATATTGTTGTACTGAGGAAGCTACTTTCGGAAAGAAATGTGGTAATCTACCACACTGAGTTTGATGAGCTCAAGGAAGAACTGGAGAGAAGAAAATGGGATGAGGAATTGACCAGTTTTGATGAAGGCAACATTGATGTTGCCATTATGAAAGAGTTTTATGCAAACCTCTATGATCCCGAGGATAAATCACCTAAGCAGGTGAGGGTGAGAGGCCATTTGGTGAAGTTTAATAAGGACACGCTGAATACATTCTTGAAGACCCCTATAATCATCGAGGAGGGGGAAACATTATCAGCTTACTCCTAATTTGCACTCTTAAGGTCTGATCCTCAAGAGTTGGCTGCTAAGCTCTGCATCCCCGGGAGGGGATTTGAGCTGAATGCTGATGGTCAGCCTCTGAAGATCCTCATGAAGAACCTGACCACACTCGCTCAGACTTGGAGTGTTCTTTCTTACTCCAACTTGATTTATGGCATTATCATGAAGATGGACATGAATCTAGGCTACCTCATCTCCCACTAGATTTCTATCATTGCCCAGCATGACTCCTTTAGGCTTGGATTTCCAACCTTAATCACAACTTTGTGTAAAGCTAGAGGAGTCACATCAGATTCTAGATCTTTTGAGAGTCTTGGCCCTGCCATTAACTTGGCATATATAAAGAAGAAATGTTGGAATCTAGATGATCCAACAGTGACTTTCAAAAGGCCGAGGAAGGCCAGGGGTAAGAGATCTGAGGCTCCCCTTACTTCAGCAGCACCAGATGCTTCCGCTCCTTCTTCATCTACATTACTAGATCCTTCAGCACCATCCATTTTGACTCCACATCTTCCACAATTTCCAGTTCAACTCCCAACTTATTCTGCTCCTGCATCAGATTTCTTATTTACTCCACAGATGCTTCACTAAATGATGCAGAGCCTACACCGAGGGCAGGTCATTATTATGCAGAGCTTCCAGAGCTTAGGCCTACCATCTATCATGAGTGTGGATGAGTTTCTTGCACAGGTGGCTTGGCTAGGAGTCCAGCTTTCTCTTTCTAGAGGGGGTGAGGCCTCCGTAGCCCAAGAGTCTGTGCCAGCAAAAGATGAGCCTATTCCTCCTGAGCCATTTATCTTTGAGACTGATCTAGTCGCTTAGGAGGAAGCAGTAGCTCAAGAGCATACTTCTCCAGTTCCTATCTCTCCAACACCCATATCTGAGGACACCATGCCATCAGCACCAGCCATGGAGCCAGAGCAGCCCATTCTTCAGGATGTACCAGCTGCTCCAGTGTTGGATTTAAATGAAGATCAGCCATAGGATGAGCAGGATGTTTAAATTTTGTTTTGTTTTAATTTCTACAAATCTTGAACAATTTAGTTATTAGTTATTTAGTTGCTTTAAATTTTAGTCATTTAAATTTGTTATTTTAGTGTTGATTGCTTGTACAAAAAGCTTGTTTGAACAGTGAAATGATTGAATCACGTTTTAGTGGTTTGTTTTGTATGAAATGAAGTGTTTGTGAATGACTTGAATGAGCAAATGTATGAATTGAGTGGACTGGAAAGATTAGATGTTTGTTTTGATCAAGCTTGCAGTCATTAGAAGAAAAAGAACATGTGATTAGAAGTATGACTGAAAATGTTAGTCAGTTTGTCAGATTGATTGTGAAGAAATGCATTGACCGTATCCCGGTGAGAGTGTGATCCATAAATTTTGAGAGAAACAACTATCATTTAGTACTGATTTTTGCATGAATCTCTGAAGTATGGACTGAATGCATGAATTGAGGATGATGAAGGCCATGTTTTGATTGTGATAGCTACTTAGCCAAAAAGTTGACCTTGTGCTTGAATGATTTATCCCTTGCACCTAGTTTGAGTTGAATGAATGATTGATTCATTGAACCTTGAGCCTATACAGTCTTAGACTTCTGCTACCTTGTCTTAGGATGTAGGAGAGCATAATCCACAGAAAAGCTTGGTTCAAGGCAAATTTGTCCCAAATTTGGGAGTGTTATACGTCAAAACAAATTTGTCCCAAATTTTGGGGAGACATTGGGTAAGAATTGAAGTGGTCAAAGTAAATAGCATATAAAACAAAACTATAAGTACAAATGAATTTAATAAGTGTGTATGTTGCAAGGTAATGATATGAAGCTAAGTGCGTAAATAAAAGGCAAGTATGGGGTAGGAATGAAAAAAAAATTATCTATGGATGAATGTACTCCTAGAATCTAAGCTTTTGAATCCTAGAAAAACCATGATTTAATGGCAGCCTAACCTCATTACAAGCCTAGAAAGTCCTTCGGATTCATTTTGTGCGTTTATTTCTGTATGGTATGAGATGCAATGCAAAAGTTGGGACTTGAGTTAGTTGTTTATAATGGAATGAGCCTAAACACTTGAACCTGAGTGAAACAATGATTATGAGGCTTTGGTTGATGATTCTTTCCTTGATATCTGCCATTCTCACTAGCTTATTTCAGTTGTGACTCTAATGCATATGTTCCTATCTTTGAAAAGCTGCATGTTTGTGAAAAGCAATTGATTGAAGCATTCCATGATATTTATTTCATATGATTGAATTTCTCTGTGAAGAAAACACAATTTTGAGTGACCACTGTATTTTGTCACTTGAGGACAAGTGAACTGTTCTTTCTTTGCTTGAGGACAAGCAAAATTGTAAATTAGGGGGAGTTTGTTAGTCGTCTTGTATGACTAACTTTTGTATAGAAAACATTTTCCAAAACTTGTATAGTTTCCCCAATTTATAGTTATTTTGTAGGGATTTGTAAATAAATCTTGGTTTATTGTTATAGTTGTGTCATACCCTAATTTCGTCTGGGGATTATTACTTGATGACATGCAACCTTTGGTTAGCCGCTTTGAGATACTTGGCGTCCTTTGTTGCACAATAAATGAAGTCCCGAGACGTCTCAGAAATCAAAAGGAAGCAAGCTTGCGCGATCCGTGAAATTCTGTAATGTGGTGGAAGTCGAAAAGAGGTGTTTTTGCGCAATCCGTGAGTTTCCATAACTTCTTCGAAAGCTAAAAAAGAGTAAATACGTAATCCGTAAGGATTCATAACCTTGCGGAAGGAAAATAAGTATCGTTACGAAATTCGTAAAGTTTCGTAACGTTACAGGAAAAAAATTACCAAAAAAATAAAGGGGGGTGCATTTAGTAAAAAGGGGGGTGTAAATAGCAATCTGGCCCACTTGGGCCTTCCAGATCCTTCCTCCAGAAGGTTGTTGCTTCTGGAGGAAGCAACCTTGCTCGCCTGGGCGAGCTGGGTGGCAAGCTTCTCCCCTATTTTGCTATAAATAGGGGGAGAAGTGAAGAAGAAAGGGGTTCAGCTTCTTAGGCACTTCTCTCTCTCTCAAAATTGCTGAGGAAAATTATTTCCGTGAAGAAAATCCAAGCCGAGGCGCTTCCGTAACGTTTCTGTAACATTTCCGTGAGTAATAACGCGAAGATTTTCGACCGTTCTTCAAGATTCATCGTTCGTTCTTCGTTTTCTTCAGTATTCAACGGGTAAGTACCTCAAACCGAGCTTTTCAATTCATTCTATGTACCCGTTGTGGTCCACATTTTGTTTCATGTATTTTTATTCTCGTTTTCATTTGCTTTTTATACCCCCTTTTGATGTGCTTAAGCCATTTATTTAAGTCATTTCTCGCTTAATCTAAAAATAAAATAAATTTCCACCGATCGTTTGAATTGTATCATCTGTTAATTTTGGTTAAAATGAATTCCGACCGTTCGGTCGTGCCATAACCACGTTGGAAATCAAAAAAGAGGTAAAATAATAATATAATAATCAAAAAATATCTTTTAGTAAAGTAAAGCGAAAAATCAATCGGACGTTTTCTCTTTGGGATTTCTCATTCTTAATTGAATTGACTAATAACTAAAGTGAAACTAAGGCTAAAATCAAACTCGCCTAGTCAAGCTCGTCCACAAAAAATAGGATTTTGAAAGTTTATCATTTCAGTTTCTTACCAAGTAAATGGATCATTTTTAAGGTCCAACGCCTTAAAATGATCACCCCTCAAAGTAAAAAGAATCACTTGATTCACGCTTAAGAAAGAACTACGTGGGTCTGATTTCCTCTCCAAAGGAGGGTACGTAGGAGCAAAAGCTCCGCTTTTGTCGACCTCAAAAAAATAAAAAGAAATAAAAGTTAAGGTAACACAATTTCCACAATTCTAAAAAATAGGTTGTTGTCCTTCGAGACAAACGTAAGAGGTGCTAATACCTTCCTCAAGCGTAAATACAACTCCCGAACTTAGAATTTTCATTTTGACCGATTTCCTTCGGTTTTCCCGACGTTTTCCACAAATAAACGTTGGTGGCGACTCCGCGCATCTTTCCTCCTTTGGAAAGCGCACCCGTGAGTCTCGCCTTCGCTCGCCCGCAAAAGGGCACGTTGCGACAGTTGGCGACTCCACTGGGGATTTTTTGTGAGTTAGGCCTATTTTAAGGAATTGTGGTTTTGTGAAACTTCGTGTGTGCATTTGTTGAACTGTGTAAAATGTAAGTAACTGTTGTCTATTTCGCATTCTTTACATTGCATTCTAAGCACCCACGGGTTTGAGCAAAAAAAAGGGCCCTA
The DNA here is from genome assembly GCF_004193775.1 of Glycine soja. Taxonomy (NCBI): domain Eukaryota; kingdom Viridiplantae; phylum Streptophyta; class Magnoliopsida; order Fabales; family Fabaceae; genus Glycine; species Glycine soja. The sequence continues at coordinate 24,546,699 of NC_041003.1, read as the reverse complement.
TACCCGGGTTCATGGGAATTTAAGGAGTGGAGGTGAATCTATTATCATGCTAGGTCTCCGACTTGCTTGATAATAGTGAAACCTTGTCTAGAGCTTTCTCTCTTTATAATGTGTTGTCGCTGGTATTCCATACCGCCACAATATTATTATCTTGAGTGATGATACCTCTAGAAAATAGCCGTGTGAGTTATAAATTGTTGTGAAGTAGTTATTAGAGACCCCTAGATATTGTCCTATAGGTTCCCAAATAGGGGCAAGGAGCAAACACGCTCCTGTGCCATTTGTTCTCATGCATTTTTGGTTTATGGTTTTTGCTAGTAATGTTTGGTTTCTTTAGAGTAATACGTAACCCTTTTAATGCTACGTTGAGGCGCCATCATGCCCAAAACGTAGCATTAAAATTGGGTCTCTGCGGTCTCGTATGTATGAATTACCCCTTTTTCTTGTTTTCTTTCCGTTTCATGCATACGCATCGCATCATTCATGTCGGAGTCTTGATCCACCCCTTTTTTAGGTAAATGATGGGGACAAATCAAAACGGAAAAAGGTTTTATCAAGTCAAGGTTAAAAGTCTAGATGTCACTAGCCTCAAGGAATTGGGACGATTGATGGGACCTCTCTAAAGGCAAGCCTTCCGCAAAGTGTACGGGAAGATTCTAGATTTGACCGCAGCTAGATTTGACCTCTCTAAAGGCAAGCATGCTAGCTATCATAGGGCAATACAAGGAAGAATTGAACCAGTCCATGGCCCATGAACAAAAGCTAGTGGAGGATTTTGCACAAGTGTATGCCGAAAAAGAAGCAAGAGGGAGGGTGATTGATGCACTACATCAAGAAGCGACTATGTGGATGGATAGGTTCACCTTGACCTTGAATGGAAGTCAAGACCTCCCACGTCTATTAGCCAAAGCAAAAGCCATGGCCGAAGTGTGTACTGCCCCCGAGGAGATTCATGGGCTAATCAATTACTGTCAACACATGATAGATTTGATGGCCCATATAATTAGGAATCGTTAGGTTCTCTTGTAACACCTCTTGTATAATCTTGGCTAGATGAAAGTTTTGTTCTTTTTATAAAACGAGAAGTTCTGAACTCATCATGTTATCTAAAAAACCTTGGGGTGGATCCAAGTGCTCCGATCATCCATTTGCATACTCATGTTTTGGTGGCATACTCACCGTTGTTTATTTCTTTAGGAATTTCATCATAACTAAGAAAACACCAAGGCACCCCTATAACACTCGATCCAGAAAAATGGATAATGAAGAGGGTGTGCACAAACAGATGAAGGCCGATCTATCGGCCTTAAAAGATCCAATGGCTTCCATCTCGGAGGTCATGTTAAAACTCCAGAAAACCATAGAGGATAAAGCCACGGCAACCGCCTCCAGTACAGTTAGGGAAGCAGAGCCGATGCTGCAGCCCGCCTTGAATCCGGGCCTAGACAGAAACACGGCCGTGTTCGGTCGAAGGTATAGTCCGCAAGCTTATCCTTATGGCCTGCCTCCGGACTTCACCCCCCGTGCCACCCCGGAAGATTTAAGCCAAGCCCCTACTTTCGAGGGGCAACTCCCACCTTATGAAGACTATCCCGGGCAAGACGATGGGGAAGGAGATACCCATCTTGGCCCCCTACTCCACCTCAAAGATCCGTCCCCGCATGAACTACCCCAACCGAACATAGTCCGTCATACCCCGGCCTCACCCACACCCGTAAAAGAATTTGTTCCCTTTGCGGAAGATAAGGGAAAGATTGAGGCGCTTGAAGATAGGTTGAGAGCAGTCGAGGGCCTCGGCAATTACCCATTCTCGGATTTAGCGGATTTATGTCTCGTGCCCAACATTGTCATCCCTCCCAAGTTCAAAGTACCGGACTTTGATAAGTACAAAGGAACGACATGTCCGAAGGGGCATCTTCGGATGTATTGCCGAAAGATGGGGGCGTATTCTGCGGACGAGAAATTGTTGGTCCATTTCTTTCAAGACAGCTTGGCCGGAGCAGCTGTAGCATGGTATACCAATCTGGAAGCTTCCCAGATCCGATCATGGAAGGACTTGGCAACTGCCTTCATTAGGCAGTACCAGTACAATACGGACATGGCTCCCGATCGGAACCAGCTTCAGGGTATGACTAAACGAGAGCATGAGTCCATTAAGGAATATGCCCAAAGATGGAGAGATCTCGCAGCCCAAGTCGTACCTCCCATGACGGAGAGGGAGATGATCACAATTATGGTAGATACGTTACCCACGTTCTACTATGAAAAGCTGATAGGCTACATGCCAGCTAACTTTGCGGATCTCGTCTTCGCCGGAGAAAGGATTGAATCCGGACTACGAAAAGGAAAGTTCGAATATGCTGCCAATATGGCCCCCAACAACAACAGAAGAGCCCCAGTAGCGGGCGCGAGGAAAAAAGAAGGAGATGCCCACGCGGTCACCACCGCCCCAACATGGATGAAAGCACCCCAAAATATCCAAAGCTCATACCAGCCCAATCCCCCAAATTTTTTAATCCGAGCCGGGAATTCCCTCCCGACTCAAGTAAAAGGACCACCCGCAGCAGAAAGAGCGCCGGCCCAACGCACAGCTCCAGCCGCACCCCGGCCAGCTAATAATACAGCCCCCGGCGCGACCTATAAATATGCACAGCACCCGAAAGACAACTTCCCTCCTATTCCCATGGCATACTCCGAGTTATGGCCTTCATTATTGGAGAATCATTTGGTGGTGGCCATACCCGGGAAGGTTCTCCAGCCACCCTACCCCAAGTGGTATGACCCGGGTGCCAAGTGTGTGTACCATAGTGGAGTTCCCGGACACAATATTGACTCCTGCATCCCGTTCAAGTATAAGGTGCAGCACCTGATTAGTGCTGGCTGGCTATCGTTTCAGGAGGAAGGCCCAAATGTTAAAACCAACCCGCTAGCTAGTCATGGAGGGGCTAGCGTGAACGCCGTCAAAGAGGATGGGCCATCGCGGGCAAAGAGATTAGGAGACATAGCTACTTCTAGATGCTTCATCTATCAATCACTACAAGCGGCGTGCATGGTCTCCCGTGGTGGAGGCGAAAGGGACGAATGTTTATTTCACCTCGGGGAGTCGCACGACATGGAAACCTGTCCCGCGGTAGAAGAATTGCTTCAGCGGCTCATGGATTGCGGGCAGCTTGAAGTGTCCATAGGAGGGAGGGAAGAACCACAAATTTGCATGCAATCGGAAGAGAAGAAGGTTCCTTTAACCCCCAAGGCCCTAGTGATATGTTTTACTAGGAAAGGGACCGGCTCCACACCCATATACCCCCGGATGGCGCCCAAACCAACGCCATTTGCATATCAAAGTAATAAGGCCGTTCCGTGGAAGTATACCCCTCTTGCGTCCAGCGAAAGAGTTGCAACCGAAGTTGACTCCCTATCAGCTAAGGTAACCAACATCACCGGCCTCAGTGGCGTAACCCGCAGTGGTCGGGTGTTCGCTTCCCCTCACCCGGCGGAATTGCCCTCCAAAGGGAAAGCGCCCATGGTCCAAGAGCCCACAGACATAGCCACCCCCTCGAAAGAAGTAGATCCTCTAGTGGGAAGAGGGGCCGAAAGGAAAGAAGGTCTTCAAGGAAAAACAGTGACCTTGGAAGAGGCCCAAGAGTTCCTCCGCCTCATCCAACAAAGCGAGTTTAAGGTAGTCGAGCAACTGAATAAAACCCCAGCAAGGATCTCTTTGCTTGAACTACTCATAAACTCCGAGCCTCATCGTGTGCTGTTGATGAAGGTCCTTAACGATGCCCATGTAGCACATGATATCTCAGTGGAGGGTTTCGAAGGCATCGTTAATCATATAACCACCAACAATTATATCGCGTTTGCGGAAGAAGAGATTCCCGTTGAGGGGAGAGGACACAACAAGGCTCTACATGTGTCAGTGAAATGTATGGACCACGTTGTCGCAAAGGTACTTATCGACAATGGATCAAGCTTAAATGTAATGCCGAAGACCACTTTGGAAAAGCTTCCTTTTAGTGTGTCACGTTTAAAACCAAGTTCGATGGTGGTGCGAGCCTTTGATGGTACTCGGCGGGAAGTGATGGGGGAAATCGACATTCCCATTCAGATAGGCCCCCACACTTGCAACGTGGTGTTTCAAGTGATGGATATAAATCCCGCCTATAGCTGCCTCTTGGGAAGACCGTGGATTCATGCCCTGGGAGTGGTCCCTTCAACGCTTCACCAGAAATTGAAGTTCACAGTGGGTGGACTTTTAGTGATAGTGTCGGGTGAAGAGGACATGTTAGTGAGCTGCCCCTCCTCCGCACCATACGTAGAAGCGGCGGAAGAATCATTGGAAACGGCTTTCCAATCCTTTGAAGTGGTGAGCTGCGCCTCTGTGGAACCAAGTTCGTCGCTACCTTCTCACTCCAAAGCGGCCATAATGGTGGCGCGCGTTATGCTTAGGAACGGATTTGAGCCCGGAATGGGTCTAGGCAAGGACTGCCTCGGAATGCCGACGTGGTCGATATCAAGGGAAATCCATACAAGTATGGATTAGGGTATGAACCTGGGATGCCGGGGAGGAGGACCGTGCCGTCAAGATTTCGGGCAGATAGGGTATGGCCCGGCCATATTAGCCAGTGTTTCACCAGCGCTGGAATGGTGTTCGAGGAGGAGGTGGCAGCAATAGAAGAGGAGTTCCCTCAAGACCCACCAAGTTTTGTGCAACCATGCCACCCCGATTCCCATGTGGGGAACTGGCGCGTGATAAGCCAATCAGAAGTCTATACCGCTGATTCAATGTAATTAGAGTCTATAGATTTTCGTTCTCTTTTGTTTTGTGAAACCTACCTTATTAAATAAACAAAGAGATCTTGTTTCATCTATTCTTGCAGTACCACCCTTTCTCATATCATTTTGCATGTTTTTTGTTTCTTTTGTCTTGTTTGGTATAGATATGAGGGTCGATTCTTTGAGGATCCTAACAACGAGGGTTTGACAATCGATTTCGATCGAAATATAAGCCAAATGATAAACGAGGAAGAGGAAGAGGACACCCTGTCACCAGAGTTGGAGAGGCTGGTCGCTCAGGAAGAACGTGAAATGAAGCCTCACCAAGAAGAAACCGAATTGGTAAACTTGGGGACCACGGAGGAAAAAAAAGAGGTAAAGGTAGGAACCGGTATGACCGCGCCTATCCGCCAAGGCTTGATAACCCTTCTTGAAGAGTATCAAGATGTCTTTGCGTGGTCGTATCAAGACATGCCCGGTCTGGATTCCGACATTGTGCAGCATAAGTTGCCTTTGAATCCTGGGTCTTCTCCGGTTAAGCAAAAGTTACGAAGAATGAAACCCGAGATGTCTTTAAAAATTAAAGAAGAAGTAAGGAAGCAGTTTGATGCAGGTTTCTTAGCTGTGGCACGGTACCCGGAGTGGGTGGCCAACATTTTCCCAGTCCCGAAAAAGGACGGCAAGGTTCGAATGTGTGTAGACTACTGGGACTTGAACCGAGCCAGTCCTAAAGACAATTTTCCCCTGCCACACATTGACATATTGGTAGATAATACAGCCAAATTCGCCCTTTTCTCATTTATGGATGGTTTCTCGGGGTATAATCAAATAAAGATGGCACCCGAAGATGTAGAGAAGACCACTTTCGTCACCCTATGGGGGACATTTTGCTATAAAGTGATGGCCTTCGGGCTGAAAAATGCTGGGGCAACCTATCAGCGTGCCATGGTGGCGTTGTTCCATGATATGATGCATAAGGAAATAGAGGTCTACGTAGATGACATGATTGCCAAGTCTCGGACTGAGGACGAACACCTTGTCAATCTGCGTAAGCTGTTTGGAAGGTTGCGGAAATACCAATTAAAACTGAACCCAACCAAGTGCACCTTTGGGGTGAAGTCGGGGAAGCTGCTAGGATTTATCGTAAGTCAGAAAGGGATAGAGATAGATCCCGAGAAAGTGAAGGCCATCCTTGAAATGCCGGAACCACGCACGGAGAAGCAGGTTCGGGGGTTTTTGGGCAAGTTGAATTATATCGCGAGATTTATCTCACAACTCACCCCTACCTGTGAGCCCATTTTTAAGCAATTACGTAAGAACCAGGCGGTCCTGTGGAACAGTGACTGCCAAGAGGCCTTCGAGAAGATCAAACAGAGTCTCGCAAATCCCCCAGTGCTCATGCCACCTATAACAGGAAGACCTCTTTTCCTGTACATGACCGTGTTGGACGAGTCTATGGGGCGCGTGTTGGGTCAGCATGATGATTCTGGGAAAAAGGAGCAAGCCATCTACTATCTGAGCAAGAAGTTTACCGCATGTGAGATGAATTACTCAATGCTGGAAAGGACGTGTTGTGCTCTGGTATGGGCATCACATCGGCTTAGGCAGTATATGCTTAGCCATACCACGTGGCTTATTTCCAAAATGGATCCCGTGAAATACATCTTTGAAAAACCGGCCCTCACGGGACGAATCGCTAGGTGGCAGGTATTATTATCTGAATTCGATATCGTTTACGTCACCCAAAAAGCGGTAAAAGGAAGTGCCTTAGCGGATTATTTGGCCCAGCAACCCCTCCAAGATTATCGATCGATGCACCCCGAGTTCCCAGATGAAGATATCATGGCCCTGTTTGAAGAGAAGCGGACACACAAAGACATAAACAAATGGATTGTTTGCTTCGATGGGACATCCAATGCTTTGGGCCACGGAGTAGGGGCGGTCCTTGTATCCCCGGATGATCAGTGTATTCCTTTCACGGCTAGGCTAGGTTTTGATTGTACCAACAATATGGCCGAGTATGAAGCATGCGCCCTCGGGGTTCAAGCGGCCATTGATTTTGATGTAAAACTACTCAAAGTGTATGGAGACTCGGCTTTGGTGATACGCCAGTTGAAAGGAGAATGGGAGACTAGGGATTCGAAGTTGATACCCTATCAAACTCACATCTTGAGGTTAGCCAAGTACTTTGACGACATTTCCTTCCACCACATACCTCGGGAAGAGAATCAAATGGCTGATGTGTTAGCCACCGTGGCATCCATGTTTCAACTTGCCCCACACGGGGATCTGCCATAAATCGAATTCAAATCTCAAGGCAGGCCGGCATATTGTTATGCAATAGAGGAAGAGCAGGATGGGAAACCGTGGTATTTCGACATCAAGCAGTATGTCAAGAACAAAGAATACCCACCAAGGATTTCTGACAATGACAAAAGGACGTTGAGGAGATTGGCTACTGGTTTCTTTGTAAGTGGTACATCCCTATACAAACGAAACCATGACATGACCCTCCTACGATGCGTGGATGCCAAAGAGGCAAACTTCATGATTGAGGAGATCCACGAGGGTTCCTTTGGGACACATGCCAATGGGCATGCTATGGCCAGAAAAATCCTTATTATTGGCTCACCATGGAGAGTGATTGTTGTGCCCATGTCAGGAAATGTCATAAATGTCAGGCATACGCGGACAATGTCAATGTTCCGCCACATCCTCTAAATGTTATGTCCGCCCCTTGGCCTTTTTCTATGTGGGGAATAGATGTCATTGGGGCCATCGAACCCAAAGCGTCGAATGGTCACCGCTTCATTCTTGTGGCGATAGATTACTTCACCAAATGGGTCGAAGCAGCTTCTTATACTAATGTCACAAGGAATGTGGTAGTTAGATTTATAAAGAAGGAGTTGATTTGTCGATACGGACTCCCCAGGAAGATCATTACTGACAATGGCACCAATCTGAACAATAAGATGATGCAGGAGATGTGCGAAGGCTTCAAGATCCAGCATCACAACTCTACCCCTTATCGGCCAAAGATGAATGGGGCTGTAGAGGTTGCGAATAAGAATATTAAGAAGATTGTTCAAAAAATGACAGTGTCATACAAAGATTGGCATGAGATGTTACCTTTCGCCCTACACGGATACAGAACCTCGGTATGAACTTCTACTGGGGCAACGCCGTATTCCTTGGTTTATGGGATGGAAGCAGTGCTCCCATTTGAGGTAGAGGTTCCTTCTCAGAGGATAATGGCGGAGTCAGGCCTAGAAGAGTCAGAATGGGCTCAAGCACACTACGACCAACTTAACCTTATTGAAGGTAAGCGTTTGGCTGCCATGAGCCATGGGCGTTTGTATCAACAAAGGATAAAGAACGCATTCGACAAGAAGGTACGGCCGCGCAAGTTCAACGAGGGGGACCTCGTGCTGAAGAAGTTGTCCCGCGCTGTTAAAGATAATCAAGGCAAGTGAGCCCCGAATTATGAAGGACCTTTCGTGGTGAAAAGAGCTTTTTCTGGGGGTGCTCTGATACTCACCAACATGGATGGCGAGGAGCTACCCTCGCCTGTGAACTCCGATGTAGTTAAACGATATTACGCTTGAAATCTGGGGCAATCGAGAGGGCCGTTGCATGTTTTTTATTTTTGAGTTTTTCTTGTTCTTTTTGGTTTCCTCTTGGGATTCCCATTCACTCTATTTGTCTCGTTTCTTTAAAGATGGGTGAGGTTTCAGTCCTCCCTTTGTTTTCAAACCTTGTGTTTTAGATTTGTTATAGCTTGAGCCTTCTTCGCTCGGTGTATGGGGTGCCCCAAACGCTTATTTAAAATTAAATCTAACCAGTCTTCACTAAAATAAAATCATCGCATTAGAAACATTCATACATGCACAGGCACATGCATATCTTGTGATAGCAAGGAGCAGAATTGTCTCAGGCCATGATCAAAAGTCAAGACAAGTCAATGGCAGAAATCAGCCAAGGTAAGACGATGACCGGTCACGATTGGTCGCATATCATTTGGCTTTTACTTGCAGGTACTTAGGGATGGAAGCGAATGAAGGATAGGATCGCGACCGACCGAGCGCCACCTCTTCCCGGCGCTAAACAAGCAAAGAACGTCGCTGCAAGGCAGCCCAGTATCCTTTGCGTTCACAGTTTCTTTTACTATTGTTTGTTTTAAATAAGTAATCGACACCTAATTCTAACTTAAGTAGGCTCAAGTTAGGCAAAACGCTAACCCATAAGAGGGGGGAGACATGGTTAATGCCCCCCCTAAAAAAAATGGCAGGTTAGCTCGCCTGGGCGAGCAACCCCTACATTCAAAATATAAAAACGAGGGAGGGGAACGTTTTTTGCATCCAAAAACTCCCCCCCCCCCCTCATTCAAAAGAGAGAACAATGAAGGCTTGCGGTTCTTGCTCCCTCAAGCCACTTTTGGTTGCCTTTTGCTTTCGTTTTTGGTGTTATTGTTCACTCCAACAAGTAAGTATTCGATCCTTGATGTTTTCAGCTTCCCATTGGTATATTTTCTTCATCTTTTAGTGCTCCAAATTGTGGGAACATACTTGTATTTGTGGGGCAGTTTTGGTTTGTTTTTATGCTTGTTTTCTTGAATTGAGGATTTGAATGAGAAGGCCTTAGGCCTATGTTGTATTCTGAAGCAATGGGGCATGCCACATTGCCCCCATTCTCTTGCAATTTATGTCCAAACGTGTGCCCACCAAGTGCTCCGTGAAATGCCCCAATGATATATGAATATGATTTTGCAAAATTGGGATGGTGGGGCTGTTTTATGTATGTAGGTACAGCATAGGAGATTCAAAATAAGTGCCCAAATGCAATTCCAAGCTTAGGAACCCAAACTTGTAGCTTCAATGCAAGGAAACATGCTTATGGCTAGGAATCCAAAATTTGGGTTTTAGAATTAGAAAAACATGAAAATTAGGATTTGCTTGTGAGAGTTTTTGCTCGAATTTGGGCTGCCCCATGTTTGATACTTTACATAGAGGTAGCGTGGAAAACACCTTGCAATAGTGTGTATACATAGGTAAATATAAGGAGCATGAAATTCCTAGCAAAGTGTGAATGATTATCTTCCTAAATGAATGTATGATAGCACGGAATTCCCTTTTGAATGCAAAAGTGTGTGCATAATGTAAATAGCTTGCCGATATGAATAAATGTGAATGAAACAATAAAAAAAATTATGATATATATTTCAAACATATGTAGGTAGTTTGTAAATAGCAAATGTTTAGGATATAAATTAGGTGTAAAGTTTGACGCAACACTTTGAGCATGAAAGTGTGTTTTCTTTTTCAGAATGTATATAGGTGTATGGCAGTTAGAATATGTTGGATGTTCTTGCATGTTTGCATGAGTAATAGGATATTTCCTACACATACACGTGTGCATAAATGGATTACATGAGTTTGGTCTAAATCAGAGGGATTAGCACGACCATTTTGCATTAAGATAAGCGTTATCTTGTAAAGCTAACTTCTAAATGTTTGTTCTCGCAGGAAATGGCCCCGAGGAAACTTGCCTCAAAGAGATCCAGGAAGGATAAAGCGGCCGAAGGAACTAGTTCCGCTCCCGAGTATGATAGTCACCGCTTTAGGAGCGCTGAACACCAGCAGCGCTTCGAGGCCATCAAGGGATGGTCATTTCTCCGGGAGCGACGCGTCCAGCTCAGGGACGATGAGTATACCGATTTCCAGGAGGAGATAGTTCGCCGACGGTGGGCATCACTGGTTACCCCCATGGCCAAGTTCGATCCAGACATAGTCCTCGAATTTTATGCCAATGCTTGGCCTACATAGGAGGGCGTGCGAGATATGAGGTCCTGGGTGAGGGGTCAGTGGATCCCGTTCGATGCAGATGCTATCGGCCAGCTCCTGGGATATCCTTTAGTGCTGGAAGAGGGTCAGGAGTGCGAGTATGGCCAGAGGAGGAACCGGTCCGATGGGTTCGATGAGGAGGCCATCGCCCAGTTGCTATGTATACTGGGGAAGGATTTTGCCCGGACTGCTGCCGGGAGACGGGTGCGGATCATGCGCACCAACATGACCACCCTGACTCAGATCTGGATGACTTTGCTGCTCAGCAACATCCTGTCCAGCGATCATAATTCCGACCTCCCCCTGCCGAAGTGTCAGCTGGTGTACGCAATCCTGACGCGGATGAGCATTCATGTGGCTCAATTAATCGCTGATGCCATCTATATATTTGCAGGTATGGCACCTACCAGGCACCCTCTGGACCCGGATAAGTCCAACAGGGCCCTGGGATTTCCCGCCTTGATCACAGGACTCTGCCAGTCGTTCGGCGTCCCCGTCTCACCTAGCAAGGTGATTCGGCCGCCCATCACCCAAGCTTTTATTGAGAAGTATTGCACGCAGAGACAGGTCCAGGGTGATGCACCACAGGCCGCGGACGCGCCGCCACCTCATCAGGCTGGTCCAGCCGGATCGTTTGATACGGAGCAGTATTTGTGGCATTTGGTTCGCCAGCAGGCGGCCAACCACCGGGCTCATGTACAGACCCATGATTGTCTTTATTAGATGAGTCTCAGCCTGTAGAGCCAGGGCTTTACATCTTTTCCATGCCCTACTCCGGACCAGTTCAGGGCAGAGATCGTATGGCCTGGAAATTGGCCTGAGGCCCGGGCAGGAGAGGCACCAGCAGAGGCTCCCGACGAGGCAGATGAGGTCCGCGAGGACGAGGAGATGACCGATTTACTTGATTTCTTAGGAGGAAGCGAGGCCACATGATTGGGAGATCCCTTGATCCATATTTCTTTTTGTTTCCATTTGTTTTTTTTTGTTTACATATCATCTTATTTTTGTTTGACTAAAGGACTAACGTTTGTTTCATGTTTTGACTTTTGTTTTGTACATACATATCGTTTGAGTTGTTACGTCGGTACTTGTTTCGTTGTTGTCAATAGTGTTTGTTGAAATTCCGGAATCGTGTAGAGTTTTTCATTTAGGAACGTCGTTCTAAAAATAAAATGTACCAAAAATCCTAATAAAAAGAAAGAAGCGTTGTGAATAAAAGTCATGTTTATAGAGAAAAGAAAAGGTTTTATTTATACATGTATGTAAAAAGAAAATGTGTATAGAAGGTTTTTGTGCATAAATGATGCGTGGAAAGAAATTCATGTGTGTGTGAGCAACGAGTGTATATGAAGAAACTTTTGTATGAGCCATAGGTGTGTGTTGAAGAAAAACGAAAAAGATCTTGGAATGTAAATAGGGTTTAATCATGTGACGTAAAGAGAGAGAATTCCAATGCGTGTACAGAAAAAATTTTGTCATGTATAAAAATATAGATGTACAAAGAAAGGTTTTCCTCATAAAGGACCACAGGTGTATAGTTTTAGTGGACATATATAAAAATAAAACAAAAACAAACAGAAAGAAAGACCGCGAAGGTCGACATGTTATAGTTAAGAAGTATAAATCATTCGTAAAGAGCAAACGCATCTTCTGGAAACAAGGGACTGATGCTAAGAGTTTATTTTCCGGAATAAATCGAGATAAGAATGGATGAATTCATTGAACTGATAAAAGAACATAATTGGGAAACGTTGGGTCTGTTTGTGTAAATTCCCAACCGTAGTATCACAATGCCATAAACAGGATGCTTGAGTGTCCACCTGGCTATAGCCATGTGTCATACCCTAATTTCGTCCGGGGACCTTTGCTCGATGACGTGCGACCATTCTTTGGTCCTCGTGAGGTGCTTGGCACCCATCATTAGGCAATTTGTGAAATTTCAGGACATGCCGAAAAACCAAAAAAATATTGATGCACAATCCGTAAGTTTCCGTGACACACCGGAAATCAAATGGAAGCATCGTTGCATAATTAAGTGAGGTTCCGTAACATTCCGCAAGTCAAAAAGGGGATGATTATGTAATCCGCAAGGTTCCGTAACATTACGGAAAGAAAACAAGTATCGTTACGAAATTCGTAAGTTTCCGTAACTTTACGAAAAAAGAATCACCAAAAAACAGCGGAGGGGGGTGTACTTAGTAAAAATGGGGGTGCAAATAGCACCCAGGCCCACTTGGGCCCTCCAGAAGATTCCTCCAGAAGGCGGTTGCTTCTGGAGGAAGTAACCCTGCTCGCCTGGGCGAGCTGAGCTCGCCTGGGCGAGCTGGGCGGCAACCACCTCCCCTATTTTGCTATAAATAGGGGAGGAAAGCAAGAAGAAAGGGGTCCAGCCCCTTAGGCACTTCTCTCTCTTTCGAATTTGCTTGGAAAAATTGTTTCCGTGAAGAAAATCTAAGCCGAGGCGCTTCCGAAACGTTTCCGTAACATTTTCCGTGAGGAATCTCGCAAAGGTTTCAACCGTTCTTCGATGTTCTTCATTCGTTCTTCATCGTTCTTCGATCTTCAACGGGTAAGTACCTCGAACCAAGCTTTTCGATTCATTCTATGTACCCGTAGTGGTCCACATTGTGTTTCGTGCATTTTTATTCTCGTTTTGTTTACTTTTTATACCCCCTGTTGACGTGCTTAAGCCATTTTTCTTAAATCATTTAAGTATGACTGAAAATGTTAGTCAATTTGTCAGATTGATTGTGAAGGAATGCATTAACCGTATCCCGGTGAGAGTGTGATCCTTAAATTTTGAGAGAAATTACTATCATTTAGTACTGATTTTTGCATGAATCTTGGAAGTATGGACTGAATGCATGAATTGAGGATGATGAAGGCCATGTTTTGATTGTGATAGCTACTTAGCCAAAAAGCTGACCTTGTGCTTGAATGATTTATCCCTTGCACCCAGTTTGAGCTGAATGAATTATTGATTGATTGAACCTTGACCCTATACAGTGTTATCTCCTGCTACCTTGTCTTAGGTTGTAGGAGAGCATCATCCACAGAAAAGCTTGGTTCAAGGAAAATTTGTCCCAAATTTGGGGGAGACACTAGGTAAAGAAATAAAATGGTCAAAACAGAGCAGCATATACACATTGTTTTCTGTATAAAAAAAACTGTAAGTATGAATAGAAATGTATAAAAGTTTGTGTGCTGCAAATCAAATCAATGAAAGCTAAGTGCCTAATAAAAGGCAAGTATAGGATAGGAATGAATAAAAAATGTAAAGGTTTATCTATGAATGAATGCTCTCCTAAAATCTAAGCTTTTGAATCCTAGAAAAACCATGATTTGTTGGGAGCCTAACCTCATTACAAGCCTAGAAAGTCCTTTGGATTCTTTTTGTGTGTTTATTTCTATATGGTATGAGATGATATGCAAAAGTTGGGACTTGTGTTAGTTGTTTATAATGTAATGTGCCTAAACACTTGAGCTTGAGTGAAACAATGACTGTAAGGCTTCGGTTGATGATTCTTTCCTTGATATCTGCCATTCTCACTAGCTTATTTCAGTTGTGACTCTAATGCATATGTTCCTATCTTTGAAAATCTTCATGTTTGTGAAAAGAAATTGATTAAAGCATTCCATGATATTCATTTCATATGATAGAATTTGCCTGTGAAGAAAACACAATTTTGAGTGACCACTGTATTTTGTCACTTGAGGACAAGTGAACTGTTCTTTCTTTGCTTGAGGACAAGCAAAATTGTAAATTTGGGGGAGTTTGTTAGTCGTCTTGTACAACTAACTTTTGTATAGAAAACATTTTCCAAAACTTGTATAGTTTCCCCAATTTATAGTTATTTTGTAGGGATTTGTAAATAAATCTTGTTGTATTGTTATAGTTGTCTCTAGAATATTTTCCATTTGATTTAATGATGAAATCTGTTCAATTTCAGGTTAAATAAGGCTAAGTCTTGAAGTGCTAAAATTGGAAATTGCGCTTAGCTCACCATTTGGGCTCTGTGTGCATCTGACGCTAAGCCCAGCTTCAGCGCGCTTAGCGCGACACAAGAATCTGGCAGAGCATAAATATCAAGGTCGCGTGCTAAGCACGAGATTCGCTTGCTAAGCGCGATGGTTGTCTTTAGCCAGGCTCAACGCATAACTGGCACTAAGCTCAAATCCACTAACTCGCGCTAAGCGTGAGGGTGGCACTAAGCGCCACATCGCGGATTTAGAGCCTATTTAAAGCCTGTCTTGTGCAGAATTAGGGTACATAATTTTTCGCAAGCAGTATAGAATTCCAGAGCAAGTACACTGATCGAGGCCATACCCGAATCAAATAAACATTAAAAATGCAGTACCTAGGAAGTGATCCTAGGTCATCTCCGAACGAGCAATGGTCAACCAAACGTTCATAACAGATAGTAATAAAACAGTAACGAATTGGGGGGGGGGGTTGTTTGTTTTTGTAAATTAAACAGCAAGCAAATTTGAATTAGAAAATAACAAAATTAAAACATGTTGTTTCCCTTTGATTCACTAGCAAGTCTCTTGTCCTAGGTTACGAGAATATATCCTTAATCAATTCAACCACTTAATCCAACCCTAAATTAAATTACTAAGCGAAAATTAACATAAGGATGTCATTATGTGATTAAGAAACACATACACCAATTAATCATGAATGAAACTGATCATTAAGCATAAACGTAAATTAAGCGCAGAGACAATTAATCAAGCACTAAGCATGCATGGATTAATAGCAACAAATACAGAGTAATTGATGAAGAGGAAAAACTGATCAGAATTCAATAGTAATAACAAAACCTCAAAGAGAGTTGTGCTTGATCCTCAAGAGAAAACAACACTAGAGACTTAGCCTTCCATTAATCAGTAGAAAATGAAATTGTAGATTGAAGTAGAAACAAAATTGCAGAAAACGAATTTTATTCTACGTCAACAGTGTGCATGAGCAGTAATAAAAATTGGAATTGCCAAAACCCTAGAATTATTCTCCTCTTCGAAAAAACTCCTAAACCTAAAACCCTGGTGTTGTTATATAGGTCCTCAGCCCCAAAACTTACAAATCTATTTTAAGTCCAAGCCCATAAATGAAATAAAATAAAATATGGACAAGATAAGATTGGATGAAATACAATCTGGACGAAATAAAATCTAGATGAAATAAAATCTGGATAAGATAAGATTTGATGAAATAAAATTGTCTGTTCTCTTCAAGTCCAAGCCCAACTCTGGATTCAAGCTTAATTGCTTATAATTCTCCTGAAATTAAATTAAAAACACAAAATTAGTCAAGTAGGCCCAAATGATAAAAGCGCATAATTAATTTGACAATTAAGGTTAATCAGTGATTAAAATTGTGAAAAAAGGGTTAAGAAATAGGAGAAAATAATGACACATCAAATCCCCCCACACTTAGCCTTTTGCACTCCTGGGCAAAATCAAAAAGAAAAGCAAAGAACAAATCCAGAGACATTAAAGAGAAACAAACAAACATAAAAACAATTACATATTTCTCAATGAATCTCAAGGAATGAAAGGAATGGGCAACATCCAACACGTAGAGAGTTAAAGAATCAAGACAGTCATGAAAATCATCCAAGCATCTCAAACATGGCAAGATAGTCAATCAGCTCAAGAATGAAAAGTGATAAAGCCTCATAAGATATGCACTCTATCTCTCAAGTGTCTAGGCTACTATTTACTCTTAGAGCATCCATGAAAAAAAAAAACCCAACATAGACTTGGCAAGACTCTAAAATTGACAACCACACCACAAACACATGCACATGAGGATCAAAAGGTCTTTTAAGGTTGTAATGGGGCCAAGGATAAGGTAGAGGAAAGTATGGGATAAGTAGCTAAAACCCAAAGGAATAGAGGAGCAATGGGGAATAAGTGGGAACTAAGAAAGAGTAGTAAACCCCAAAACCAAAATTAAAAATTAAGCTTAAAAAGTAAACCCAAAACAAAATCAATCAAGTCCTCAAACCAATCCAAGTCTTCAAACCAAGACCTCATTTATTCAACTTCATTCTTTTTCTGTTTTCTTTTTTCTTTTTTGTTTTTTTTTTAACGTGAACAGTAGCATTTGAAAGCATTTGAAAAAAAAAAGCAACAATTAGGCAATATATGTATATACATCAAGCATGGCCAAAATACATCATGAAGCATGGCCAACAAAAACATATCATCCAATGAAACATACCCCCGCACACTTATTCCCAAAACAATTCCAAAGCTCTAAAACTCCTTAAGGGTAGGGTGAGATCATGGTCTTTCACTTAAGGCTTGTAATGAGCTTCAAAACAAAGAAAGGGGAACATAGGCTCAAAGGGGCTATCAAAGGAATTAATTCAAGGTAGGCTCATTTGGCTAGAGGCTTATAAGAACAAAATGCCTAAATCATCTCCCAACATGCATGTGAAGCAAGAAGTATCAACAAGTGTCAAGCCAAGGCTATTGTGAAAGCAATCAATGGGGCAAAACACACCGAATAATATAGATGATGATGGCTCAAATTCTCACCAAGGGTAAATCTATCACTTTCAATTCTAACTTTCAAAACTAACTTGACATGTAGAGAAAAACAAGGATTTCAATTCACAAAATGCCAAGAAACTCCTATTTCAAAACAATTACCCATTACATGTACATAACCCAAAATTCAAAGAGAAACATGTAATGTTGTACACAAAACATAAAACCAAAATAACAAAATTAACCTAGAAAATAACCTAGAAAATCTCCCCCCCCCCCCACACTTAAACAACACATTGTCCTCAATGTAGCACAATCATAAGATCAAGAGCAATCAAAACAATCAATAAAATTGGACATGTGCAATAAAAGTAAAGAAGGAGACAGAAAAAGAAAACTCCCTAAGTCATGGCGGAAGAGAAGTAGGGTGAAGTAAGGAGGTCTCCTCCACCACTACATCCACTAAGGAGGGATTTGTGAGGAATGGTTTCAGCCAGTGTCCATTGACCTTGAAGCTCTTATCTGTGGATTCACTTTTGATCTCAACTGTACCATAAGGAAAAACATTAGTCAACACAAAAGGACCAATCCACTTTGACCTCAACTTACCACTCATGAGTCTGAGCCTAGAGTTATACAATAATACTTTTTGCCAACCACGAAGTCCTTCTTAGCTATCAAACTATCATGGAACTTCTTGGTCTTCTCCTTGTTAAATTTGGAATTCTCATAGGCTTCTAAACAGATCTCATCTAGCTCACTTAGTTGTAACTTCCTTTCGTCTCTAGCCTGATCAATAGAGAAGTTGCAGGTCTTTATAGCCCAGTAGGCTTTGTGCTCTATCTCTATAGGAAGATGACATGCCTTGCCAAAGACAACCCGATAAGGAGACTTTCCTATGGGTGCTTTGTAGGCAGTCCTATGCGCTCAAAGAGCATCACCCAGCCTGGTGCTCGAATCCTTTATGTTCGACTGCACAATCTTCTCCAAGATTCTTTTTATCTCCCTGTTTGAAATCTTAGTTTGCCCATTAGTTTGGGGGTGGTAAGGTGTGGAAATTTTGTGCCCGACCCCATACTTTTTGAGCAAGGCATACATGGATCTGTTACAAAAATGGGTGCCTTGATCACTAATGATGGCTCTAGGGACTCCAAACCTGCAAAATAGATTAGATCTAACAAAATCTACAACAACCTTAGCATCGTTAGTTTGGATGGGTTTGGCTTCTACCCATTTTGAAACATAATCAACCGGAAGGAGAATATAAACAAAGCCAAAAGATATAGGGAAAGGCCCCATAAAATCTATACCCCAGACATCAAACACCTCACAGAACAACATGGGTTGTTAAGGCATTTGCTATCTCCATGAATGTGAGCCGCCTGCTCTCTGACAAGGCTCACAAGTGCTACAGATTCTCCACGCATCCTTGAAGATGGTGGGCCAATAGAAATCGCAGTCAAGCGCCTTGCGAGCTGTCCTCTGTATGCCAAGATGGCCACCTGGTGCGGAAGAGTGACAGAATTGCAGGACCGAGTCGATTTCATGGTCTGGAATGCATCTCCTAATAACCTGGTCACACAACTTCCACAAATAGGGGTCATCCCAAATATAATGCTTAGCATCGCTCTTAATTTTATCATTTTGAGCTCTAGATGCAAAGGGAGGAAAAATAGAAGCAACCAAATAATTCACAATATTAGCAAACCAAGGAGTGGGGAAGGAATCAGAAATACTATACAGAATGTACAAATGGTCATCAGGAAAATCATCCCGAATGGGTGAGTCCTCAAACACACGCTCAATCCTACTCAGGTGGTCAGCCTCGAGGTTCTGTGCACCACTCCGATCACGGATCTCAAAATCAAACTCTTGGAGCTAAAGCATCCACCTAATCAATCTAGGCTTTGATTCAGCCTTCATCAACAGGTACTTTAGAGCTGCATGGTCAGTATAAATAATAACACGAGTACCAAGTAAATATGAACGAAATTTCTCAAGAGCAATAACTATCGCTAATAGCTCTATCTCTGTTGATGCAAGCTCCATTGGAGCTTGTAGGCCTAGGATCTTCTTCATCAATGGATTCCTTTGCTTCTTGGAAGATGAATGGCAGCGGAATGGAGAAAGGAAGAGAGAGAGGAGACGCCACTTCAAGGAGAAGATGAGTCTAGAAGAAGCTCACCACCATAGGAGGCCATGGATAAAAGCTTGGAGGAAGAAGGAGATGAATGAAGGGAGAGGGAGAGAAGAGCACGAAATTTTGTGCTCTAAATGAGCTTTGAAATCTGAAGTTTAATATTCAAATGATCAAAGTTGAAAAAAAATGCACACACATGACCTCTATTTATAGCCTAAGTGTCACACAAAATTGGAGGGAAATTCAAATTTCACTTGAATTTGAAATTGAATTTGTGGAGCCAAACTTTGGAGCCAAAATTTCACTAATTATGATTAGTGAATTTTAGTTATGGTTCAGCCCACTAATCCAAGATCAATTCCAAGATTCTCCACTAAGTGTGCTTAGGTGTCATGAGGCATGAAAAGCATGAAGGACATGCACAAAGTGTGACTATATGATGTGGCAATGGGGTGTAGTAAGCAAATGCTCACCTCCCCCTCTAAAATTTAATTGGATTGGGCTTCTACCAATTCAATTAAATTTATTTCCAACCACACACATCAAATATCCACTTAGTGCATGTGAAATTACAAAACTACCCCTAATACAAAAACAAGTCTAGGTGCCCTAAAATACAAGGGCTGAAAAATCTTATATTTCTAGGGTACCCTACCTACATTATGAAGCCCTAAATACAAGGCCCAAAAATAATGAAACCTTAATCTAATATTTACAAAGATAAGTGGGCTCGTACTTAGCCCATGGGCCCGAAATCTACCCTAAGGCTCATGAGAACCCTAGGGCCTTCTCTTGCATCTTTGGCCCATTCTACTTGGGGTCTTCTATCCAATGCCCTTGCGGGGTAGGATTGCATCATTCCCTACCCCTTGAAAAGGATTTGACCTCAAATCCCGAGGTTCTTGAAACTCTGGGCTTTTTTCCTCAACACCTGTAAAAAGAACAAAAACATATGTATTAGTGGTGTTTAGTATGTTGAAGTAAGGTAAGGTCTGAAAACTCATTTCCTGGGCATCTTCCCATGAAGGAACATAGTTCCTCACCAACTCAATGAGTGGTGCTACAAGTATAGAAAAATATGGGACAAACCTTTTGTAAAAGTTTGTTAAGTCATGGAAGCCCCAAATTTTTCTTACACTTGGTGGAGCGGGCCACTCAGGAATGACTTTTATTCTCTTAGGGTTCATGGGAACCCCTTGATCACAATTTAAAAAATTAAGAAAAGTAAAGCAATAGAACATACCTTTTTCTGTATTTTCATGTTGATTATTCCTACCAAAAAGTATGACAAACCTAAGGTGTCCCATATGAGTACCTAAGTTTGTATTGAAACTAAAAATAAGAACAAACCTACCTAATGAGTCCCTATGTACACAAATCATGAAGATGTTGGGTGCACGAGTGATTTTACAAATGAGTGTTGCACCACCCAAAGCATTCATCATACCACCTATTTTAGGGATTTGGTGCCTAATAATACCTATTTTGGGCACCAACAAAGCACAAGGATTTAAGCTCTTGCGAACCAAACCCTCATCCAACAACTCCTTTACTTGAGGAATAAACTCAAGCCTAAGAGGTGTGGCAATGCGAACAAGTGTCTTTTTACAAAGGAGAAAATGTGGAGGTTGTTTAAGAGGGGAAATTTCTTTAATATTTGTCTTTATTTCAAAATGTCTTTCCTTTTTAGCTAACCTCTTGGAGGAGACACTTACCTCCTTACACTCCTCCTTAACCATTAAAGGTTTTCCTTCTTCTTGGGGGTAGATTTCTTCACTAGATTCTTCACTTTCACTAGAGGAAGGTGAAGTAGTAGCCTCATCTTGGCTACTATAAATGTCTTGGCTCCTCATAATCATGGTTTTCTTGGTGGAGCATTGAGAAGTAATGTGTCCTCTTCCAAGACATTTAAAGCACTTTATGGAGCTAGTCTTTTCTTGCATACTAGCCTTAGGGGGTTGCTTTTCTATTGTCTTCCCCTTATCATCATTGGGCTTAGAAGGTGCTGCCCCTAAGATGCCTAGACCTTGGTCTTTCTTAGGATAAGAATGATAGCCATAAGATTTTAAAGTAGGCTTTCTTTTAAGTTTTTGCTCTACCCTTATTTCCCATTCTAAGTAAGCCTCTTCATTGTCCTTCCCATGGAAGTATGGGAGTTTAATGTTAACCTCTTGAGGCTTTCTTTCATTTTCTCTCATATGGGAGTGAGGTCTAAAATGTGACCTATGCCTGTAGATGCAATTGGCTTTGATGTTTTGATGATGATCATGATGAGGTGTTGCAATTGATGCAAATGGGCTTTTCAAGATTAAAATTCAAGACAATACTTCAAGATTACAAGTCACAACATCAAGATGATCACTAGAATATTAGGAAGGGAATTCCTAATTGAATTAGCAAAGGTTTGGCCAAGTGATTTAAAATAAAAAGTGTTTCTCAAAGGTTTTACTCTCTGGTAATCGATTACCAGAGGATGTAATCGATTACCAGTGGCCAAATACGTTTAATAACAGCTATAAAAATTTGAATTCGAAATTTTAAAAGCTGTAATCGATTACACAATTTTGGTAATCGATTACCAGCAGTTAGTAAACGTTTTAATTCAAATTTTAAAGCTGTAATCGATTACACAATTACTGTAATCGATTACCAGACAGGATTTTCAGAAAAATAATTTCAAGAGTCACAACTTTTCAAAGGCTTTACTCATGACCACCAATGGTCTATATATATGTGACTTAAACACGAAATTGCTCAGAGATTTTCAGAACAACAAAGTGTTTATCCTCTCAAAGAGCAAATTCATTTTATCCTCTTAAGAATTCCTTGGCCAATTCAATTGCAATTCATTAAGGAATTATTTGAGTGCTCAATCTGTAAAATCCATCTCTTTCTAGAGAGATTTGTTCCTCTTCTTCTTCTCATTCTCTAAGGGATTAAGAGACTGTGAGTCTCTTGTTGTAAAGGATCTCTAAACACAAAGGAAGGATTGTCCTTGTGTGTTTAGAACTTGTAAAAGGAATTTACAAGATAGTGGAACTCTCAAGCGGGTTGCTTGGGGACTGGACGTAGGCACAAGGGTGTGGCCGAACCAGTATAAAACTGAGTTTGCATTTTCTCTTCCCTTAATCTCCTTTATTTATTATTGCTTTATATTCATATTCAAGTTGCTTCATTTGAATTAATATTTAAGAAGATTGTCATTAAGGGAATTCATAACTTGAGTAAAACGTGAAATAGAATTTTAATTAGGGGAAACAGTTTGGGACATCTTAATTCAACCCCCCCTTCTTAAGATATCTGAGGCCACTTGTCTAACAATGCCTTCCTTCATAATAGTCACGATGTTCTTCACTTAGGCTCTTGCAAGAGTTATGACTACTATAGGAGACATGTTTTTCTCTTTTCATTTCTTTCATTATTTTTCTTCTTTCTTCCTCTCTTATTTTCTTTCTCTCATCTTGACTTATTTCTTCCACTCTTTTTTTACCTTTTTCTTTTCTCTCTTGTTTTTCTTTCCACAACTTAAGGGATCTCAACTCATCTAATATCTTATACAAGGGGTCCTTCGGAGTAGAACCCTCACTATTAACACTAGATGAAGAATGAAGACTCATTTGGTTCCTAAGTTATGGTTCTTTCTTGTTGGGGGTTTGAAAACAAAAGGTAAAATAAACTATGGTTGAAACTAGCCAAAATAAACACTAAAAGAGGTGTGAAAGATAAGGCAAAGACTAATTGGTAAAAGGCAAGCTATCTAGGCGGTTTGACAATGGAGGGTAAAGGAAATAAGCTATGAAAATAAGCAAGAAATTAAAGTGCAAGAAATGCAAACTAGGCGGATCCTAGGAGTGTTTGGATGACCTCATTTAAGGTTCCCAACAAAAAACTCACTATCCTAAGGGGAAATTGCCTAAAATTATTACACATAAATGGAAGTAGGGTGACCTAGCGGAGGCTCCCAACTTACTTCCAATGAAAGGCCTTTTTCTTACAAAATTTGAAAGCAAAACAAATTGCCAATTACAAAATTACAAGAAAAAAGTCCTCAATTGTGGTGGCTATTCCCTCTTTAGTATTTCACTCAATTTGGAGTGCTTCTTAGTCCAATAGCTCTTAAGGTAGTTGGCCCCTTTCTTCTTGACTCAAATTCTTCAAGATATGGCACCAATCCTCCTTTCCAATTCCCTATATGGCAACTCACAAGCAAGGAAACAAAGAGACAAGCAATAACCAAAGACCAAAAAAAATGAAATGAAAGCTAAACCAATAGAGTTTTAACAAGACAAATTTCCAAGGATTATTCAACAATTAAAGCAATGAAAAGCACAAAAAAGCAAGCTAGGACTCCAAGAGAAACCTAGAATGGCTCTAGAGTAGAGTAGAAGAACTCTAAAAAAAAAGACTCAAGAAACCTCTAGTTTTGGCACTTGTTCTCACAATAATTTTCAATTGAAATTTCAGAACTAGGATTGGTATAAAATAGGCACCAATTATAGAACAAATTTTGAGCCAAAACAACAAGCACACTTTCCTTTCACTTTTCCTTTTTTTTCCTGGACACTGATTTTTCTGCCAACTTGTGTGATTTTTCTTATTTTTTCCTTTAATCCAAATCGCTTGTTTCTTTTTCTATAATTTTTTTCCAGATGTCTAAAAAATTCAGTAAAAATTTCAGCTCAAAAATCGTAGTGACCAATTCCCAGTAATTTATACAATTTTGTATGTTCAAGCTGCCAGCACCAGCAATTTCAACCTAGAAATCAAGAGTAGTGTTTATGTTGCTTAAGGCTTGGATAGTTACAATTTGTGTTTGCTTATGCTCAATTATCTTGAATAACACAATTCAAGAGAGCTTAAGACTTATTTGATTCACAAATCCAGCCACAACTCAGCACCACAACTCAACTTCATCATAGGCATCATGTAGGAATCTTAGAAAACAAAAAAGAGTTCAAGAACAAGACTACTTCTAGGAATTGATTTAGAACATGTCATGAACTAAATAACATGCATGAATTAGACTCAAAATTCAAAATATAGGCTAAGAATGACAAGAATTCATGAACAAATGTATCTAGAATTCAATCAACAAAATAAAATTCAACACAAACTTAGAACATAATGTGACAATTACTATGACTAAACATGACTCTAAGACAACATGGATTAAGTGATTTACACTTAGATTTTTGTGTTTTTTTTTAATCAATATTTTGGAACAAAATTTAGATCTAAAGGTTCAGCACAAGAATATTATGAATGAAAATTGATAGAACCTAAAATCAACACAAAAACAAGATTCAAGAGTAGATCTACAAAATTTGAACCAAAGAAATGCAAGAACAAGTGTAGATCTAAGATTTAATCGATTTTTTTTTTTTGAATCTACTCTAAACAGCACCAAACCACAAGACAATGGAGGATATACATGGAGAATAAGATGAAGAACAAGGAATTAAAGAGAATTCACCGAACAAAAAGATAGAGGAAGCAAAAGAACATCACCTAGATGAAGATGCTCTTGATACCACATGATGCAAGCTCCATTGGAGCTTGTAGGCCTAGGATCTTCTTCATCAATGGATTCCTTTGCTTCTTGGAAGATGAATGGCATCGGAATGGAGAAAGGAAGAGAGAGAGGAGACGCCACTTCAAGGAGAAGATGAGTCTAGAAGAAGCTCACCACCATAGGAGGCTATGGATAAGAGCTTGGAGGAAGAAGGAGATGAATGAAGGGAGAGGGAGAGAAGAGCACGAAATTTTGTGCTCTAAATGAGCTTTGAAATCTGAAGTTTAATATTCAAATGATCAAAGTTGAAAAAAAATGCACACACATGACCTCTATTTATAGCCTAAGTGTCACACAAAATTGGAGGGAAATTCAAATTTCACTTGAATTTGAAATTGAATTTGTGGAGCCAAACTTTGGAGCCAAAATTTCACTAATTATGATTAGTGAATTATAGTTATGGTTCAGCCCACTAATCCAAGATCAATTCCAAGATTCTCCACTAAGTGTGCTTAGGTGTCATGAGGCATAAAAAGCATGAAGGACATGCACAAAGTGTGACTATATGATGTGGCAATGGGGTGTAGTAAGCAAATGCTCACCTCCCCCTCTAAAATTTAATTGGATTGAGCTTCTACCAATTCAATTAAATTTATTTCCAACCACACACATCAAATATCCACTTAGTGCATGTGAAATTACAAAACTACCCCTAATACAAAAACTAGTCTAGGTGCCCTAAAATACAAGGGCTGAAAAATCCTATATTTCTAGGGTACCCTACCTACATTATGAAGCCCTAAATACAAGGCCCAAAAATAATGAAACCTTAATCTAATATTTACAAAGATAAGTGGGCTCGTACTTAGCCCATGGGCCCGAAATCTACCCTAAGGCTCATGAGAAACCTAGGCAATTGTGAAATAACATCTATTTTTGCAGGGTCTACCTCTATGCCCCTACTAGAAATTATATGCCCTAAAACTATACCTTGTTCTACCATGAAGTGACATTTTTCAAAATTCAGCACAAGGTTAGTTTCAATGCATCTACTAAGAACTCTATCCAGACTATCCAAACATGTATCAAAAGAGGATCTATAAACAGCAAAATCATCCATAAACACCTCTATGCAACTCTCTAAAAAGTCACTGAAAATGCTAAGCATACACCGTTGGAAGGTACCAGGGGCGTTGCATAGGCCAAAGGGCATCCTCCTATAGGCAAAAGTGCCAAAGGGACAGGTGAATGTGGTCTTTTCTTGATCCTCAAGAGCAATATGAATTTGTAAATAACCAGAAAAACCATCAAGAAAACAGTAATGAGACTTACCTGCCAAGCGCTCAAGCATTTGATCAATGAATGGCAGGGGAAAATGATCTTTTCTGGTTACCTGGTTCAACCTCCTATAATCAATGCAGACTCACCAGCTGTTCTACACTCTTGTGGGGATAAGCTCATCCCTTTCATTCTTAATTACTGTGAGGCCTTTCTTCTTATGAACCACTTGGACTGGACTCACCCACTGGATGTCAGAAATAGGGTAGATGATTCCAGCTTGTAAGAGCTTGATCACCTCCTTTTTCACCACATCTAGAATGACGGGGTTGAGTCGCCGCGGTGGCTGCCTCACTAGCTTAGCTCCATCCTTTAAAAGTATCCTATGCATGCAGGTAGATGGGCTAATACCAGGAATGTCTACTAAAGTCCATCCAATGGCTTTCTTATGCTTCTTGAGAACTAGCAACAACTTCTCTTGCTCAGCAGCAAAGGAGGCAGAGATGATCATTGGAAATTTTTCCTTGTCCTCCAAGTAAGCATATTTGAGGGTTGCTGGTAAGGGCTTCAACTCTGGTGTGGGTGGTGGCTGAACAGTGGGAGGAACCATGGTAGGAGAAGAAGAAGGTTCCTCAGCCTGTACCTCATAAAGCAAGTCAAACGTATATGTACTTCCTGCAACATGGTTAGTGCATTCTGACTCTAAAAAATCAACATCAAGAGGTACAACACCATACTCAAATTCAAATTCACTCTCAGCATAAAAATCAGATACAAGATCAAATTCAAACTCAGATTCAGATTCAATGCATAAGGAGTGACAAGTATGCAGATCAAATAAAAATGGATGTTTCCTACCATGAAGAACAGAATCAAAATCAAACATATAATCATCAACAATCTAATCAATTATCTCATCACAAAAAAAAAGAATGATCCTCAGATGGATGTTTCATGGCATCAAGAATGTAAAAATGAACAACAATATCACCAAATTCCATAGACAATGTGCCAACATAAACATCTATCTTGGTTTGGGTTGTTTTCATAAATGGCCTGCCTAAAATAATTGGAACTGAACCATGGGAAAATCCCTCTTCCATATTAAGAACATAAAAATCAACAGGAAAAATAAGTTCACCAACCCGAACCAGCACATCCTCTATAAAACCTGCAGGGTAAGCAACACTTTTATTTGCCAAATGAATCACCACATCTGTAGATTGCAAGGGTCCAAGAGATAAAGAATTGAAAATGGACAGAGGCATGACACTAAATGATGCTCCTAGATCTAGCATGGCATTCTCAAATTTATTGTTCCCAATAATGCAAGATATATAGAAAGTACCTAGGTCCTTACATTTCTCAGGAATGTGAGGAACAGATTTACCTATCAATGCTGACACATTTCTACCCATGCTAATCCTTTCATTGCCTTTGAGCATCCTTTTGTGGGTGCACAACTCCTTTAGAAACTTGGCATATCTTGGAATTTGCTTGATGGCATCTAGCAGAGGTATGTTCACCTCTACTTATCTGGAGGTGTCCAAGATCTCATTTTCCACTTCTTCCATCTTTTTGTTTGGAATTGCTCTAGGTGGGAATGGAAGTGGGATAGGAGGCTGCTGCAAGTCAAAATTACTAGAAGAAGGTCCACCTGCATGAAAAATTTTGTTAGGAAGCTTTCTTTTTTGTGCAACAGTCTCATCCTCTTTTTCAGGTGTAGAATGAAGCTTGACAAGTTCAGGTGCAGGTGCTGCTACTGGTGGAGGCACTTGAATTTGGTTGCTAGACCTCAAGGTGATGGCACTCACATTTTTCGGATTCTGCACAGTTTGTGAAGGCAATTTGTCAGAATTTTGGGACTGAGCTTTGATGCAATCCTACCCTGCAAGGGCATAGGATAGAAGACTCCAAGAAGATTGGGCCAAAGATGCAAGAGAAGGCCCTAGGGTTCTCATGAGCCTTAGGGTAGATTTCGGGCCCATGGGCTAAGTATGAGCCCACTTATCTTTGTACATATTAGACTAGGATGTCATTATATTTGGTCCTTGTATTTAGGGCTCCATATTGTAGGTAGGGTACCCTCGAAATATAGGATTTTTCAACCATTGTATTTTAGGGCACCGAGACTAGTTTTTGTATTAGGGGTAGTTTTAATTTCATATGCACTAAGTGAATATTTGATGTGTGTGGTTGGAAATAAATTTAATTGAATTGGTAGAAGCCCAATCCAATTAAATTTTAGAGGGGCAGGTGAGCATTTGCTTACTACACCCCATTGCCACATCATATAGTCGCACTTTCTGCATGTCCTTCATGCTTTACATGCCTCATGACACCTAAGCACACTTACTGGAGAATCTTGGAATTGATCTTGCATTAGAGGGCTGAACCATAACTAAAATTCACTAATCATAATTAGTGAAATTTTGGCTCCAAAGTTTGGCTCCAATAATTCAATTCCAAATTCAAGTGAAATTTGAATTGAAATTTAAATTTCCCTCCAATTTTGTGTGACACTTAGGCTATAAATAGAGATCATGTGTGTGCATTTTTTTCAACTTTGATCATTTGAATATTAAACTTCAGATTTCAAAGCTCATTTAGAGCACAAAATTTCGTGCTCTTCTCTTCCTCTCCCTTCATTCATCTCCTTCTTCCTCCAAGCTCTTATCCATGGCCTCCTATGGTGGTGAGCTTCTTCTAGACTCATCTTCTCCTTAAAGTGGCGTCTCCTCTCTCTCTTCCTTCTCCCTTCCGCTGCCATTCATCTTCCAAGAAGCAAAGGAATCCATTGATGAAGAAGATCCTAGGCCTACAAGCTCCAATGGAGTTTACATCAAGCTTGGTTCAACTGAGCAGCCATCTGCCCCATCTGATTTGTCAGACCCTGAATGGAGGCTCTTGTCTCTTGCTAAAATTGCATATTCTGGATGGTCATTTGCCTCACTAACTCTTCTAAGGAATGCTGAGGAGGAGCCTCAGTTGCTTGTTGTCTTTGTTGTGACTACTTTTGTATTGGAGGAACATATGGCTTGCTTGGACCAGCAGCATTCTAGAAAGGAGGGACAGGCTATTGTTGTTGTGGAGGACTTGCCCATCTCAGAT
This sequence comes from Glycine soja, assembly GCF_004193775.1. Lineage (NCBI taxonomy): Eukaryota > Viridiplantae > Streptophyta > Magnoliopsida > Fabales > Fabaceae > Glycine > Glycine soja. Next base: position 24,517,547 of record NC_041003.1, on the reverse strand, counting down.
TTGGATGATTTCTCCAACCTGGATTGTATCTGTTGCTTGAAAGATCATAATTATTTTGTTGTTGTTGGTTTTGCTACTGAGGGGGTCTATTATAAATGTTTGCAGCATAAGCTTCAGGCTACTCATTGACTCCAGATTGCTGCAAAGAAGGATAAAGATCTATATGGTAATCAGTAGAAGAACATAGACCACAGACTCTTGAGCAGGTGCAGATTTCTGATTCATGGCAAGCTGAGTTACTAGGTTGACCAAGGCATCAAGTTTTCCCTCAAGCTTTTTATTTTTAGTAGATGAAGATGAATCCATGGGAAAACTTGTTGGGAGTTGGAAGCCATCTTTTCAATCAAATTCCCCGGCAACGGCGCCAAATTTGATCGAGGCCGTACCCGAATCAAATAAACATTAAAAATGCAGTATCTAGGAAGTGATCCTAGGTCGTCTCCCAACGAGCAATGGTCAACAAAACGTTCATAACAGATAGTAATAAAACAATAACCAATTGGGGGGTTGTTTGTTTTTGTAAATTAAATAGCAAGCAAATTTGAATTAGAAAATAATAGAATTAGAAAATTACTTACTTGCATTTACTGTTGTCGCAACCTACCCTTCGGCGGGAGGGCGACGCGTGACTCGCGGGATGCGTGTTCCACGAAAGGAATGCGTGCGGAGTCGCCACCAACGTTTATTTGAGGAAAACGTCGGAAAAACCGGAAAAGACGCGATCTACGAACTTTTAAGTGAAAGGTTCGGGAGTTGTATTTACGCACGGGGAAGGTGTTAGCATCCCATACGTCCGTCACAAGGGACGACAGCCTTTAATCGAATGTGCAAACATGACTTTGATTTTTACGTTCCCTTTTATGTCCTTATATCCTTTATATCCTTTTTATATTTTTTTCTTTTTTGTGGTCGACAAGGGTGTTTCCCTTTGCTCCTACGTATTCCTCAATTAGGGATGAGAAAATCAGACCTACGTAGTTCTTTCTTATCAAGTGATTCTTTTTACTTAAGTGGTGATCATTTTAAGGCGTTGGACCTTAAAAATGATCCATTTTACTTAGTGAGAAATTGAAATGACAAACTTCAAAAGCCTATTTTTTTATGGACGAGCTTGACTAGGCGAGTTGATTTTAGCCTTAGTTTCACTTTAGTTATTAATCAATTCGATTAAGAATGAGAAATCCCAAAGAGAAAACGCCCGATTGATTTTCCGCTTTATTTTGCTAAAAGATTTTTTTTTTATTATTATATTATTTTTTTACCTCTTTTTGATTTCCAACGTGGTTACGGCACGACCGAACGGTCGGAATTCATTTTAACCGAAGTTAACGGATAATACAATTCAAACGTTCGGTGGAAATTTATTTTATTTTTAAGTTAACCGAGAAAAGACTTAAGTAAAATGGCTTAAGCACGTCAAGAGGGGGTATGAAAAGTAAACAAAACGAGAATAAAAATGCACGGAACACAATGTGGACCACTACGGGTACATAGAATGAATCGAAAAGCTTGATTCGAGGTACTTACCCGTTGAAGATCGAAGAACGATGAAGAACGAATGAAGAACGTCGAAGAACGATCGAAACCTTCGCGAAATTCTTCACGGAAAACGTTACGGAAACGTTTCGGAAGCGCCTCGACTTAGATTTTCTTCACGGAAACAATTTTTCCAAGCAAATTCGAAAGAGAGAGAAGTGCCTAAGGGGCTCAACCCTTTTCTTCTTCACTTCCTCCCTATTTATAGCAAAATAGGGGAGGTGGTTGCCGCCCAGCTCGCCCAGGCGAGCCAGGTTGCTTCCTCCAGAAGCAACAGCCTTCTGGAGGAATATTCTGGAGGGCCCAAGTGGGCCTGGGTGCTATTTGCACCCCCATTTTTACTAAGTACACCCCCCTCTGCTTTTTTTTGGTGATTCTTTTTCGTAAAGTTACAGAAACTTACGAATTTCGTAACGATACTTGTTTTCTTTCCGTAATGTTACGGAACCTTGCGGATTACATAATCATCCCCTTTTTGACTTACGGAATGTTACGGAACCTCACTTAATTATGCAACGATGCTTCCATTTGATTTCCGGTGTGTCACGGAAACTTACGGATTGTGCATCAATATTTTTTTGGTTTTTCGGCATGTCCTGGAATTTCACAAATTGCCTAATGATGGATGCCAAGCACCTCACAAGGACTAAAGAAAGGTCGCATGTCATCAAGCAAAGGTCCCCGGACGAAATTAGGGTATGACAGTTGCCCCTCTTTACTTGTCTTTTATTGGAGATAAAAGGGAAGTAAAGATAAGACACTAATTTCGTTCCTCTCGATTTGACGAGAGTCGCTGGTGACCATAAAATCTCCACATGCAAATGACTTGTTGTTCCCGGAATTTTCACAAATTGCCTAATGATGGGTGCCAAGCACCTCACAAGGACCAAAGAAAGGTCGCATGTCATCAAGCAAAGGTCCCCGGACGAAAATTAGTGTATGACACTAATTTCGCTCCTCTCGGTTGACGAGAGTCGCGGGTGACCATGACTTGTCGTTCCCGGAATTTCACAAATTGCCTAATGATGGGTGCCAAGCACCTCACAAGGACCAAAGAAAGGTCGCATGTCATCAAGCAAAGGTCCCCGGACGAAAATTAGTGTATGACACTAATTTCGCTCCTCTCGGTTGACGAGAGTCGCGGGTGACCATAAAATTTCCGCATGTAAATGACTTGTTGTTCCCGGAGGAACAAAAGGTGCAGAAGACTATGTCAGTCTCTGCATGCTATCAAGCGTTCTGTCTTACATATAGCAAAAGAATGTTTATACGGATAACCACTCGGGTATTTCCGCGTATCATCGGGCCCACCGCCTCTGGATGACACAAGGGTGCGGATAACCGTAAGGTATCTCTGCGTATCATCGGGCCCACCGCCTCTGGATGACACAAGGGTGCGGATAACCGTAAGGTATCTCCGCGTATCATCGGGCCCGCCGCCTCTGGATGACACAAGGGTGCAAAATGACCAAATTTTGTCTCTGCTTGTCATCGGGCCTGCCGCCTCTGGATGACAAAAGGGTGCGGATAACCGTAAGGTATCTCCGCGTATCATCGGGCCCGCCGCCTCTGGATGACAAAAGGGTGCGGATAACCGTAAGGTATCTCCGCGTATCATCGGGCCCGCCGCCTCTGGATGACACAAGGGTGCGGATAACCGTAAGGTATCTCCGGGTATCATCGGGCCTGCCGCCTCTGGACGACAAAAGGGTGCGGATAACCGTAAGGTATCTCCGCGTATCATCGGGCCCGCCGCCTCTGGATGACACAAGGGTGCGGATAACCGTAAGGTATCTCCGCGTATCATCGGGCCCGCCGCCTCTGGATGACACAAGGGTGCATGTCACATGACCTCAGGGTCAGTATGACAAAGATTATGGGGCGGCCGACAAAAGCAAGGCTCTTGCTCCTACGTATCCTCCAATGAGGAACTCAGACCTACGTAGTTCTAGATAATTTGTGAGACTTGAAAAGTCTCCATCGGAAAATGCTGACATCTCCGGAAAGGGCATAGATGACCATATTGGCCTCTGCTCGTCAATCACACTTGGGGTGACTGAATGACGAGGTGCGGATAACCGTAAGGTGTCTCCGCGGGCTACCAGCTCTTGGGTCATGGCAACAAAAGGCGGTGTGGTCGACAAAAGCGAGGCTCTTGCTCCTACGTATCCTCCAATGAGGAACTCAGACCTACGTAGTTCTGGATAATTTGTGAGACTTGAAAAAGTCTCGGTGTTTTCTTCGCTAAAAATGCAAACATGCTAAGTAAAGAGATAAATATTCCAACTGATTAGAGCAGCATACGCTTTTTTTGAGTGAAAAACAATGCGTTTACCGGGGAAGGAGAGTCTGCTGATGAAATCCCCCATAACCTTAACTGAGATTTTGGATGTTAGCATTTCGTTTCTAAATGAACATTTAGAGGAAACACTGGGTCCGACAAAAATAGAAGAAAATCACTCAAAGTGTATCAATCTCGCACAGGTAAGTGTTTCATCCTAATTCCGAACCATATATATTTCATGACTTGACTTTGCAAATTATTTCCTATCAAATAAAAAATTACATGCGTGATCATGGATCAATAGGACTTCCCTTGGGAATGGGTTTTCTTGATGGGTTTTTCGGCTTTTGTGTGTTTTTGGCTTTTGATTTTTTTGTTGGCTTTTTCTTTTTCTGTTTTTGTTTAGTGCGGGGCGAAAAAGTCGCTAGCGCACGGGATTTTGGTTGGTAATCAAAGGGAGAAGACCATTTTAGGTCGTGGTTTCCTTTCCTTCTTTTTGTTCATTTGGTGACAATTCTGTATTGTTCAGATATTGTCCGGTCCAAAGACCTTTCTGCACATTTCTTCTGTTTTCCTTCGATCCCTGATCAGGAGCTTTCTTTCCTTCTTCTTCTTCCTTTTTTACTTTCTCCCATTCTTTGATTGGGAATTTTCTTTCTTTTCTTTTTGCTTTCTCCCACTCTTTGATTGGGGAATTTTCCTTCTTTTCTTTTTTTGCTTTCTCTTTGATTGGAAATCTTCCTTCTTTCCTTTTCTTTGATTGGAAATTTCCCTTCTATTCTTTCCGCTTCCGAAGGTAAGGATTGACATTCTCACCCTGGGTCAAGGTTTATGGTGAGTCAGGATTTTGGCTCAAAGCTTGTAGAATGGCTAGACATGATACATGTCAGGGCTTGGTTTGGTTCAAGGATAAAAGGGTTGCCCCACATTATTTCCATGACACAAATGCAAAAAATGATGATTTGGAAATTTTATGCAAAACCGGTCATGCATGCGCCTATGCGGACGCTCAAGTGTCAAATTTTTATGGTCATGTGATGCTAGGGCTCAGGATTCATTTCCTCTATTTTAAATCAACCCAATGTTTCCAAAATATGTTCTTTTATCAATTTGTGCATTCCTCCAAGTCCATTTCGGGCGTTCGGGGAAATTTTCACAGCATTCACCCTTCAGGTGTAGACACATTTTTTTTCTTCAAAAATCGGTTATGATCAATGAATTTTTTTTTTTTTTTTTCAAAGAAAAGTTGGAAATCATCTCTTTTCAAAAGCATGTCGGTTTTTAGCTGGACAACTTATTTTCTCTTTTTCCACCTTTTTCCTTACTTGCTTTCTTTTTTTCCTTATTTGCTCTCTTTTTCTTTACTTGCTCTCTTCTTTTCCCTTTTGTTCTCTTTTCCATTTCATTCATTTCATTTTTTTTCTTTTCTATTTTTATTTTTATCATGATTTTTGTTTATTTTACATATATATTTTTTGGACGATGTTCCTAAACGAAGAACTCTACACGGTTCCAGAATTTCAAACATCATCGATAGTAATGATATATAAACACTAACGCAGCAATCTAAAAAAATGTATGCGCTGTACAAATGACAATCGAAACAACAAAAACAAACATTAGTCTCTCAAGTCAAAACAATAACATAGAATAAAAATGATAAAAGAAATATGAAAGAAAACATGAATCTGGGGATCTCCCAGTCACGTATCTCCACTCCCTCCCAAGAAGTCAAGCAAATCGGCCATCTCCTCGTCCTCGTGGGCCTCTTCTCCATCGCCGGGAGCTTCTGGGGGTGCCTCTCCTGCTTGGGCCTCAGGCCAATCTCCGGGCCATGCAACCTCTGCCCTGAACTGGTCTGGAGTAGGGCATGAAAAAGAAGCGAAGCCCTGGCTCTGCATGCTAAGGCTCATCTGGTACAGACAATCATGGGTCTGTACATGTGCTCGGTGGTTGGCCGCCTGCTGGCGAACCAAATGCCGTAAATACTGCTCCATGTCAAATGCCCCAGCCTGGCCAGCCTGATGAGGTGGTGGTGGCGCGCCTGTGGCCTGTGGAGCATCACCCTGAGCCTGTCTCTGGGTACAGTACTTCTCAATAAAAGCCCGGGTGATGGGCGGCCGAATCACCTTGGTAGGTGCAACGGGGACTCCGAACGACTGGCAGAGTCCTGTGATCAGTGCGGGAAATCCCAGGGCCCTGTTGGACTTATCTGGGTCCAAAGGGTGCCTAGTAGGCGCCATACCTGCAAAAATATAGATGGCATCAGCGATCAACTGAGCCGCATGGATGCTCATCCGTGTCAGGATGGCGTACACCAGCTGACACTTTGGCATGGGAAGGTCGGAATTATGATCGGTGGGCAGGATGTTGCTGAGGAGCAACGTCATCCATATCTGGGTCAGGGTGGTCATGTTGGTGCGCATGATTCGCACTCGCCTCCCTGCAGCAGTCCGGGCAAAATCCTGCCCCGGTATACATAGCAGCTGGGCGATGGCCTCCTCATTGAACCCATCAGACCGGTTCCTCCTCTGGCCATACTCACATTCCTGGCCCTCTTCCAACACCAACGGATATCCCAGGAGCTGGCCGATAGCGTCGGCATCAAACGGGATCCACTGACCCCTTACCCAGGATCTCATGTCACGCACGCCCTCCTCTGTTGGCCAAGCATTGGCATAAAACTCAAGGACTATTTCTGGATCGAACTTGGCCATGGGAGTAACCAGTGATGCCCACCGCCGGCGCCCTATTTCCTCCTGGAAATCAGTATACTCGTCGTCCCTGAGCTGGACGCGTCGCTCCCGGAGAAACGACCATCCCTTGATGGCCTCGAAGCGCTGCTGGTGTACAGCGCTCCTAAAGCGGTGACTGTCGTACTCCGGAGCGGAACTAGTTCCTTCGGCCGCCTTGTCCTTCCTGGACCTCTTTGAGGCAAGCTTCCTCGGGGTCATTCCTGCGAAGGCAAACATTTGGGAAAGTTAGATTTTACCAAGAAATGCTACCCTTAAAACAAAAATGGCATACAACCCCCTCCAATAAATACAAACATCAATGTAAATTTAGAGCAACCTTATGCGCATACTTCTTCACGAACGTTCACTTGCACAAGACATTCTTATAACTAAGAAAAATGCACCCATATACAATCAAGGCACCTTCGTTACCTAGATTCTTTACATGTACTTCCAAGGTGTATTTGTTACCTACATCACACACATTTCCTTTGCTAAATTCACATACATGCATACTCTAAACACTTTGGCTATCAAAAATTGCATACGTGCACATCTTGGTATTTCTAATACCTATACATACACAAACTTCATGATGAATCTTGACTATCGACACAATAAGGTGCTACATTTCATGCTCTCCTTTTTTTCAAGTATTTTTACTACCTAAAGCCGCATGCAAATTCAAGTATATTTTCTTTTGCTCACTAAAATTGTATTCAAATTAAAAGGTATTTTTGTAATGTATTTTCTGCAACATATTTATAGATTTTTGTGAGACATTTTGATTACCAAAAATCCTATGGACATACATCCAAGTATTTTGCTATCATACCCAAAGTGTAAATTGCCAAAGGTATTTTGCTACCTATTCTAAACCTACACATTCATGACGAGCAAAATTCCTAGCCATCTAGGCATAGGGAAAATATTGTAGCGTGGCCCATAGCTGATTGCTGGCCAAAAAGGATAGCTTTACCCAACATGCACCTCCTCTTGTGTTCTTTTGCATAAAAACTTCGGTTCCTAGGCCTGGGATATATGTGGGGCAATTACTATAGCCTTTTTCAGGAATGAATACATGTCCCAAAAAAAGAAAATGTGTACAAACCAAAACGCCCCATGGGTTGTTTCCTTACAAAAGTCATGCGCTAATGCCATTGAGGCATTTCACCGAACACTTGGTGGGCGCGCGTTTAGGTAACAATAGCAAGAGAACGGGGACAATGTGGCATGTCCCATTGTTTCAAAATGCATTGTAGGCCTAGGGCCATCCCATACAAACCCCTAATTCAACCTAATCAAGCAAGAAAACAAACCAAAATTGCCCCATATATTTGAGCATATTCCCACAATTTAGAGCACCAAAAGGAGATCAAAATACACCAATGAAAAGCTAGAAAGCTTAGGGATGGAACACTTACTTGTTGGTGATGAACAAAAGCGCAAAACTGAATCAAAAAATGCGAAAAAGGATGACCCTAGGGTTGCAAACTCGTCAATCCCGTGGGTATGGCTTTTGAAAGGGGGGAAAAGAAGTTTTTGAATGCAAAAACGTCCCCCCTTTCGTCATTCTTATAATTTGGTGCAGGGGTGGCTCGCCCAGGCGAGCTCAGCTCGCCCAGGCGAGCTAACCTGCACATTTTTTTTTTTTTGAGAGGAACATTAACCATGTCCCCTCCTTCTTTTTAGCGTCTTGCTTAACTTGAACTTACTTAAGTTAGAGTTAGGCATTGATTACTTATTTTCAAAACAAACAAAAAGTAAAAGAAAACTGCGAATACAAAGGATACGGGGCTGCCTTGCAGCGACGTTCTCCGCTTGCGTAGTGTGGAGAAAGGGGCGACGATCAGTCGGTCGTGACCCCATCCTCACTTGCATCCGTTCCTGTGTACCTGCAAGTAAGAAACAACATAGTGTGGCCAATCTCGACCGCATCGCTGTCTTACCTTGATTGGTTTCTGCTGTTCATGTTCCGTCTCTACCCCAGAAGGTAGCTCAAGATGATCCCGCCCCTGTTTTACCACAACAATATGCATGCATATGCATATGCGTATGCATGAATGTTTTCAAATGCAACAAATTTGAGCGAAAGTTGGTTTAGGTTCAATTTTAATTAAGCGCTTGGGGCATCCCATGAACTGACCGGAAGGGCTCAGGTGATCACAAATTAACGCAAGGTTTGAAACTAACGTGAGGACTACAGCCTCGAATCCACGTCCATTTCTTTGAAAGATTGTAACGAGAGATACAACAGACAGGAAATCCCTGGGGGAAATCCAGAAAACGCATAAAGATAAAGAACATGCAGCGACATCCTTAATTGCCCCAGCTTCTAAGCATAATATTGTTTGACGACATCAGAGTTCACGGGTGAAGGTAGCTCTTCGCCATCCATGTTGGTAAGCACCAGGGCTCCTCCGGAAAAAGCCCTCTTCACAACAAAAGGCCCTTCGTAGTTCGGGGCCCATTTCCCTCGATGGTCCTTGATAGCATGGGACATTTTCTTTAGCACAAGGTCTCCCTCATGGAACTTGCATAAGCGTACTTTCTTGTCGAATGCACTCTTCATTCTTTGTTGGTATAAGCGCCCATGACTCATGGCCGTTAAGCGCTTACCCTCAATGAGGTTGAGATGGTCATAGCGCGTTTGAGCCCACTCTGATTCCTTTAATCCGGATTCTGCCAAGATCCTTAATGACGGGACTTCTACCTCAAACGGTAACACAGCCTCCATCCCATATACCAATGAGAACGGCGTTGCCCCAGTTGACGTTCGCACTGAAGTCCGGTAACCGTGTAACGCGAATGGGAGCATTTCGTGCCAATCCTTGTATGACACGGTCATCTTTTGGATAATCTTTTTGATATTCTTATTGGCCGCTTCCACGGCTCCATTCATTTTTTGCCGGTAGGGTGTGGAATTGTGATGCTGGATTTTAAACTCCTCGCACATTTCCCCCATCATCTTGTTATTCAGGTTGGTGCCGTTGTCCGTGATAATCTTCCTTGGCAAACCATATCGGCAGATGATCTCTTTCTTAATGAACCTGATCACTACATTCCTCGTGACATTGGTATATGAAGCCGCCTCGACCCACTTGGTGAAATAATCTATCGCTACGAGGATGAAGCGATGACCATTCGAGGCCTTGGGCTCAATGGCCCCGATGACATCTATTCCCCACATGGAGAAAGGCCAAGGGGCGGACATGACATTCAGAGGATGTGGTGGGGCATTAACATTATCTGAGAATGCTTGACATTTGTGGCATTTCCTCACATAGACACAACAATCACTTTCCATGGTAAGCCAGTAATAACCTGCTCTTAGGATCTTCCTGGCCATAGCATGCCCGTTGGCGTGCGTTCCAAACGAGCCCTCATGGACTTCCTTGATCATGTGATTTGCCTCCTTGGCATCCACACACCGCAAGAGTGTCATGTCGTGATTTCTTTTATACAGTATGCTTCCACTCATGAAGAAACCGGCTGCCAACCTTCTCAATGTCCTTTTATCGTTGTCGGCTATCTCTGGCGGGTATTCTTTGCTTACGACATATCGCTTGATGTCGAAATACCAAGGCTTTCCATCCCGTTCCTCTTCCACTTGGCAACAATGCGCGGGTTTGCCACGACACCAAAATTCAATGTAGGGTAGATCCCCGTGCGGTGTTAGCTGGAACATAGACGCCAACGTAGCAAGTGCATCCGCCATTTGATTTTCCTCGCGGGGAACATGATGGAAGGAGATCTCATCGAAGGTCTTAGCCAATTCCTTGATATAGGCTTTGTAGGGTATCAGCTTGGGATCTCTAGTTTCCCATTCCCCTCTCAGCTGATGGATTACCAACGCTGAGTCGCCGTACACTTTGAGTAGTTTGACATTGGAGTCAATTGCTGCCTGGACGGCTAGGGCACATGCTTCATATTCGGCCATGTTGTTGGTGCAGTCGAACCCTAGCCTGGCTGTGAAAGGTACACATTGATTGTCCGGAGAGACCAACACTGCCCCAACGCCATGACCTAGAATGTTTGACGCTCCGTCAAACCATACAGTCCATTTGTCCCGATCTTCGTCCAATTTTTCCTCGAACAAGGCCATGATGTCCTCATCCGGGAATTCAGGATGCATGGGCTGGTAGTCGTTAAGAGGCTGTTGAGCCAAATAATCTGCTAAAGCGCTTCCTTTTATCGCCTTTTGGGTGAGGTAGACTATATCAAACTCAGATAGCAGGACTTGCCACCGGGCGATTCGTCCCGTGAGAGCTGGCTTTTCAAAGATGTACTTAACCGGGTCCATTTTGGATATCAACCTGGCAATATAATTCAAGCGCCCCAGGAAACCTCGGACTTGCCTCTCTGTACGGGGTTCTGGCATCTCAAGGATAGCCTTCACTTTTTCGGGGTCTACGTCTATCCCTTTCTGGCTTACTATGAAACCAAGCAATTTCCCTGATTTGACCCCAAAGGTACACTTAGCGGGGTTCAACCTTAATTGATATTTCTTAAGCCTTTCGAACAACTTCCGCAGGTTGACAAGGTGTTCTTCCTCGGATTTAGACTTAGCAATTATGTCGTCCACGTAGACCTCGATCTCTTGATGCATCATATCATGGAACAAAGCTACCATGGCCCGTTGATAAGTTGCCCCGGCATTCTTGAGTCCAAAGGACATCACTTTGTAACAGAACGTCCCCCACAGGGTGACAAAAGTAGTCTTTTCCATATCCTCAGGCGCCATCTTTATCTGATTGTAACCAGAGAAACCGTCCATGAAGGAAAATAAAGCGAAATTGGTCGTGTTATCCACGAGGATATCAATGTGTGGTAAAGGAAAATTGTCCTTGGGACTGGCCCGATTCAGGTCCCGATAATCCACACACATTCGTACTTTCCCATCTTTTTTAGGAACTGGTACGATGTTGGCAACCCATTCTGGATACCGAGCGACGGCCAGAAATCCAGCGTCAAATTGCTTCTTCACTTCTTCTTTTATTTTCAAGGAGGTTTCGGGCTTCATCCTTCTCAGTTTCTGTTTTACCGGGGAACACTCGGGATTTAGAGGTAATCGGTGCTGTACAATGTCAGAACTCAAACCGGGCATATCTTGGTATGACCAAGCAAAGATGTCTTGGTAGTCTTTTAGCAGGATTATTAATTCTTCACGGATAGGTGCGGTAATACCTGTACCTATCTTTACTTCCCTCTTTCCACTGCCAATTCCTAAGTCTACTAGCTCTGTTTCTTCTTGATGAGGCCCCGTTTCTTGGTCCTCATGGGCGACCATTCTTTCTAGTTCTGGGGGAAGTCCCACATCCTCGTTTCCTTCATCTTCCGTTTGATTCATTTCTTGCTCGAAGTCGATGGGCGGGTCCCAGGTATTAGTACCTTCGGGGGACTCGTCATCGGATCTGCTGTTTCAGAAAAAGAAGTAAACATGCAAATGAATGAGAATGGGTAGAGACATAGGAACAGATGAAGAAAGATCCTTGTATTATAAATTCAAAAACAAAAGACACAAAGCCTTAACAAAAGGAAAAACTCTAAAGCCTAGGCCCAACTATAGAGCTTTTAAAACCGTAAAGGTTTACATTATGCTCATTGCGTAAATGCCGGGGCGTTCTTCCACTCGCCAATTTCCCAGCTGGAAATCAGGAGGGCATGGTCGTACCAAATCCAAAGTACTCGAAACATCATCTTCGCATATCGCGAACACTTGACCTTTGTCTCCCAGACCCGCGCTTATAAAGCTTCTACTTATGTGGCAGGGCGGGCTTCCTTCACTTTCTTGTCTCCAACGCGAGCTTTGACCACTGTTCTTCCTTCCCGCGATGCTTCTTTTCATGTCCGCCTGAGTGGGCTTATAGCCTAAACCATACTTCCCACGATTTCCTTGGGTATTTATCAGGCTAGTTATGCCGCCGTTGTCTTTGCCTAAACCCATCCCGGGTTCATAACCGTTCCCCAACATAACTCGGGCCATCATTACCGCTGCATCGGACAGACAAGGCTGCCCAAAGAGGGAGTCCACGGAGGAAATGCTGACCACCTCAAAAGACTGGAAAGCAGTTTCTAACGATTCTTCTGCGGCTTCCACATAAGGCATGGAGGATGGGCAGCTTACCAAGATGTCTTCCTCGCCTGACACGATGACCAAGTGCCCCTCCACTACGAATTTCAGCTTTTGGTAGAGTGTAGAAGGCACAACTCCCACTGAGTGGATCCACGGGCGCCCCAACAGACAGCTGTAAGGGGGGTTAATATCCATTATTTGGAAGGTGACTTGACAGGTGTGAGGGCCTATTTGTACTGGGAGATCGATCTCTCCCCTAACCTCTCGGCGAGTGCCGTCGAAGGCACGAACCACCATTGAACTTGGTTTTAAGTGGGAAGCATTGAATGGTAACTTCTCCAAAGTGCTCTTAGGCATCACGTTTAAACTGGAACCATTATCGATGAGCACCTTGGCTACGATATGGTCCATACACTTGACTGATACGTGTAAAGCCTTATTATGCCCTCTCCCCTCGGCGGGGATTTCTTCTTCGGCGAAGGCAAGATAGTTGTTGGCAGTGATATTGTTGACCAGCCCTCCGAAACCTTCTACCGAGATATCTTGGGCCACATGAGCCTCGTTCAGAACTTTTACTAGCAGAGCCCGATGAGGCTCGGAGCTCATAAGTAACTCCAACAGCGAGACCCTGGCTGGGGTTTTGTTGAGCTGTTCGATAACCTTGAATTCGCTCTGCTGAATTATCCGAAGGAACTCGCTGGCTTCCTCTAGCGACACCTCCTTTTTACCATCCTTTTTCTCCGGGGGGCCCTTTGCCGGAATATCTTTATTCGAAGCGTGGGGTGCTTCGCCATCTTGTTCCTCCACCACTTTTCCTTTTCCCTTGACGTCCGCGGGTTGGACTGGTAGGTCCGGAGGCGCGAACACACAACCACTACGGGTCACACCACTCAGTCCCGTGATATTTGTTACTTTAGCTGATAGCGAGCTGACGTCAGTGGCTTCTTCTTCCTTCTCCCTCGGAGGTGTATATCTCCACGGGACCGCGTGGCTATTTTGGTACGGGAAAGGAATAGGTTTGGCTACTAAGGGGTGTCCAGGCTTTTGCGAAGCCGCGCTTTTAGTGAAGTATATCACCAAGGGTTTGGGCTTCGCAATACCGCTCCCCTCCGTAGATTGCATGCATATATGCTGCTCTTCTTTTCCTTCAATGCCGACTTCCAGTCGACCTTGATCTATCATCCGCTGTAACAATTCCTCTACTCCCAAACACGTCTCCATGTCATGCAGCTCGCCAGAGTGTAGCAGACAGGAATCCTCCTTACACCCACTATGGGGAATCACACCTCCTTTTTGTAGGGCCTCAAAGATAAACCTCCTAGGGGTTGCCACATCCCTTAAAGGTTTAGACCTGTGCGGCCTATCAGACTCAACTGCATTAACCGCTCCCCCTCCATGATTGGCGAGCGGGTTGGTTCTCACATTGGGCCGATCCTCTTGGAAAGTTAGCCATCCAGCATCCATTAAATGTTGGACCTTGTATTTAAGGGCCAAGCATTTTTCAACGGAATGCCCTGGGACACCCCCATGGTACTTGCAGGTCGCGTTAGGGTCATACCACTTCGGGAAAGGGGGTTCGAGAACCCTTCCGGGAGTTACCACGGCCAAATGATTGGCGATGAGGGATGGCAAAAGATCTTCGTACGTCATTGGGAGTGGGGTGAATTCCGGAAATGGCCTCGGAGGGAAGTTCCTTGTCGTGTTGGAATTACTAGCCGGTCGAGTCGTGTTCGGAGTTGGGACTTGGGGAGCTTCCCTCTGGGTGGGTGCCTTAGGCTGCACGGGTGTTGAACTAGAGGCGTTCCCAGTATGAGCCGAGAAGCTTGGGTGATGTTGCGCGTACTGATGGGTACCATGAGGTGTTTGCTGGGGTTTGACCCACGCGGGTGTTGAAGAGACGGCATGGGCATCTCCTTCCTTCCTTTTTGCCCCTGTTGCCCCGATTCTTTTGGCATTCGCATTTGCGGAGGAAACGTAATCAAACTTTCCTCTTTTCAATCCTACCTCGATTCTTTCCCCGGCAAACACTAGATCCGCAAAGCTGGACGGCATGTAACCTACTAGCTTCTCATAGTAGAACACTGGCAGAGTGTCTACCATCATGGTGATCATCTCTCTCTCAACCATGGGAGGAGCTACTTGTGCCGCCAAATCCCTCCATCGCTGCGCATATTCTTTAAAGGTTTCACCCTCTTTCTTGAACATATTCTGCAGTTGAGTACGATCGGGAGCCATATCAGAATTGTACTGATACTGCCTTAGGAAGACAGTAATCAGATCCTTCCAAGTACGGATACGGAAAGCTTCCAAATTAGTGTACCACACTACCGCGGCTCCGGCCAAGCTATCTTGAAAGAAGTGTATTAATAGCTTTTCATCTTTAGAATGGGCGCCCATCTTACGGCAGTACATCTTGAGATGATTTTTGGGACAAGTCGTCCCTTTATACTTGTCGAAGTCTGGCACTTTGAACTTCGGGGGAATAACAACAACGGGTACTAAGCAAAGATCCGTCATGTCTGCGAACGGATAATCCCCAAATCCTTCCACGGCCCTCAATCTTTCCTCAAGGAGATCGAGCTTCCTCCTTTCTTCAGTTGCCGGAGGCGGCCCTTCCGTGGACAAAACTATTGGTGGTGCCGCGATGTTGGGTTGAGGCAACGTGCCTGGTGCCGGCCCTTTGGGGATCGGGGGATAGAACTCGACATCCCTTCGAGCATAGTCTTGAGGGTCTTTGTGGACTTCGTCGGGCTGCTGAGGAGGCTCTCTTTCAAGGACGGGAGAAGCAATGTGGCCCGCATCTTCTTGCAAGACGGGTGGTGAATAGTTGGGCGGCAATCCATAAGGGTAAGCCGCTCGGTTGTATCCCAGGTGAGGGCTGACATCATGCCCCAGTGTGTCCCTTCCCCGTCCTACTATGTTTGAGGGAGGATGGTGCACAGTTTCCAAGAGAGTCGGGTCTGCTTCGGCAGCCGAACTGACAGCGGCGGCGGTGGCCGCGTTCTTCTCTATGAGCTGCTTCATACTTAACATGGCCTCCATCATAGAGGCCATTTATTCTTTCAGAGCCGACATGTCAGCTTTCATCTGTTCCTGCGTCTCCTCTTGATCACCCATCGTTCTAGATTTGGATCTGGTGCGATAGGGATACCTTGCGGCGCGTTTAGTTATGGTGTTTTTTCCCTAAAAAACCAAACGTGAGGAGTGGGTAAAGAAAGAAAATGCATGCTAGAGATGAAATGTAGGAGTGATTTGCACAAGCTTTTTTGGAGTAGAAACATGGGACCAACTCATTTTATTTCAAAAAGGAAGTCGTATCTAGTCAAGGTCTAAGAGACCATACAAGTTTCCTAACGATTTCTAATTATGTGGGCCATTAAGTCTATCATATGCTGACAATAGCCGAGAAGCCCATGAATCTCTTCGGGGGCGGAGTAGGTGTCTACCATCGCCTTGGCCTTGGCTAACAAGCGGGGAAGTTCTTGACTCCCGTTCAAGGTAAGAGCAAACCGATCCATCCACATGGTTGCCTCTTGGTGTAAAGAGTCGATCACCCTTCCTCTAGCCTCTTTTTCCGCGTCTACTTGAGCATACTCGTCCGCGATTCTATGCTCGTGGGTCGTGGCTAGACCTAACTCTTCTTGGTACTTGGCGATGATAGCTAGCATGTTGGTCTCCGTCTCGCATAAACGCTGAGACAAGCTTCTTTTGGATTTTGAACAAGCAATTAACTCCTCTTTCAGAACCATGCTATGTGCTCGCGACTGGTCCCTTTCTTCCCTTCGCAACTTGAGTTCACTATTGCTACCCCATAGAGCTCCGCGAAATTTATTCCGGCCATACTCTTCCTTGCGAGCCCTCTTGGTCTCTTGTTCAAGGGCTCTTGCGGTAATCGCATTCTCTTCCCGTAACCCGGCACACTCCTTCCGAACGTGTGTAGCGGCCAACTTGAACTTCTCCTTGGCAAGTTTCGCCTTTCCTAACTCGCTTTTGAGAGCTTGGACTTCTTCGTCCTCTTCCGGTGCTTCAAAACTCTCTTCGCTGACGACTTTTAACTTGGGGAGCCAATCTAAACCTCGTATATGAACTTTCAGCCATTCGTGGTACCCACCAATGATGCCATTACGAATGCCTCTAAGTTCTTGATCTTTCCTTAATGGGGTTTCCCATGCCTTATGGATTCTTTGTATAGACTTGGAATTTTGTGCGCCGAAATCCCTCACAAGGAAAGGAGACATGCTTTCTTCCGTCGGTGCTCCCCTCATGGGGTACCCTAGTTGTCTTATAGCGAGCGCGGGATTGTAGTTAATACAACCCCTCGTTCCTACCAGCGGAATGTTTGGGTATCCTCCACATGAGAAAAGGACTCCTTCTTTTCCTTCCTTCCATCGGGGGAACCAACTGATTGTTCTACCTCCTATCCCGGCCAAAAGCTGGTCCCAATCTATTCCCCTCTTTTCAGTACACGAGCGATGGCTCAGGAGCGGACATGGATGTCTTGTGTCTTGTTGGAACAAGTGCGAAACCAACCAAACACAGAGGGCGGGCAAGCAACAGATGATCCGTGCGCTACTCTTTTCGCACCTTCGGTCAAATGTGTCAAATAGATCTGCCAAGACAGCTACCACCGGACTTTCCTTGCTATGGTGGTAGGCAAGGAAAGCGTCGATTGCTGCTAGGTCCACCAAACCATCCACGTTTGGAAAGAGGACGACCCCAAAAATTAGCAAAGCTAACACATCCATAAACGGGACCCAATCTCCTTGATTGGCCATACCCCTCGCCTTGTCTTCTAAGTACCTCCATGGTAGGCCCGCTATGCCGTTCCGAGTCTGTTTTATGCTGTCCAAACCTCTTGCTGAATCCTTGACCACAGTTGCAATTCTGCTCAAAGAGGGGAGACACCCGGATGAAAGATATGGTTTTCTTCCCCCGAGAGGACATCCTAGAATTTCCTCAAATTCTTCAATGGTTGGTACTAATTGGAAGTCTCCGAATGTGAAGCATCTCAAAGGCTGGTCGTAGTATTGGGTGAGTGATGCAATGGCTTCTATGGATACCTCTGCTAAGGTCAACTCTAAGATCTTTCCGTAAGTCTTGCGGAAAGCTTGCATTTGGAGAGGTTCCATCAACCGCCCTAATTCCTTGATGCTGGTGGTATCTAGGCTTTTAACCTTGACTTGGTAAAACCTCTTGCCGGTTTGATTTGTCCCCATGCTTACTAAAGTGAGACAAAAAGCTGGTGCAAATCAAAACTCCGATATCTCATGGGTGGAATGGATGAATGCATGAAGGAATGCATATAACACAGATGCAATCTAGGAATGCGGGGGTCCGGGGAATTTATCCCCTTCCTAGATACGACGTCTAGGGGTAGCAAAATGCCCCAACATACGTTTTTAAGAAGGCGACACGAACCCTCCGTTGGTTTGTTTACAGAAGGGATCAAGACAGAACCCATATGCGATGCCTATGCAAAAGACACAATGCGGGAATGTACACAGTATGACAATATTCACTGAACATAAGCAAAAGGGTATATGGTACTTATGCATGGCAGTTGTGAAAAATGGCACGCAGCGTATTCGCTCCGTGCCCCTATTTAAGGGACCTATAAGGGAGAGAACTAACTAGGCATTTTAGTGATAACCCCCCAAGGTAGTCATATCTCTTTTGATAGTTTCTAGAGGTATTATCCTCTTCGAAGAACATATTGTAGCAGTAGGGACTACTAGCAACAATAAGTTTTCAAAGAAAAAAGCTCTAGATGAGGGTTCACTGTAATCAAGCAAGTCGGAGACCTAGCATGATCACAGATTCACCTCCACTCCTTATGTTCCCACGAACCCGGGTATAGGGCCCTTTTTCACTCGCAGTGTGTGCAAATAGTGTTGGTGTTTGTGTGCATCAAATGAATAAATATTTACCTCATGCATACATTTTAAAACGCACTAAAAGCAATACAGAGCTTATACACATAAGAACATAATGAAGGAAAACTAACAAAGGGATACGTCATGGTAAAACATTGCACAAGATTAAATGGCCTAACTCTCTAAAAACAGTCCCCAGTGGAGTCGCCAACTGTCGCAACCTACCCTTCGGCGGGAGGGCGACGCGTGACTCGCGGGATGCGTGTTCCACGAAAGGAATGCGCGCAGAGTCGCCACCAACGTTTATTTGAGGAAAACGTCGGAAAAACCGGAAAAGACGCGATCTACGAACTTTTAAGTGAAAGGTTCGGGAGTTGTATTTACGCACGAGGAAGGTGTTAGCATCCCATACGTCCGTCACAAGGGACGACAGCCTTTAATCGAATGTGCAAACATGACTTTGATTTTTACGTTCCCTTTTATGTCCTTATATCCTTTATACCCTTTTTATATTTTTTTCTTTTTTGTGGTCGACAAGGGTGTTTCCCTTTGCTCCTACGTATTCCTCAATTTGGGATGAGAAAATCAGATCTACGTAGTTCTTTCTTATCAAGTGATTCTTTTTACTTAAGTGGTGATCATTTTAAGGCGTTGGACCTTAAAAATGATCCATTTTACTTAGTGAGAAATTGAAATGACAAACTTCAAAAGCCTATTTTTTTATGGACGAGCTTGACTAGGCGAGTTGATTTTAGCCTTAGTTTCACTTTAGTTATTAATCAATTCGATTAAGAATGAGAAATCCCAAAGAGAAAACGCCCGATTGATTTTCCGCTTTATTTTGCTAAAAGATGTTTTTTTTATTATTATATTATTTTTTTACCTCTTTTTGATTTCCAACGTGGTTACGGCACGACCGAACGGTCGGAATTCATTTTAACCGAAGTTAACGGATAATACAATTCAAATGTTCGGTGGAAATTTATTTTATTTTTAAGTTAAGCAAGAAATGACTTAAGTAAAATGGCTTAAGCACGTCAAGAGGGGGTATGAAAAGTAAACAAAACGAGAATAAAAATGCACGGAACACAATGTGGACCACTACGGGTACATAGAATGAATCGAAAAGCTTGATTCGAGGTACTTACCCGTTGAAGATCGAAGAACGATGAAGAACGAATGAAGAACGTCGAAGAACGGTCGAAACCTTCGCGAAATTCTTCACGGAAAACGTTACGGAAACGTTTCGGAAGCGCCTCGGCTTAGATTTTCTTCACGGAAACAATTTTTCCAAGCAAATTCGAAAGAGAGAGAAGTGCCTAAGGGGCTCAACCCTTTTCTTCTTCACTTCCTCCCTATTTATAGCAAAATAGGGGAGGTGGTTGCCGCCCAGCTCGCCCAGGCGAGCCAGGTTGCTTCCTCCAGAAGCAACAGCCTTCTGGAGGAATATTCTGGAGGGCCCAAGTGGGCCTGGGTGCTATTTGCACCCCCATTTTTACTAAGTACACCCCCCTCTGCTTTTTTTTGGTGATTCTTTTTCGTAAAGTTACGGAAACTTACGAATTTCGTAACGATGCTTGTTTTCTTTCCGTAATGTTATGGAACCTTGCGGATTACATAATCATCCCCTTTTTGACTTACGGAATGTTACGGAACCTCACTTAATTATGCAATGATGCTTCCATTTGATTTCCGGTGTGTCACGGAAACTTACGGATTGTGCATCAATATTTTTTTGGTTTTTCGGCATGTCCTGGAATTTCACAAATTGCCTAATGATGGATGCCAAGCACCTCACAAGGACCAAAGAAAGGTCGCATGTCATCAAGCAAAGGTCCCCGGACGAAATTAGGGTATGACAACTGTTTTTACCATAGAAGTAGTTTATTTCTGTTTTTAACCATTGATTATCAATGTTGTTCCAACAATGCCTTACTTCTGAATAAAACTCTGTCTAATAAGCAAGTTCCCTAAGTTTGATACTCGGATCACTCCGTTTTAATTTTAAATACTTGACGACCCGGTCAGTATTGGAGAAAAAGGAACCATATTGGAAAATGAACAGGTACATATACTCTGGTGGAAGAAGCTGAGTATTGGTGGGAGAATACTCGCCAATGCCTAGATGTTGAAGGTCAAGAGGTGACCTGGGATGTCTTCAAGAGGGTATTTTTGGAGAAATAATTTACCGAGGATGTTAGGAATAAGAAAGAGATGGTGAGGTACTTTCCCCATTATCAAGGGAGAGATGGTGAAAGTTCGAAGTGTGTGAAGTTTCTGAATGGCTTGCGACTTAAAGTGAAGCAAACTGTGAATTATTAGGGTGTCTATCAGTTTCCACTCTTAGTTAACATGTGCCAAATTTGGGACTCTCGAGATAGAGCAAGCTATTATAAGAGTATAGGTCCAATGAAGATCAATAAGAATGGACCTCAACATCGGGGAAAGCCGTACTCGATCCCTCCTAAGCAATATGGTAACTGCCCCAACAATCAGAGGACTGTTGGCAACGGGGTTGGCATGGGGTAGTGGTAGCAAACCCAATACTTTCCCCACTCAGATCACTTGTTATAGTAAGCCAAGACACATCTCCTCAAATTACCCATACAAAGGGATAATCTATTTTAATTGTAGACAAAGGAGGCATATTCAGAGAGATTGCCCATATCCCAAAAAGGAGCAGAATGGTGGAGGCCTGAATGACAAAACTGGACATCCGAAGGCCACGAGAAGAGTCTTTACCTTTAATGGTGTTGAAGCTTTGAAATCCAAAGATCTAATCCAAGGTAAGTGTTTCATAAATGGGGTTCCTTTACTTGTATTATTCGATTCAGGGGCAACCTTATATCCCATTTGTGTGTAGGAAAACTTAAGCTTCCTGTGTCTTCTTTAAATAAAAATCTGATTGTAGAAACCCCAACTAGTGGTTCTGTGTTAACTTCTAATGTGTGTTTGAGTTGTCCTATGGAAATTTCTGGTAGGACATTTGTGGTTGATCTGATTTGTTTGCCTTTGAGCCAAATTGATGTTTTTCTGGGAATGAACTAGTTATCTTCCAACCATGTCTTGTTGAATTGTTTTGATAAAACTGTTATTCAATGGTTCTGGAGTGAGTGAGGATTTGATGTTCATCTCTGCCAACCAAGTTGTGACATCTTTAAAAGAAGATGCTCAAGTGTACATGATCTTGCATAACCTAGAAATAGGGACAAAGGTTTCCATGTGTGACCTCTCTGTTGTTAGAGAGTTTCCTGAAGTATTCCCTGGGGACATATCCGGTCTACCACCCGAGAGAGAGATAGAGTTTTCCATAGACCTGGTACCTAGTGTTGGACCCATATCCATAGCCCCTTATAGGATGTCTCCTATAGAGTTAGCTGAGCTTAAGAAGCAGTTAGAGGACTTGTTGGAGAAGCGGTTTGTGAGACCCAGTGTGTCTCCATAGGGAGCACCAATGTTGTTAATAAAGAAGAAAGATGGGACCATGAGGTTGTGTATAGACTACCACTAGTTGAATAAGGTGACGATTAAGAGTAAGTACCCTTTGCCTAGAATAGATGACCTTATGGACCAGCTGGTAGGGGCTTGTGTGTTTAGCAAGATAGACCTTAGGTCAGGTTACCATCAGATTCGAGTGAAGTCTGAAGATATACCAAAGACTACTTTTAGGACCCATTAAGGTCACTATGAGTATCTAGTCATGCCCTTTGGTGTGACTAATTCTCTAGGCGTGTCTATGGATTACATGAATAGAGTCTTTCACCCTTACCTTGATAGTTTTGTGGTAGTATTCATAGATGATATTTTGGTATACTCAAAGACTAGAGAGGAATGTGAAGAGCACTTGAGGATTGTGCTCCATACCCTTAGGGACCGACAACTTTATGCTAAGTTGTCAAACTGTGAGTTTTGGTTAGAGAAAGTTAGTTTCCTAGGGCATGTGATATCTCAAGGGGGTATAGTTGTAGATCCCTCTAAGATAGAAGTTGTTCTTAAGTTGGGGAGTCCTAAATCTGTTTTTGAGATTAGGAGTTTTCTGGGCTTGGCAGGATACTACCGGAGATTCATAGAAGTTTTCTCCAAGTTAGCTTTACCTTTGACTAAACTGACTCGTAAGGGTCAAGCTTTTGTGTGGGATACCTAATGTGAGCATAGTTTCCAAACCCTTAAGGAAAAATTGACGACCGCTCCAGTGCTAGTTTTGCCTAACCCGAGAGAACCCTTTGAGGTGTATTGTGATGCATCAAAGATGGGTTTAGGAGGAGTGTTGATGCAAAATGGCCAAGTAGTGGCCTATGCTTCTAGACAACTTAAGACTCATGAGAGGAATTATCCCACCCATGATCTGGAGTTGGCTGCTGTGGTTTTTGCCCTTAAGATGTGGAGGCACTACCTGTTTGGCTCCAAGTTTGAGGTGTTTAGTGATCATAAGAGCCTTAAGTACTTGTTTAGTCAGAAAAAGATGAACATGCATCAAAGGACATGGTTAGAGTTTCTTAAAGATTATGATTTTGAGCTTAGCTACCATCCTGGCAAAGCCAATGTGGTGGCTGACGCCTTGAGTAGGAAATCCCTACATATATCTTCCTTGATGGTTAAAGAGATGGATCTCCTAGAGTAATTTAGAGACCTTAGTCTTGCATGTGAGGTTACTCCTAATAATTTGAGATTAGGGACTTTGAGGATCACCAGTGAGTTACTAGGAGATATCAGGGAAGGCCAGAAGACTGATCCTTTTCTAAGGACTCAGTTAGAAGCTATGAAGTCAGGAAGAGATAGTAGTTTCAATGTTGGATCGGATGGAGTCTTGAGACTTCAAGATAGGATTTATGTTCCCAATGTGCCTGAAATTAGGAAGATGATCCTAGAGGAAGGACATAGGAGTAATTTAAGTATCCATCCTGGTGCTACCAAAATGTATCAGGATTTAAAGATGATGTTTTGGTGGATCAACATGAAGAGAAAGGTTAGTGAGTTTATGTATGCATGTTTAGTCTATCAGAAGGCTAAGATAGAACATCAGAGACCTTCAAGGAAGTTACAACCCTAGGAGATACCCCAATGGAAGTGGGACAGTATTTCCACGGATTATGTTGTAGAACTACCTAGGACCCCCAGAGGTTTGGATTCTATCTGGGTTATTATTGATAGACTAACCTAGTCTGCTCACTTTATTCCCATTAATATCACATTTTCCTTGGAAAAGTTGACCTCCCTGTATATTAGTGAGATTGTCAGATTACATGGTGTGCCATCTAGCATAGTGTCTGATAGAGATCCTAGGTTTACCTCTAGATTTTGGGGGAGCCTGAACAGAGCGTTGGGGACCAAGCTTAGACTAAGTTTAGCCTACCATCCTCAGACTGATGGCCAAATTGAATGGACCATGTAGTCGCTGGAGGACCTTTTGAGGGCGTGTGTCTTAGAGCAATAGAGGAGTTGGGAGAGTTTTCTATCGTTGATAGAGGTCACTTATAACAATAGTTTTCACTCTACCATTGGCATGGCTCCCTATGAAGCTTTGTATGGTAGAAGGTGTAGGACACCTCTATGTTGGCTAAAGCCCGGAGAAGACCTCACCTTAGGACCTGAAGTGGTACAACAAACCACCGAGAAGGTCAAGTTGATCCAAGAAAGGATAAGGACTGCTCAAAGTAGGCAGAAAAGTTATCAGGATAAGAGGAGGAAAGACCTGGAATTCGAGGTTGGTGATCATGTATTCTTGATAGTCACTCCGTGGACTGGGGTTGGTCGAGCATTGAAATCCTGAAAACTCACACCTCGTTTTATCGGTCCTTTCCAAATTCTTAAAAGAGTCGGTCCTGTGGCATACCAAATTGCATTACCCCCATCTCTTTCTAATCTTTACAATGTCTTTCATGTGTCACAACTCTGTAAGTATATCCATGATCCATCACATATGGTCGAATTGGATGACGTACAAGTGAAGGAAAACTTGACATATGAAACATTGCCTTTGAGGATTGAGGATAGACGAACAAAGCACCTACGAGCGAAGGAGATTCCATTGGTCAAGGTGATCTGGGGAGGTGCATCAGGAGAAGATGCCACGTGGGAATTAGAGAGTTAGATGCGAGCAGCCTATCCATCCTTCTTTGAGTCAAGTAAATTTCGGGGATGAAATTTCTAAAAGGGTGGGAGAGTTGTAACACCCAGAAATATTTATAGTTATAAATTGATGTTTAATTGTATTTATCTTGTTATTTGACTATATGGTTGACTAGAATGATTTGAGGTATGACTTGAGTTATTCGTGTATGAATTTCTTGATGTGGATGCTGAGATTTGTGGAGTTTTGTTGAACTAAGTTGAAATTATGAGATTTCAGAATTTTCCCAAACCTATCCCAGTAAAATCACGATCCAGGATTCGTTAACCATTGGATCATATTCTGATTTTGTCTGGAGCTTCCTAAGACAGGTTTGCACAGTCTGACCATTGGGATTTGGAAAATAATAACTTTTGATGTCTCGCTAAGCGAGAAGGGCGTGCTAAGCGCAATTCCAACCAAAGAGGGAATTGCGTTGAGCGAGCAGGGGCGTGCTAAGCGAGGCATAGTGCAGTGGAAGTTGCGCTAAGCGCAAATTCTCACGCTAAGCGAGATCTGCAGGTTATAAATACGTTCTCAGCGTGAAAAACACGACTTTTCACTCTCCTCTTCTAAAAAACGTCACCCAAACCCTAAAACCTCATTTTCCACCACCCAAGACCACCGGTGGCCGCCCTGAGCCATTGTTGCTTTCCGTTGAACCCCTACACCAATAGGAATACTTTAATCGGAGCAGAATCCATAGAATCCTCCTCAAGGATTCGGTGGAGAAAATCCCCCAATCCTCCATTTCATAGTTTCTCTAAGGTAATCTTGATTTCTAAACCCTTCTCCTAGTTAATTTTAGTTCCTCTTAGTCGCTCTTGTGTGTTGGGTACTGTAATAGAGTGTTTTTAAACTTCCTTTGAAAAACCCTAGAGAATGAGACATTGTAAAATTTATCTTTTATAACATTGATGTTATTTTTGTGACTTTCACTAAGCCTCGGTCACATTGGTGTGATGAAAATTTCAAAATGATGTTCCCTTTAAGTTGCAGAAGCAAGCTTCATGATGATGAATCAAGTATGATTCAAGTAGTTTTGATGATGACAAAAAGCCCAAAAGAATGATGTCAAGATTGAGTCAGCAAGTTCAAGATCAAGATTAAAGAAAATACATCAAGAAGAATCAAGATTCAAGAGAAGAAACCAAAAAGCAACAAGTCAAGAATTCACAAGGGAAGTATTGAAAAAGATTTTTCAAAAACCAAACATAGCACAATTTTGTTTTACAAGAAAAGTTTTCTCAAATTTTTTTAAGTTACCAGAGTATTTACTCTCTGGTAATCGATTATCAATTACCTGTAATCGATTACCAATGGTAAAGTTTGATTTCAAAAGCTTTTAACTGAATTAGCAACGTTCCAAATGTTTTTTAATGGTGTAATCGATAATAATATATTGGTAATCGATTACCAGTGTATCCGAACGTTGGAATTCAAATTCAATTGTGAAGAGTCACATCTTTTCATAAAATGCATTGTGTAATCGATTACATGGTTATGGTAATCAATTACTAGTGACAAGTTCTGAATAAAAAGTCAAGAGATGTCACTCTTCCAATGGTTTTCTCAAGATTTTCTCAAGGTTATAACTCTTCCAATGGTTTTCTTGACCAGACATGAAGAGTCTATAAAAGCAAGACCTTGACTTGCATTCAAATAACTTTTTTACAACTTTTAGAATCTCTTGAACAACTTTTGAGAAATCTTGAAACCTTTACAACTCATCTTTCTTCTTCTTCCTTTTCCAAAAAGTTTTTTGAGTTTTTTGTTTCCCAAACCTTGTTCTTCTACAGAAAACAAAAGTGTGCTATATCTTTTCATTCTCTTCTCCCTTTGCCAAAAAGAATTCAATAAGGACTAATCGCCTGAATTCTTTTTGTGTCTCTCTTCTCCCTTTTCCAAAAGATCAAAGGACTAACCGCCTGAATTCTTTTGTGTCTCCCTTCTCCCTTTTCAAAGAATTCAAAAGGACACAGTATGAGAATTCTTTTGATTCTTCCATTTCCCTTAAACAAAATATTTCAAAGGACTAACCGCCTGAGATATCTTTTGTTTCCCCTTTACAAAGATTCAAAGGACTAATCACCTGAGAACTTTGTCTTAACACATTGGAGGGTACATCCTTTGTGGTACAAGTAGAGGGTACATCTACTTGGATTGTTGTAACTGAGAACAAGAGAGGGTACATCTCTTGTGGATCAGTTCAAGTGGAGGGTACATCCACTTAGTTGTTCAAAGAGAACAAGGGAGGGTACATCCCTTGTGGATCTTTGCTTGTAAAGGTTTTTACAAGGTTGAAAGAAATCTCAAGGACTGCAGGTTGCTTGGGGACTGGATGTAGGCACGGGTTGTTGCCGAACCAGTATAAAATTCTTGTGTTTGTCTTTTTCTTCCCTACACTCTTTAATTTCCGCTGTGCACTTTAATTATTGCTTTTACTTTTGGTTAAGTTTCTATTTCTTTTCTTTACTTTCTTAACTTAGTAGTAAAAGCCTAATTAAATCTAGTAACATTAAGAAGGATAAGTTTTTTAATTAGTCAAGGCACATTAATAATTAATTCAACCCCCCCTTCTTAATTATTCCGAGGCCACTTGATCCAACATTAATAAAATCCGAAACATCCTTCAGCCCTTATGTTTTGACAGGGGTATTTGACTCCAAACGTTGTTATTAACCTTGTTCCTAAAATCTATACTAAATTTCCTTCAATTTGGTATATAGAACCTCACATTTGGACTGACGAGCGTGAACGAGGGGGAATTTTGAGCAACACACAGAGGAACTAAAGGAGAGCTCGCAATAGGTGAGGGGAGTTCATTATAGTTACAGTTTTTAATGCCATAGTTAGGGGTCAGGGAACCTAACTATGGGAATGTATGCCTATCCCTGTTGCATGCTGGTTTTCAAGAAAAATAATGTTTTCGACTAATGGGATACAACATATATATCATTGCTTAATAACCTTAATGTTAGACTTGTGTGGTCTGAAGACCTAGGAAGTGTGAATCTCAGGCATGAACTATAGATTCATGTATAAGTGGAATGTGACTTATTGTTAATGTTGATATGATGTCATGAATTGATATGAGGTGATATTGATGTTTGTGATGATGTTATAGATGAATTGTGTCAATATGGGTTGATGATGTTATTGATGATTATGTTAATATGAGAAGATGTTTTTGTTATTGATAATGCCATTGAGAATGAAATAACATTCATGTTGAGAGTGATGCTGAGACAAGATGCTGATGATGTTGAAATTACATTGTGATGATGCAAGTTGTGTATGTACATGGGGGGTGCATTGACCTTGTCGGATGTCCCTAGTGGGGGGAAATAGAGTGCTTAGAGAGTCTAAGCATCTTTTGTGGGGGATGGCTTAGGATCTTTAATCTATCCATGGTCAGTGTACTTGATGATGCCATGTTTCATACATTGCATGTTGTGTATGTACATGGGGGGTGCATTGACCTTGTCAGATGTCCCTAGTGGGGAAAATAAAGTGGTTAGAGAGTCTAAGCATCTCTTGAGGGGGATGGCTTAGGATCTTTAATCTATCCATGGTCAGTGTACTTGATGATGCCATGTTTCATACGTTGGATGTTGTGTACATTCATGGAGGGTGTTTTGACCTTGTCGGATGTGATGCAATCCTCCCTAGGAAGGGACCAGTCACTAGAGCCATGAGCAAGAGGCTCCAAGAGGATTGGGCTAGAGCTGCTGAAGAAGGCCCTAGGGTTCTCATGAACCTCAGGGTAGATTTCTGAGCCCATGGGCCAAGTTTGGGCCCAATTCTCTTTGTACATATTAGACTAGGATGTCATTATATTTTATCCTTGTATTTACGGCTCCATATTGTAGGTAGGGTACCCTAGAAATATAGGATTTTTCAGCCCTTGTATTTTAGGGCACATAGACTAGTTTTTGTATTAGGGGTAGTTTTGTAATTTCACATGCACTAAGTGAATATTTGATGTGTGTGGTTGGAAATAAATTTAATTGAATTGGTAGAAGCCCAATCCAATTAAATTTTAGAGGGGGAGGTGAGCATTTGCTTACTACACCCCATTGCCACATCATATAGTCACACTTTGTGCATGTCCTACATGCTTTACATGCCTCATGACACCTAAGCACACTTAGTGGAGAATCTTGGAATTGATCTTGGAATAGTGGGCTGAACCATATCTGAAATTCACTAATCATAATTAGTGAAATTTTGGCTCCACAAATTCAATTTCAAATTCAAGTGAAATTTGAATAGAAATTCAAATTTCCCTCGAATTTTGTGTGACACTTAGGCTATAAATAGAGGCTATGTGTGTGCTATTTTTCAACTTTGATCATTTGAATATTAAACTTCAGATTTCAGAGCTCTTTTAGAGCACAAATTTTCGTGCTCTTCTCTTCCTCTCCCTTCATTCATCTCCTTCTTCTTCCAAGCTCTTATCTATGGCCTCCTATGATGGTGAGCTTCTTCTAGACTCATCTTCTCCTTGAAGTGGCGTCTCCTCTCTCTCTTCCTTCTCCATTCCACTGCCATTCATCTTCCAAGAAGCAAAGGAATCCATTGATGAAGAAGATCCTAGGCCTACAAGCTCTAATGGAGCTTACATCAGTATGACAGTGTTTAAAAGGCACAGAGCGTGTTCGCTTCATGCCCCTATTTTAGGGACCTAAATGGGAGGAACTAAAAGGCTTTTAGTGATAATTCCCAAGGTGGTTATATCTCCCTAAACGGTTTCTAGAGATATTATTCCCTTGATATCAACACTATGACGGTAGGGACTACCAGTGACAATATATCATTGAAGAGAAAAACTCTAGATGAGGATTCACTGTCATCAAGCAAGTCAGAGACTTAGCATGGCCACAAATTCACCTCCACTTCCTATGTTCCCATGGACCCAGGTATAGGCCCCCCTCCTTTTTTCAACTCCCCGTGTGTGCAAATAGTGTTGGTGTTTGTGTGCATCAAATGAATAAATATCTATCTCATGCATACATTTCAAAAACACACTAAAAAGCATCAAAGAGTTATATACAAGAACGTAAGAGAAATAAAAGGAAATCGACAAAAGAGGAAGTCATGATATTGCACGAGATTAGAAGGCCTAAATCTCTAAAAATAGTCCCCAGTGGAGTCGTCAACTTTCGCAACCTACCCTTCGCCGGGAGGGCGACGCGGGGCACATGGGTGCGTCTTCCAAGGGAGGAAGGCGTGCGGAGTCGCCACCAACGTTTATTCGAGGAAAACGTCGGAAAAACCGGAACGTGTGGTCTACGAACTTTAAGTGTGAAATGTTCAGGAGTTGTTTTTTACGCACGGGGAAGGTATTAGCACCCCACGTGTCCGTCGCAAGGGACGACAACCTTCAATCAAGTTTGCAAATATGACTTCAAAACTACATATTTTCCCTTTTTTATGTTTTTATGTATTTTCCCCTTTTTATGTTTTTTAGCTTTATATGGGTCCTTTGTATTTTTTTATCTTTTTGTGTTTTTTATGATTTTTTGTGCCTTTTTATGCTTTTTACTTTTTTGTGGTCGACAAGGGTGTTTCCCTCGCTCCTACGTATTCCTCAATTGCGATGCGGAAATCAAACCTACGTAGTTCTTTTAGAACTAAATGTTGGTTAAGTTGTTTTTATCTTTTTTCGCAAGATATATTTTTAACCGAACAAAAGTCGTTTAAGGCATTGGACCTTTAAATGATCTTTTGATTTTTGAAAAGGAGAGAAACATTAAGGTGTTGGACCATTAATGATCTCATGGAGGTGAAAGAAGAGAAACGTTAAGGCATTGAACCATTAATGATCTCTTGGTTTGTTTGAAAAAGGGTGGTCGACAAAAGCAGGGATTTTGCTCCTATGTATCCTCGATTTGTGATGAGGAACTCAGACCTACGTAGTTCTTACAAAAGCGATAAAGTTATGTGTCAATTTTATGCTTTGAATGGTCCATTTTAACCAATAAAAGCAAAGAAGACCGTTTTAAGGCGTTGGACCTTAAAACGGTTTTGAGTGACTTTTGCGGACAACGCTTGGTTTGTGAGTTGATTTTAGTCTTAGTTTCACTTTGATTATTAGTCAATTCATTCAAGGAAACTTTTAAAGAAAAACGTCTTGATTATTTTATTATTATTTTTTTGAAGATATTTTTATTATTTTATTATTATTTTTTGAAGATATTTTGATTATTTTATTATTTTTTTGAAGATATTTTGATTATTTTATTATTATTTTGCTTTTTTTATTTAATCGACGTTACAACGTGAACGATCAGGTTGAATTTTATTTTAATAGTGATTAAACAAGATTACAACACAAATGATTGGTTGAAATTTATTTTATCAATTATTAGGCGAGATAACGGCTTAAATAAACAGTAAAAAGCTCGTTAAAAGAGGAAAAAAAGAAAATCGAAAGTGATCGAGATGAAGATGAAAACAAACAAAAACAAGAAATAAATTGAAAGTCTCGGATTCGAACACTTACCGATTGAAGACCGAAGAACGGACAAAGAACGGTGAAGAACGACGGAAAATCTTCACGGATTTGCTCACGGAAATGTCTCGAAAGCGTTATGGAAGCACCTTGGCTTGGATTTTCTTCACGGAAACACATTTTTTTCACCCAAAATAGCTTAAATGCATAACATATGGGTCATAGATCCTTGAAACTTAGCCTCCTCCTCCTATTTATAGGAGAAATGGAGAGGTGCTTGCCGCCCGGAGGCTTCTTGAGGAAGATTTCTGAGCGCACCCCAATTACTAAGTTCACCCCCCATTTTCGTACTTTATGGAAAAGTTACGGAAGCCTTATGGGAGCGTTTAGGACTTGATTTTCCTCTTTTTTCTCTTCCCATTCACCAATATTAAGTGAAATATGCTAACTCAAGGTTTTCAAAATTTTTACGGAAGTCCCAAATGCCATTTTTTAACAAAATGGAGGTGGTTGCCGCCCAGAGACTTCTTGAGCAAGATTCCTGAATGCACCCCGTAATTGATAAGTTCACCCCCCTTCTAGAATGTTCTGAATGAAGTTTCCTGAGTGCACCCCCCGTTTTTGTGTTTTTGGCTGTTTTCTTTCCGAAATGTCCCAGAACTTTAAGGATTCCATGGCAATGGGTATTAAACATTTTGAAGTGGTCAAACGGAGGTCGCATGTCGAAAAACAATTGTCCCCGGATGAAATTAGGGTATGACACTAGGCATTCGCAGATAATGTCAATGTTCCACCTGTGGAAGCAATGCCTTCCAAGATTATTTTGATGTTGCCAAAGAATCAAGAGTCAAGAAAGTTCCAAAGAATTAAGAGTCAAACAAGTTTCAAGAATCAAGATCAAGATTCAAGAATAATCAAGATCAAGATTCAAGATTTAAGAATAATCAAGATCAAGATTCAAGTAAAGAATCAAGACTCAAGATTCAAGAATCAAGAGAAGACTCAATCAAGATAAGTATTAAAAAGAGTTTATCAAAACATTGAATAACACAAGAATTTTTCAAAAAGAAAAATCTTTTACCAAAGAGTTTTACTCTCTGGTAATTGATTACCAAAAGGCAGTAA
This sequence comes from Glycine soja, assembly GCF_004193775.1. Taxonomy (NCBI): domain Eukaryota; kingdom Viridiplantae; phylum Streptophyta; class Magnoliopsida; order Fabales; family Fabaceae; genus Glycine; species Glycine soja. The sequence goes on along the minus strand of NC_041003.1, from coordinate 24,485,352 downwards.
TCGATTACTAGTAGCCAGTATTGTTTTCAAAACTGATTTACAAAGCAGTAATTGATTACCATAATCATGTAATCGATTACCAATGTTTTAAAACGTTAGATTTCAAATTTCAAGAGTCACAACTTGTGATAAAAAAATTTCAAATTATTTCAAACTTGTGTAATCGATTACAAAATACTTGTAATCGATTACCAGTGTTTCTAAACGTTTTGATTTTCAAATTTAAACATGAAGAATCACATTTGTTGATGTGTAATCGATTACACTATGATGGTAATCAATTACACTATGATGGTAATCGATTACCAGTGACAGATTTCAAAAAATAAATTTCCAAAAGTCACAATTCTTAAGGTGACTTGTTTCTGAAGATTTTTTCAAAAGTCACAACTTTTTAAGTAACTATTTTTCACAAAAGTCACAACTCTTAAAGTGACTAGTTTTAAAGAAATTGCCAAGAGTCACAAACTTTAATTTGAGTCATCAAATGATTAGAAATATGTGACCATGACACGAATTTAAAAAGACTAATTTCCTTTCATGCATAACAGATTTCCTTCATCTTTCTAAAAGTTTTTGTTCAATACTTTCTCTTTCAAGAAAAGTTCATTGACCAAAAACTTGTGCTATTCTTCTTCTTCATTCCTTCTCTCTTGTCAAAAGATTCAAAGGACTAACCGCCTGAGAATTCTTTTGTTTCTTCCCTTCTCCCTCTTGACAAAAGATTTCAAAGGACTAATCGCCTGAGATATCTTCTGTTTCTCACAAAAGATTTCAAAGGACTAACCGCCTCAGATATATTTTTCCCTTTCCCTTTAAACAAAAGATTTCAAAGGACTAACCGCCTGAGATATCTTTTGTTTCCCCTTACAAAGATTCAAGGGACTAACCGCCTAAGAATTCTTTGTCTTAACACATTGGAGCGTACATCCTTTGTGGTACAAGTAGAGCGTACATCTACTTGGGTTGTGATACTGAAAACAAGAGAGGGTACATCTCTTGTGGATCAGTTCAAGTGGAGCGTACATCCCATCCACTTGATTGTTCAAAAAGAACAAGGGAGCGTACATCCCTTGTGGATCTTTGCTTGTAAAGGATTTTACAAGGTTATTGGAAATCTTAAGAACCGGTGGTTTTCTTGGGGACTGGATGTAGGCACGGGTTGTTGCCAAACCAGTATAAATCTTATGTTTGTCTTCTTCTTCCCTACACTCTTTAATTTCCGCTGTGTGCTTTTATTTCCGCTTTACTTTTGTCTAAGTTATTGTTTCTGTTCTTTACTTTCTCATAACTTAGTAGTAAAGCCTAATTGAGTCTAGTAACATTAAGAAGGATAAATTTTTAATTAGTCAAGACACGTTCATAATTAATTCAACCACCCCTTCTTAATTATTCTGAGGCCACTTGATCCAACACCACTTGTGCCTTTGAAAGTCTTGGCAGAGCCCTAGGCATTCTCTATGTGGGGAATAGATGTGATTGGGGCTATTGAGGCCAAGGCTTCGAATAGACGTCGCTTCATTTTGGTTGCGATCGACTACTTCACCAAATGGGTTGAAGCTGCTTCATATGCCAGTGTGACAAGGAGTGTGGTGGTCAAGTTCATTAAGAAAGAGATAATCTGCCGGTATGGGTTGCCCAAGAAGATTATCACAAATAATGCCACCAATCTGAACAACAAAATGATGAAGGAAATGTGTGAGGATTTCAGGATCCAACACCATAATTCCACGCCATACAGGCCCAAGATGAATGGGGTAGTTGAAGCTGCTAATAACATCTAAAAGCCAAAACTTCTTCTAAAACATCTTCAAGCTTTTTCTTGAGCTTCAAGCTTTAGCCTTGGAATGTTCCATCTTGCTACTCCTTATATCTCTAACACCCTCAAAATTACTATTACTATTACTATTAGAGATTTTTTTCCGACACTCAACATAATTTCTTCTACACCCAACATAATTTTTAAAATTCCAACCTTACCTCTATTTACTTCTTCTTCTTCTTCTTCTTCTTCTTCTTTGTTCCTTGGTTATTTGTTTCTTCATACACCATTCATTTCCATTTTCTTTTGCTTGAGCTACTCATTTCATGTTGTGGTTGGTTTGGTCGAGGTGCATTATCGCGGTGGTTTGTTCGTAGTTTTTAGTTGTCGTCGTGGTGGGTGTTGCGGTGCAACGACGAAGGATGTTAGTTTTTTTCATCTGCAACTTTGATATGTGCTAATCCGTAAAAAACATACAGATTTGCAGTTTGTATGAATCATATAGATTGACAATCCGTAGGGTTCATACGGATTGGCAATCCGCAATGTTCATATGGATTGGGAATCCATAAGAACCATACGCATTGACAATCCATATGAACCTTACAGATTGTCAATTCATATGAATCATAGTTATTTAAATATGTTATAATTAAACAAATAACTACCTCTCCAACCCAAACTCTGGCTGCCACATGATCAGCATATGACGTCAACAATGATGTATCTTAGGGCCCGCCTGGAAATCCTCTGCATCAACACCTACATGATTCGTAATTGGCTTGTAAGGCTCCTCATGAACATCGTCAGCAACATGATCCACTTGGTCAATATCCTCAACAAAAGTTGCAGCTGCCCGTTGTCTGCGTGCCGATGCTATCGGCCTTCGACGTTGAGGGGCTTCTTCCTCATCACCAGTAATCTATCTACCTAAGGCTCTTCCTAAAACTCTACCTAAAACCCGACACAATCATCAGGTTCTAAGCATAATCTACAAATTTGCACATTAATATCCATTAATGTTATCGTTCAAATAATAGTTGAGTTTTATATTTTATAACAAAAATGTTTTTATTCTATTACTAAAAAACTAACTAATAGAATAACTAATAAATCTTCTAAAACCCTACCTATTATTAAATGTAGTTTATTTTAACAAATGTACGATCCAGACGGATTGACAATCTGTATGATCCATACGGATTATGGATTCCTATTTTGCATAATCCGTATGGTCACACGGATTCCCATTTCGCATATCGCATATGGATTGTCACTCCGTATGGAGTAAACGAAATCAAAAAAATAAAAAACTCACCGTCGAAGATATAGCAGGGAAGAGACTCGTGAAGGAAAAGATACTCTTGGAGGAAGCACGAAGGCGGAGAAGAAGTGCAAGGAAAAGAGGCAAAAATGTTGGGTGCCCAATAACAATTGATGTATATTAGCTTTTAAGTAAAGGACAAATTTGAAATTTCATATATAATGCTGGCTGGGGAAGAAAAATTAATGGTGGAGGAAGAATATCCCCTTATAACCCAGCAAGGAGTTGTCACGTGAGCACGTGCGCCCATTCTTGGCTCACGTTTTGTGACCACGTCTTCATTCTTTCTTCCCAACTCTTGCACTGTCCCGTACCAGCGCTATCTATCCATCTGGACTCAACAGTTTGGTGGATGGCTTCTTCTTCTTCTTCTCTGTTTCGTTCCATTCCCATTTCCTTTCCACACACCCAATGCGCTCTCAAATCCCCGCGCCTCTCGCTTCGTGCTTCGGCCACTCCGAGCCAGAAGGCTCGGTTCGTCGCTCGCCGCAAGGAGTCCGTTTCGGTTCGGCAACTCCAACGCCCCCTAAGTAATGTTAGAGTGATATTGGTTAATTATTTTCCTTTTTTTCATGCTTTGATTAATTAATTAATTCAGTTGCTTGTACAATCGTCATGTTTTAGTTCCTACATCCAGAAACTAATCCTTGAGGTCCTTGCGCACATACACTCTTAACTCGTTTTAATCCTGCAGTGCACATACACATTCTAGGGTCTGTTTGGATAAAAATCTCCATAAGCACTTCTAGGAGAAGAAAATAAAAAAGGAAAAATGAAATAAGTTTCTTTGCATGCTAAAATTAGTTTATGCATAGGTTAAAAGTCAACTTTTACAGAAGCAAATATGAGAGAACTTTTATAATTTTGCTTATGCATAAGTTAATTTTAGCTAATAGAGAAACTCATTTATTTTTTATTTATTTTCTTCTCCTGAAAGTGCTTGTGGAGAATTTTATCCAAACAAACCCTTAATCTGTCTTAGTCTCTACAATTTTGGATGGCATGGACTAAAACAGATTAGAATGTGTATGTAACTAAAACGAACTAGTTTGTAGGTGGAAGGACTAAAACATAAAGATTGTGTGTATAAAAACTAAATGAGTAATTAAGCCTTTTCTTATTTTATACATTTTTACTTGATTTTGAAAAATTGGTAATTTTATTGGATTTTATGATGTGTGTGCAGTTGAGTACATGCGGTTACCAGCGAGTCAGTATTCAGTGTTGGATGCAGAGAGGATTGAGCGGGTAAACGAAAACACGTTTAGGTGTTACGTTTATAGGTTCAAGTTCTTCAACTTTGAGGTTTGTCCTGTGTTGTTGGTGAAAGTGGAAGAGCAACCTGATGGATGTTGCATCAAGCTCTTGTCTTGCAAGGTGTCAAACTCATGCACTTGTGTTTCTGAATTTGGTTTTTAGTGTTTAATTGTTTTGATTTCTTGGTTTGGCTTTTGGTGACAGCTTGAGGGCTCGCCAATGGTTGCTGCACAGAATGACAAGTTTGATGGTGAGTTGTTTGATGCGTATCAAATGTGCATAGTTTTAAATTGTAGTTATGGTTGTGGTTGTTGTTGGTGTCTCTCGATTAACAGAATTGTGGGCAATGCGGCATTGCTGCAATTGCAGTTGCAACTTGCAAAGGGGTTGTGAAGACATTAAAATTGCAATACTGCAAGCTTCACTTGTTATTGTGTAGCACAATTTATAACTATGATAAATGTCTATAGAAAGTGAATTTTTTTTAAAAGGATTCCTTTTGTGAGTGTGTTAAGAATAAATGATGCTGAATCCTTATACAACATCTTCTTACTTACTAAATGAAGAAAGCATTGAATGGATTATAAGTTTTCAAAATATTAAAAACATTAACTTTTATACTCAATGCTTTCTTTATGAAGTATTAGGAGGGTATTGTAGGAGGATATAGGAGAATGTCAGGTTTAACTTGTTTATATCAGCTGTGTTATACACGGTTTCTTGGAAACTGTTGTTCTTGTCAAATTATTTGTCAAACAAAGCAAAACATGGAACTACAGTGTGAATTGCTAAAATGGTATCGAAGCAGATCAATGCTTATTCTGCTCAGTACTGTTTTTTATTGTAGCTTAGTGGCTATTTATGAAAGCAGTACATGTGATGATTATGAAACGATATGTATACTTCCTTGTTTACAGCAGAAGCTGAGGCAATTTTCTTGTACTCTTCTCTAGGAAAGGAAAGTGAAAACATGTAGGGTGTCATGCTGTTTGGTTTATGCTACTTTCAGGAATGCCTTTTCAATACTTTAATATGGTAATGCAGCTCTAATGGTTAACCGGATATCATGTGATAGCAATGCTAACAGGTCATTGATGCAGCAACTCACATCAGACACTATAATTGAGGTAGTACTCTATTTCTATTTCATTTTCTTGTGATTCTATATTTGTGGGATTCCAGTTAAAGGTGTCATTGGATTGCTATGTGGAATCCAGGTAAGCATTGAAATTCCTTTTCCTTTCCAAGCAATACCAAAGCAAGCAATTGAATCAGCTGGGACTCAAGTCCTTGAACAAATACTCAGGATTATGCTTCCCCGTTTTATGTCACAGGTTTGTTAAAGCTTAATAAATTATGTGCAAATTTGATTTTTAAGATATGTTTTTCCTCTTTGGATAAAAGAAGAAATTCATGTGAAGAGAAAAAAATTACAAGGAAATGGGAGGATAAGGAGCCCTAATTAACATAGGGAAAAACAAAAAACAAACCAATCAAGCAAAGCTGCCTAATCATTGACAGATGGGCCCCAAACTTGAAATGCCTAATATTTATCCGAAAAATCAAAATGTTGTTTTGCAAAAGCCTCCTTCAAAATATGATAGTTAGGATCAAAACAAATGCACCAAGGTGTAGCAGGTTATACTTGCACATTGGCACAGAAATGTTGCCTCTTAAACAAAGCCGCGAAAGCTAATCAACATAAACTGGTCTAGGGACCAGATTTTCTAAATAAGAATTTCCAAAAAGAAACAAAAGCAAACTGTCTAAAGAACAGGTATGGAGCTGATTATGAGGAAGCAACACTCATATATACATCTAAGAAAGAGTCTTATGCAGTCTACTAACATGCAACAAGTTGCTAGAATTAACTCTATTAAGAAGAAATGCAGTCCAAATAGTAGACTGTACCCGTGAGGGAGCTTTGGACCTTTGAAGGAGTATATCAAGAAGGAAAGGTGTTAAAAAAGAATTAGTGAGATTGGAAAAAAATTATTTCTGCAAAATCACTCCAAAACAGTGTTACATAGATGAACCACAAAAGGTGCAGGAGGAGGTCCAGGATTTCTTTTCACAAATATTCCAGGAACCTGATCACAGTAGACCTAGGCTGGATGGTATTAATTTCCAGACCATTAGCCAACATCAGAACAATATCCTGGTGCTTCCTTTTCAGGAGGAGGAAGTGAGGCTAGCTATTTGGGATTGTGGGAGTGAGCGGTGCCCGGGGCCCGATGGTTTCAAATTTAAGTTCATAAAGAAGTTCTGGCACTTGTTCAAACCCGATATCCTTCGCTTTTTGGATGAATTTTATGCCAACGGTGTTTTCCCTAGGGGTTGTAATGCATCTTTCTTAGCATTAATCCCCAAGGTGATTCATCCTCACACCTTGAATGATTACCGGCCTATCTCCCTTATAGGTTGCATGTACAAGATTGTGGCGAAATTGTTGGCTAAAAGAGTGAAGGTGGTAATGCCATTTATTATTAATGAGACCCAATCTGCTTTCATTGAAGGGAGACATTTACTTCATAGTGCACTCATAGCAAATGAGGTGATAGATGAGGCCAAGAGGAGCAACAAATCATGCCTCGTTTTCAAAGTGGATTATGAAAAGGCATACGATTCGGTTTCATGGAATTTTCTGATGTATATGATGTGGAGAATGGATTTCAGTCCGAAATGGATAAAATGGATTGAAGAGTGTGTCAAATCTGCATCTATTTCTGTTTTAGTGAATGGTAGCCCGACAGCTGAGTTCCTACCGCAGAGGGGTCTTAGGCAAGGAGACCCATTGACACCTTTTTTATTCAATATTGTGGCTGAAGGTCTAAATGGTTTGATGAGGAGAGCAGTGGAGGAAAATCTGTACAAGCCCTACCTAGTTGGTGCAAATGGTGTGCCCATCAGCATCTTACAGTATGCTGATGACACAATTTTTTTTGGGGAAGCAGCCAAGGAGAATGTAGAAGCTATTAAGGTGATCCTTAGGTCATTTGAGTTGGTTTCTAATTTAAGGATCAACTTCGCTAAGAGCTGTTTTGGTGTGTTTGGAGTGACAGATCAATGGAAGCAAGAGGCGGCCAATTATTTGCATTGTAGTTTGCTGGCTTTTCCATTTATATATCTGGGTATACCCATAGGGGCCAACTCGAGGCGATGTCACATGTGGGACTCAATTATCCGTAAATGTGAGAGAAAGTTATCGAAATGGAAGTAAAGGCACATTTCGTTTGGGGGGAGAGTGACATTAATAAAGTCAGTACTAACATCAATACCTATTTATTTCTTTTCTTTTTTCAGGGTGCCTCAATCAGTGGTGGATAAGCTAGTGAAAATATAGCGTACATTCCTATGGGGAGGAGGGCCTGACCAAAAAAAGATTTCGTGGATTAGATGGGAGAAGCTGTGCCTACCGAAAGAAAGGGGAGGGCTTGGTATCAAGGACATCAACACTTTCAACATGGCTTTACTAGGCAAATGGAAGTGGCATCTCTTACAAAACCAAGGAGAGCTTTGGGCTAAAGTATTGGAATCAAGATATGGCGGGTGGAGGGGTTTGGAGGATGAAGCAAGGGCAGCCAACGAATCAACTTGGTGGAGGGATTTAAAAAAGACTACCCAACAATCATAATGCAGTAGCTAATCATAATTCTATTTTCTGTTTTATCGATTTTACAGGATATACATTCTAGAACCAATGAGCTGTAAATAGTACAGGACTATGAGCTGTAAATAGTACAGGGATATGCTCTCCCTCTCTCTTTTAGTTATTCCATCTTATCCTTTTAGGTCATTCCTTGTATTCTTTCATATATAAGTTGTAATCATTGATTTGCTGAATACACAGAAATTTATTCCAATCATTTCATTTTATTTTGTCTGTTCTTTTCTGTTATGGTATCAAGAGCCTTTTAAGGTTCCATGGCCAGCAGCTATGATTCTGATCATGAGGAGACTCCTCCTCCACCTCCCCTTTTCACTGACCCAAGTTAGACACCTTCAAGCCCATTTCACATCCACCCTAGTGAGAGTCCCACCTCAGTCATTGTCTCTCCTCTTCTTATAGGAAACAACTATCAATCTTGGTCCAGATTCATTCGGATGGGCTTGATTTCCAAGAACAAAATGGGCTTCCTCAATGGTTCTATCCCTGTGCCAGCATCGACTGACCCTGAAAGGAACTGTAGAAAAAAAATAACACAGCAACAGAGAATAAAAGAGATCAACAATAGAAAAATTGTATGTAAGTATGGTGTATAGTATTATTCACGATTTGATGTTAACACCCTGCTTGAATAGCGAGAGTGCCCCAGAGCTAATGCTCCTTTTCTTTTACTATTTTGCAGATGTATTTTCAAAAGTACCCCCCCTGCAACATGCTCTCTCTCTAATACCTCATAACCGCATCACATGGGTCCCTTGTCCACCTCACCAACTAATTTTTCCCTTTCTACCCTTGACCCCACTTTGTTTCTTCTAGTATATACTTTCCACTGAGTAGCAGGCCTATATTTTCCCACTAATTCAGGCCCATTAGACAGCACCCTATCACTGCCCTCCCCATCAGCTGCAGCCTTGTCCTCAAGGCTGAAAAAGGGAAATTGACTTCTCAGCACATCTTTTACCCATGTAGTATCTTCTTCGGCTCGACCCTTCCATTTGACTAAAAATTGCCTTGTCACGGATATCTCTAGTGGCCAAAATAGCTTCAGGCTCCTCCACATCTGCATCCTCAACTCCTAATTCAGCAGGGAGTTTTGGTTCCACCTTATAACTACCAACAACCTTTTTTAATTGAGAAACATGGAAAACAGAGTGAATTCTTGCAGATTCGGGCAACTTTATCCTATAAGACACTGCACCAACTCTCTCCAATATGAGATAAGGGCCAAAATACCTCGGTGCTAACTTTTGGTTTATCCTTCTAACTACAGTTTGCTGCCGATGGGGTCTCAACTTCAAAAAGACTCATTCTCCCACCTCAAAGGTCAAATCCCTCCTCTTTCTATCTGCATATTTCTTCATCTGCTGCTGAGCCCTAAGCAAGTGATGCTTAAGTTGCCTCAAAGCTTCATCTCGGTCTACTAACTCGGTAGCCACAGCTTCAACCCTTGTTTCTCCTTGTGTAAAACGAATTATGGTGGGAGGTTTTCGACCGTAAACTACCTCAAAAGGTGTAGTTCGAATAGATACATGGTAGGAAGTATTATACCATAATTCAGCCCAAGACACCCAATACGACCAGTTTTTGGGCTGCTCTGATGCAAAACAATGCAAATAAGCCTCAAGACATCTATTCACCACTTCGGTTTGGCCATCCGTTTCCGGGTGATAAGAGGAACTCATCTTCAAAACTGTTCCTTGTAGCCGAAATAGCTCCTTCCAAAACAAACTAACAAATAGAGGATCTCGGTCACTAACAATGGATTGTGGTACTCCATGTAACCGGACAATCTCTTTGGTAAACACTTCGACTATTTTCTTGGCTGTATAAGGGTGCTTGAGGGGTATGAAGTGTCCATACTTTGATAATCTGTCCACAACAACAAAAAGTGCTTCAAACCCCTTAGATTTAGGAAGACCAGTGATGAAATCTAGGGAGATGTCTTCCCAAATTTGGTCCGGAATTGGCAATGGTTGCAGCAGTCCCGCAGGGGACATCGCAACATATTTTTGCCGCTGGCAAGTGTCACAGCTTCGCACAAAGTCTTGTATAGATCTCTTCATCCTAACCCAATACAAGTTCCCCGCTATTCTGCGATAAGTTCTGAGAAATCCCGAGTGCCCCCCTGTTGGAGATGAGTGAAACTCTTGCAATAACAGAGGAATATACACTGAGTTTGCAGCCAGCACCGACCTGTTATGGTAAAACAAGTTCCCTTTTTACAAACTGAATTTCGGATGAACATTCAGGTCTTGTGACAACTCTTCAATGATTCTTTTTAATTCTTCATTTTCTCTTACTTCCTTTTGAACCTCTGCTAGCTGCAACCAAATCGGAAAAGTGGTAAGGCTCCTCAATTCACTATCTCCATGCAGCCTTGATAAGGAATCAGCTGCTTTATTCTCCAAACCGGGCTAATACACTTCCTCAAATTGGTAGCCTAACAACTTGGCTAGCCAATTTTGTTGATCAGCTGTAGTAATTCTCTGTTGCAACAAATATTTAAGGCTCTTTTGATCTGAATAAACAACAAACTTCCTTCCCAGCAGATACGGTCTCCAATGCTGCACCGATAACACTAAGGCCATCAACTCTTTCTCATATGCTGACTTCGCTAAATTTCCTTCAGATAAGGCCTTGCTGAAATAAGCAATCGGTCTTTTCTTCTGAACCAAAACAGCCCCAACTCCTCTTCCCGAAGTATCACACTCAATCTCAAAAGGTTGAGTAAAATCCGGTAGAGCCAAAACCGGAGAAGTTGTCATCACCCTTTTTAGTTCCTCAAAGGCATGCAAAGCTTCTGGCCCCCACTTAAATCCTTTTTTTGTGAGTTCGGTCAAAGGCTTGGCTATTTTCCCATAGTCCTTGACAAACTTTCTATAGTATCCTGCAACCCCAAAAAACCCTTAACTCCCTTCACACTTTGAGGAATTGGCCAATCTACCACACTCTTTACCTTAGCCGGATCTACCGCTACACCCTTCTCCGAAATAATATGGCCAAGATATTCCACTTGAGTATCACCGAAAACACATTTCTTCTTATTGGCTACAAATCTCTTTTCTTGTAACACCTTTAAGATTTGCCTTAAATGCTGCATATGTTCACCTCACTCTCTACTATATACCAATATATCATCAAAAAAATACTAGAACAAACCTTCTCAAAAAGGGCTTGAAGATTTGGTTCATAGTTGCTTGGAATGTTGCCGGGGCATTTGTCAAACCAAATGGCATGACTAAACATTCATAATGCCCTTCATGTGTCCGGAAAGCGGTCTTTTGCACATCCTCCTCCTTTACCCTTATTTGATGGTAGCCCGATTTCAAATCGATCTTTGAGAAGTATTTGGCACCATGGAGCTCATCCAACAACTCCTCTACCACCAGAATAGGAAATTTATCCGGTATGGTTGTTTTATTAAGTTCCCGATAGTCCACACACATCCTCCACGCACCGTCTTTCTTCTTAGCTAATATGACAGGGCTAGAGAAAGGATTTGAGCTGCACCTAATAATGCCCTGCTCCAACATATAGTTCACGTGATTCTCTATCTAACTTTTGTGATGAAAAGGGTATCTATACGGTCTCACATTGACCGGAGAAGCCCCTTGATGCAACTCTATGGAATGAACATTGTCCCTCTTTGGTGGTAATCCTTCTGGTTCTTTAAAAACTTCCTTATAATTAGCTAGCATGTGGTTTAAATCCTTCTGTTCCTGCGCCTTCAATTCACCTCGAGGAGTCATATCAGATTCTATTTCACCAGCTTCCAACAAACTATGCAGGGAAGAGTTTGAAGATTCAGACAAGGCTTTAATGCCTTGTAGTTCCACCATTTTCCCTTGCCAAGGGAAACTCCAAATCATGCCCTTCCAATCAAAGGTGACTTTGCCAAATCGTCTCATCCACGCTGCTCCCAAGATCACATCATGATCTCCCAATTCCAACACAAAGGCATCTATTTGGGTCAAGAAATCACCCAATTCTAACTCCACATTTCTGCACTTTCCCATGGTCTTTACTCGGTGACCATCGCCCAATTTCACTCCTACTGCCGTTGTTGATTCCACTATTAATCCCAACGCCGTGGCCACCTTTGGGTCAATAAAACAGTGACTTGCCCCACTGTCCAACAATACTTGAATTTGGACCTCACCCACCTTCCCTTTAAGTTTCATAGTAGCCGGTTGACCCCTGGTGTTCATCATCTCTTTAGTTTCAAATAACCCCAAAGCATTACATTCAATAACTTCCTCCTCTTCATCTTCTAACACTTCTACGACAATCACTTCCCCTTCTTCATTAACCTTTTCATCATCTCCTAGGATAAGCAATCGAAGTTGCCTCTCCTTACACTGATGCAAAGGATGAAATTTCTCTCCGCAACGAAAACATAAGCCCTTACTCTTCCGATCCATCAATTCAGAATAGGGCAAATGCTGAACCCCTCTGCTGCGGGGTCCTCCTTCACGATCCGAGTTGGCACGGTGGTAAAAGCTTGAATCTCCCATGGAGTTCTGACAGTTCGAATTGCCTCCTAGGTGAGAGTTACTCCCAGACTGGGCAGATTTTTGTGGAGAAACAGGCCCCGTAACACTGCTGCTGCGATTTGGGCCTGGGTTGTAAGTTGACCCAAATCCACTCCTTTGACCCGACTTAAAACCCGATCCCGTTCTCCCCCTTTCATACAAATGATATGACACATCTCTTTCCTTTGTCCATCTTCCAAAATCACTCAGCCTCTGCGAACGAAAACCCCTTATCTCCACCTCAATATCCCGCGCCATTTTCATGGCTTGAAGCCGGTTTTGAGGATTTATGGTTTGGACCCTTACCTGAATTTCTGGTTTGAGACCTTCAACAAAATATCCCAAATATTGTTCCTCCAGCAAAACGATTCACTTGAGAAGAGAGGAATTTGAATTCAGATATGTACTCTTCCACGTCTCCCTCCTGGTGCAAGTCTTTCAACCCTTCAAAAGGATTATCACACCTTCGGCCTCCGTAACGATCAACCATCATCTTCTTCAATTTACCCCATGTTAGATTATCCTTTGTTTCTTTCAGTAAGTTGAACCAATGGATGGTAGATCCTTCCATACATATCTTTGCCAAACGGATCTTCATATCCTTCGAAGAGCCATGTATCTCAAAGTAGGTCTCAACTCTTGTGATCCATCCAACCGGGTCACCACCATCAAAAGACAGAAGTTCCACCTTCTTGACAGCCATTCTGAATTCAGAGTTCTCATCCGCTGACGCCGATGAAATCCCTTCTGAAATCGGTGGGTTTCGCATTCTAGCAAATTCCTCCATCATCACCTTTTGGAACTCCTCCATCCTCAGTCGGAACGATTCCTCCAGCATTAACATCCGTCCCTCCAAAGCGTCAACCCTCTCGTTCATTCTCGTAGTCATGGACCGGAACCATGCTAGCTCCTCGTCAATATATCTGGCAGGTCGGACCAGTTGAAAGGAACAACAGAAAAAAAATAACACAACAACAGAGAATTAAAGAGATCAACAACAGAAAAATTGTATGTAAGTATGGTGTATAGTATTATTCACGATTTGATGTTAACACCCTGCTTGAATAGTGAGAGTGCCCCAGAGCTAATGCCCCTTTTCTTTTACTATTTTTCAGATGTATTTTCAAAAGTACCTCCCCTGCAACATGCTCTCTCTCTAATACCTCATAACCGCATCACATGGGTCCCTTGTCCACCTCACCAACTAATTTTTCCCTTTCTACCCTTGACCCCACTTTGTTTCTTCTAGTATATACTTTCCACTAAGTAGCAGGCCTATATTTCCCCACTAATTCAGGTCCATTAGACAGCACCCTATCAGACCCTCTGTTTCCTCACTGGGAGCGTTGCAATACACTTCTCATGTCATGGATACTCAACTCTGTTTCTCCCTCTATCGCCCAAAGCATCATTTTCTTCGAAAATGCTGCTGCAATCTGGACTGACCTTAAAGAAAGGTTCTCTCAGGGAGATTTGCTATGTGTGGCTGAGTTGCAAGAAGAAATCTACTATCTCAAGCAAGATTCTGCTTCAGTTACAGTTTACTACACCAACCTCAAATCGCTATGGGAAGAACTAGACAACTTCCGTCCTCTAGTTCCTTGCACATGCTCTGCCAAGGAATTTCACCAACAAGATTTCATCATCTGCTTTCTCAAAGGCCTTGATGAGCGCTTCGCCATGGTATGCTCGCAGATCCTTTCTCCTGGATCCCTTACCCTTTACAAATAGGGTCTTTTTGATGATTATTCAGCTTGAACAACAACATTCCGCTACCACCTCGACTTCCCTCGACACCAATCCATTTGCTAACACTGTTTCTGGCAGAGGCCACGGCACTCCATAGTCAGGGAGGGGGTGGGTGGGGGGCAAATCAACCTCTTTAACTCGAAAATGTGACCACTGTGGCCGCGTTGGTCACACCAGTGATATTTGTTATCAGAAGCAAGGGAACGCCGTTCCCAAATGTGAGCATTGCACATGTTTTGGCCATTCGATGGATGTCTGCTACGCAAAATTTGGATACCCACCTGGTCACCCAAAATATCCGGGTTGACCTCGCCTTCCCAACAAGAGTGGGAATTCTAGCAGTAGTAGCGGTGGCGCTGTCAACAGCATTGCAAGCGATGGAAGCAGCACAAGGATGGGTATGTACCAGCACCCCACACGCCCAATTTCAACAACTGATGGCTTTACTCCAAAAGACCTTAACTGGTGGTGCGAATACAAATGAAATTTCCATTCGGGCCAACCTTAGTCACTCTAGCCCAAATGCTCTTTCTGATTTGTTTGGTACCTCTTTCATTTTTTCTGTCAACACACACTTAGCACAACTAAATCACACAACACACCCTGGATTATAGATTCAGGGGCCACGGACCATATCACTTGTTCCTTACATTATTTTCACACTCATTCTAAAATAAGACCAATGGATATTAATTTACCAAATGGACATGTCGTTAAAGCTCACATTTCTGGCACAATTTATTTTTCACCTAATTTTGCCATCCATGGTGTCTTATATGTCCTTGAATTTACATTTAATCTACTGTCCATTTCTAAGTTAATTTCCAATCTTAAATATTCTATACTATAACCTTTTCTCATTACTCTGTCGAATTCAGGAAATGAACACATTGAAGATGATTGGTTTGTCTAAATTAAAGGAGGGATTATATCACTTGGAAATTAAAGAGAAAGAATCATCCTCACAACTACCTTCTATCATCAATGCAAGCATCAACCATACCAATGATTCTACCCTTTGGCATTTTAGACTAGGACATTTATCTGGAAATCGTCTCAATGTTTTACATCAAGAGTACCCTTTTATTTCTAGCAAATTTAATGAAATTTGTGATATTTGCCATCTAGCAAAACAAAGAAAATTACCTTACTCTTAGTACTAACTGAAGTTCTAAAATCTTTGACTTAATCCATATGGATATTTGGGGCCCTTTTTTCTAAAAATTCTATCCATGGTCACAAATATTTCTTGACCATTTTGGATGATCATAGTAGATACACTTGGGTGGTTTTATTAAAGTCTAAGGCTGAAGTCAAAATACATATAGAAAATTTTCTTGCTTTAGTTAAAAATCAATTTGAAACAAGCATCAAATGTATATACTCCGATAATGGACCGAAATTTTTGCTAGAAGATTTTTTCTCTTCAAAGGGCATAATCCATCAAACCAGTTGTGTTTACACACCACAACAAAATGGGAGAGTTGAATGCAAACATCAACATATCCTTAATGTTGCTAGGGCTCTCATGTTTCAATAAAAAATTCCTAGCAATTTTTGGTCTTATGCTATCAAGCATGTTGTTTTCTTAATTAATCGCGTTCCTTCTCCCATCATTTTAAATAAAACCCCATTTGACCTTTTATACAAACAAAAACCCGATTTTTCAATGCTTAAAGTTTTTGGTTGTTTATGCTTTGCTACAAAACACACCCCACAACACAAATTTGATGCCAGATCTCAAAAAGGGGCCTTAGGTTATGAAAATGGGACAAAAGGGTATGTTATTCTTGATACAAGCAACAAAAAAATCTTTATTTTCAGAAATGTCTTATTTCATGAAATGCAATTTCCCTTTGACAAAACCAGCCCACACACTACCTCCATTGGCCTAGATACAAACTTCCTACCTACACCACCCTTAGGCCAAGCCACATCTTTTGACCAGACTACTTCTAACCGCTGGACAGATTCACCATATCCATTGAAACTAACCCTCCCACGCCACCTCCAACAACAAATGATATCTCTCCTCTATCCTTAACTCTAGAATTCTCAAATCCATCTCCTTCCTCTCCTTCGCCTAATCCCTCTCCTTCGACTTCATCTTCTCCACCCAATTCGCCACCACCTATCAATCCTCCACCTTGCCAATCAAGTCGACCTAGCCAACCACCACCTTATCTTTCTGAGTACAAGTTTGATCTCCCTCCTCTCAAATTGGTTCAATCATCTTCTACCTGCTCATATCCGATTCAAGCCTCCTTCACATATGATTGAATTTCTCCCTCTCATCATCGTTACATCATGTCTCTGTCTTCTGAGTCTGAACCCATCAGATTTGATGACGCCGTCAAACACCGTTGTTGGAGAGAAGCCATGAATCGTGAAATTGAGGCTTTAATAATGAACCGGACCTGGGATGTTGTTCATACCCCTCCTCATGTTCGTCCCATCGGATGCAAATGGATTTACAAAATCAAGAGGTTACCCGATGATATTGTTGAGCGGTACAAAGCTCGCCTCGTTGCAAAGGGCTTTTCTCAAATCGAAGGTGCGGACTACTTCAAAACCTTCTCCCCTGTGGTTAAAATGTCAACAATCTGTGTAGTCCTTGCCCTTGCCTCCATCAATCGTTGGACTCTTCAACAATTAGATGTCAGCAATGCGTTCCTCCATGGGGACTTATCTGTAGATGTTTACATGGAGATCCCTCCTGGACTACATGGATTTAGTCCCTCTCAAAGTTGCAAACTTCACAAATCTCTCTACGGGTTGAAATAGGCAAGTCGCAAATGGTATGAAAAATTGTCTAATTTGCTCTTGACCTATGGATATCGACATGCCCATGCTGACCATAGTCTTTTTATCAAAGGCTAGTCATTCTGAATTTACTGCTCTTATCATTTATGTTGACGATATTGTTTTAACTAGTAATTCTGCCCGAGAAATCAGTAGCATCAAACAGATCCTCCACTCTAATTTTCACATTAAGGATTTGGGGACATTTAAATATTTTTTGGGAATTGAAGTGGCACATTCTCATCAAGGGATTTCTCTATGCCAAAGCCAAAGGAATATTGTCTTGACCTTCTCAAGGATTCTGGCATGCTTGGATGCAAACCGTCTTCTACACCCATGTACAGTACTCTTCGACTTCATGCTGATTCCTCCGGCCTTCTTGCTGATCCACTTCCATATCGAAGACTGGTTGGTCGCTTAATTTACCTCACAATCACTAGGCCTGACATAGCTTTTGCCACACAACAATTGAGTCAGTTCATGTCCAACCCCACAAAAGCTCATCACAATGCAGCGATAAATGTCCTCCGTTATCTCAAAAGCTGTCCCGGAAAAGGCTTAGTCTTTCCCAGAAATTGCAACACTCAAATTCAAGGTTTTAGTGATGCCGATTAGGCAACCTGTTTGGATTCTAGACTCTCTATAACTGGCTACTGCTTCTTCATTGGTAATTCTCTTGTTTCATGGAAAATGAAGAAACAGAATACCATCTCCCGATCCTCTTCCGAAGCTGAATATTGAGCTTTGGCAACTGCCACTTGCGAGTTGCAATGGCTTACTTATCTCCTTAGAGACCTGCGGGTTCCTCGCTCAATTCAATCTATTATCTATTGTGATAATCAAAGCGCTTTACACATAGCTGCCAACCCCGTTTTTCATGAACTGACGAAGCACTTGGATATTGATTGTCACCTTGTTAGAGAAAAATCTCAGGCAGGACTTATGCGACTGCTTCCAGTTCCCTCTTCAAATCAATTGGCAGATATTTTCACCAAAGGCCTCCCACCTTGCCTCTTCACTGTCAATTCATCCAAGCTGAAGTTAGCTGATATCTACCTACCTCCTGCTTGTGTGGGGCTAACAGAAGAAGATCATGATTCTTAGCTAACCACAACATAATGCAGTAGCTAATCATAATTCTATTTTCTGTTTTATCAATTGTACAGGATATACATTCTAGAACCAATGAGCTGTAAATAGTACAGGAATATGCTCTCCCTCTCTCTTTTAGTTATTCCATCTTATCCTTTTAGGTCATTCCTTGTATTCTTTCATATATAAGTTGTAATCATTGATTTGCTGAATACACAAAAATTTATTCCAATCATTTGATTTTATTCTGTCTGTTCTTTTCTGTTAGAGATATTAATAAACCATGTAACACTGCTCCAGAAGGGTCAAGGGAACAAAACAATTGTTTGATAAAATGTCAAACGAGAGTTTAAGTTTCTCATGAAGCTTCCATATACTTGACTTGTAGACTTAACTAAAACTTTATGAACTTACCTCATATAAAAATATTTTAAAAAAATTATGATAATATTCAAACATAAGGTAAAAACCTATCTCAATTCACAAATATAATAGAAACACACAAACATGGACTTGCACACTCATACAAGAGTGCTGTTAAAATGTCACTTACTATACTTATCTTAGGAGTTGCATCCTGTATATTAGAAGGATATAATGGTGTTTGTCTAGAATGTTGTACTCCATTTAAAAGAAAAATAGCTTAGTTCTTATTGTTTGTGCAAATCCCTCTACAATAGTTGTTGATTGGAAATAATAAGTATAATTGGAGGCCAGACATTACAAAGTTGGCCTTGGTAGTGAGGTGGGACATGTAGCCCTGCCCTGCAAGCCATATTCTGGCATCTAAAGCCCAAGTATCATAGTCATTTTTGTCCAACTTGTCAGTGGAGAGAGGGGAAACTACCATCATTGGTGAAAATAAGGGTCTCAACCTTGAAAATGTACTTAAAACCAGCAGGGGTGCTAGATCTAATCATGGGTGATATTGGGTAATTGAGCAGACAGCCACACAGTTGTCGAAAAAGGCTCCAAGGGAGGGGAGAGATCTCTACATATGTCAGCTCATCTGTTGAAGATCTTGGGGGAAGATTTGGCGATAGGAGAATTGGGTGAGCAGCATGGTGCAATAGGCAGTGGTTGTAAAGGATGCTTCAAGCATAACTGAGGCTTCAATGATGATGGAGTAGATCTGAATAAAGATAGTGTGTGTGCATGTGTGCCACTGTTTGGCCTGAGGTTACCAGGGAAAGGCTGAGTGGGAGAAGCTGATCCAAATCTAGGTGGCACGCGTTGAAAACGACCATTGGCTGGCTGATAGAAGTGAAAATGCTACCAGAAAGATGTCACTACAGAATGCTAGAAACCAAAGTGAAATGCAGTCTACAAGATTTTGTTTTAATCAAGTGGCAGTGGTCAACTATGATGAGGATAACTTCTTGTTGGGTTGTAGATACCATGTTAAGAGAAAAGAAAATGAGAGGTGTATGATCAAATATATGATCCACTGGACCACAGAGACTGAATAATATATGCAAAAGAATTATAAATACTGGATCACAAATATCCTAATTGCCAAAATAGCATGGTTTGGTTAAGCTATACACCGAATGTAGGCACTATATACTTGATTTCTAAATATGAAGCATCGACTCTGACACGGATGAACTTCAAGACACAACAAAAAAAGTCTAAAACACTGGACATAGGGACACATCATATATATATATATATATATATATATATATATATATATATATATAGATCAGCATAACACAAATTTAAATTGATAATTAAGATTTATATATTCATCTTAAAACAAATTGTTAAGCTTTATAATTTTCATATGATAATAAACTTCACAAAAAAGGTACTAAGAGCCATAATATTCCACAATGCAAAGAATTTAAGAATAAAACTTCCTAAATTCTTTAATAAAGATTCTCACACACACATTATATACACATACACATAGAGTATGATTATTATGTGAATGACAATCTTATATGAGAATGAGAATAGTTAATTTCAATCATTGGATTGAAATGAAAGATTTAGATTAAAAATATTTTAAATTCAAATTAAAACCTCATGTAATCATAAAATCTCTAAAAAATTAATCAAATATCTAATTTATCACGTCCAAATATATCTTAAACCTATCATCACCATTATGATCATCAGTCCACCACCATCGCCATGACCGTTGTATGTCACCACCAACATGATTGCGACAGTGGCAGCAACAACGATAATAGTCATGTTGGTGGCGATGTGGTGGTCATGGTACGGCTGTGGCAATAGTTATGACGGTCATGGTGGTGGTTGCGGTGACGGTGACGCTCGTGATAGTGGTGGTGGTCGTGATGATGATGATGATGTGCTTGAGATATTTTAAAATATGGTTGAAATTTTGTTTGGCAAATCTTTTAGAGATTTGTTAGTTATATGACATTTTTAGTTGAATTTAAATATTCTTAATCTGGATCTTTCATTATGATCTAATGGTTGAAATTAATTGTTTTCATTCTCATATAAGATGTCAATTCTCATAATAGTTGTACTCTACGCACATGCATATACTAAAAGGA
Organism: Glycine soja; assembly: GCF_004193775.1. Classification (NCBI taxonomy): domain Eukaryota; kingdom Viridiplantae; phylum Streptophyta; class Magnoliopsida; order Fabales; family Fabaceae; genus Glycine; species Glycine soja. The sequence goes on along the minus strand of NC_041003.1, from coordinate 24,464,636 downwards.
ACCATCATTGAAAAGAAAATTGCAAAAAAACAATTTGCTAATATTAATTTATTTAAGCTCTTCCCCTTCCTTCTTGGTCATCATCATTGAAAAAACAACTTCTAATTCTGGTTATAAGAGATAAATTAGCAACTTCAACAATTTCATTCTAATCAAGTGATCTAAATTCATCTCTTGCAGTCCCACATTTTAGTTTCCTATTGATGGTATTGTGGGGAATTTCATGAAAGGAAACAAAGATTGCTATGAACGAATACTAGATCCTTTGCCTGATGAGTTGTCATCTTATTTCTTTTTATAGAATTAATGAAAGAGTATGTGCTCCAATTTCTTTCACAAAATGAAGATGAACATGGTTGCACAAGTAGCTTAAGGGCAATCTTTTGAAGTATTAGTGTATAAGCACCTTGAACTAGCCACCAAGATTTTGCATCCATTTGACCTCTATCCCTAAAAGAGTCAACATCATCAAATAGTCTTCTCTTCCATCCAAAAAATTTGCAAACTCCACATTCACATGTCTCCTTACATCTGCATCAACGAAGAACCTTTTAAAGCATTTCTTTTTTTCAAGAGTAAGTTCCATATCTTGATGTGGGGAAGTCTATGTGAATCTTCACTCAACCATTCATGACTATAATATCTACAATATAAAAAAGATATGATCATAAATTAGTTTAAAAAAATAAAATAGACATTGAAAATTGACAAATTATGTTTAAGGATATAATGTATAACTCTAGGTTTAAAAAATGTGTTAAATAATGAAGAGGTGTGCTACTCTTAATCTAACGGTCAATTAATATTGAGTGTACTTTCTCATAAAAGGTTGATTTTTCACTTTCTACCTTTCTTTCATATCAATGTATGACTTTTCTGACTTTTTCAATCATTGAATCCAACATTTGATTTATCAAGTGAAGTGAAGTCGCATTTGTATTTGTTTTTCTAAGAACATCATAGATAAGAGTAGTGAAAGAAAGTATATAATCAACCTTCTGCCTCCAAATATCATCCAACAATGTCTCTTTCACATTTTTTTTTCCAACATCCTCCTCCTTAAGAAGACCATTGCTAACTAATACCATTTGCTGGAGTCTTTCGTTTTTTTTAAATTTTTTTTTAAACCTCTTGAGCATTACTATAGTGGAAGCAAATCTTCTAGGAACAACAAAAAACAACTTCAATCAATTGAATAAATTAAAACATTAATAATCTCATAAAGTGACTCATGATAAAGTTTTTAATATATGCGACATCTTGCACAATTTTTGTGATCCAAGAACATTCTTGGTAAACATCTAATGCCATTAGAAACATCAGTCCACTCTCTATGATGGAAATAAAAGAAGTCTGCCAAGAGCATGGAAAAAAGCAATGTTGTTTAACAAGAATGATCTTGGATCACAAAAATTATGAAAGATACCATGTATATTAAAAACTTTATCATGAGATTATCAACATTCAACTTATTCAACTCATTGAAGTTGTTTTCTCTTACTCCTACAAGATTTGCTTCCACCATGGTAATGCTCAAGTGATTTAGAAATTTTGAAAAAGGACTCCTAGTTATTAGTGAGCAATGATCTTCTTACAAGGAAGATGATATTGGAAAGGAAAAATTTGTGAAACAAACATTGTTGGATTTGGTGGCACAAGGTTGATTATATACTTTCCTTTGTCGGACCTATCTAATGATGTTATTAGAAAAATAGATGTGACTTCTCTTCACTTGGTAATTGGTATATGAAATGTGGAATTCAATGATTGAAAAAGTGAGAAATGTCATATATTGATATAAAGGAAAGGTAGAAAGTGAAGAATCAATATTTTGAGGCAGTGCACTCGATATTAATTGACTACTACACTAAGAGTAGTACACTTCTCCATTGTTTAGCTCATTCTTTAAACCCGAGGTTATACATTATATCCTTAAACATAAGTTATTAATTTTCAATGTCAATTTTTTTCCCAACATTTCTATAGCTTATATTAATTTATGATCATATCTTTTTTATATTATAGTCGTGAATTGCTAAGTGAAGATTCACATAGACTTCCCCCACATTAAGATCATGAAACTTACTCTTAAAGGAAAGAAATATGTTCTTTGTTGACGCGGATGTAAGGAGACCAGTGAATGTACCGCTTGCAAAGGGTTTGATGATGTTGACTCTTTAAAGGATAGAGTTCCAATGGATGCAAAATATTTCGATCACTTGATGAGAATGAAATTCTTGAGATTGCTAATTTGTCTCTTACAAACGATGATGACCAAGAAGGAAGGGGAAGGACTTAGATTGATATTAGCAAGTTGTTATTTTTCTTTTCAGTGATTGTTTCTTTTAGTATTTTTTGCGAGACTCTTTATTAAAGAACTTAGCAAGTTGTTTTCTTAGATTCTTTGCATTAATGTGATGCCTCTTAGTATGTTTTTTTGTGAGGCTTATTATCATATGAAAATTATAAAGTTTAACAACTTGTTTTAAGATGAATATATAAATCTGAATTATCAATTTAAAGTTTTGTCATGTTGATCATATACATATATATATAGGACATGTCCTACTTAACAACTTACTTTTCATGGTTGAAATTATCAGTTTGCACTTGGCAGAATTCTGTAAAATTGCAATGTGCTTCTGGACTTGTGACTAACATTGATACGACTTATGAGGCATTAAATTATTAGTATGAAGCACATTTCAAAGTGACTTCTATTTTAAGTTTGGGTTTAGGTTTGGTCCAACATGTGACCAACCCAAAATGTTTGTCTTGTGACCTGACTAGAATTTTTCATTGGGATTGTGTGCTGGAAAGGAAGGACTGATCCAATGGGTGCAGAGTGTTGTAAATTTTTCGTACATTTAGCTTGATTGTTTTACGATTATGGTTTGAGTGGCTACTAGTATTTGTGTTTGATTATTGTGTGTTTCTCTTTATTTTGCCTCATGGACATGAGCCTTTTGTTCTGTTGTATATTGAACCATGTGTAATTCTTCGTGTAGTCATCTTCTCCCCGTTCTCTGTTGTGCAACTGGTTATGACAACACATAAAATCTGGTTGTTTATTTTAATAATACAGAATAAGGAAATAGATTGTTTGCCATAGGTATTGCTTTCGCAAAACTGAATTCATATTTTACATATCGTCTCCTAAATGGTGCTATTAGCAACCTATCATATCATACATTCTTCTTTTTCTTTCCTAAGTAGTCTACTGCTAAACAAGACCTAAAGTTGCTGACAAAAAGCATGACATTTCATACCTCATTTTCAAACCATTTTTGTCTTTCTTCCTCTTATTTGTTTCTATATGCATTTGAAGTTGAGATATTTTGATCAGATTTTCATATTTTATTTCTTCGTTGTCAGATTTTACTTTCCTATCGCTGTAACTAGTATTTTCCTTGAGTTGGTTTATATAGTTTGCCTTTGTGCTTGATTGTTTTTTACTTCCCCTTCTAATTTGTAACTAACTTATTTTTCCAATATCAATGATATTATGCAAATCAAGCCAAATAATTTTTTTGGATTTGTTATCATACAAATTCTTGTTTTTTAGAAAGAATTTAAGTTATAACTTTTTAAAATACTCCTAAAAGGCAAGTGGGTGTATGTTAGCCAACCCTATGTGGATTTGCGAAAATACATCTACTCAATCTTTTAGAAAGAATATTTTAGCAAGATACATTTTGGGTATATTTTAAGAAAATTGAAGTTTTAACTTGTTATAATACTTCTATAAACACAAGTTGGTGTACATTAGCATATCCTAATTATTGGAAAAAATCTAAGTCTCATGACAACTATAGATATTGTTACAATAGAGTATATAAGTGGAAGGACAACCCTCACAATGAGTTAAATTTTGTGGTTGAGTTAGGTCTAAACTCATATTTTAAGATGACATTAATGTTTATTCTATATTCATTAAAACGGGTCATCTATCATATTATCCATACACCAAGTCCAAAAGTGTTGGACGTGTATTGAAAAAAACTCAAGTCTCATATCAGCTAAAGATAAGATTACCATAAAGTATATAAGTGAAGAACAACCCTCACACTCAGAGCTAATTTTTGTAATTGAGTTAATCTAAACTCAGATTCTAAAACTAATCATGTATGGTACTAGTGTTTTATATAACCGAGCTGTGTTTTTAAGATTGAAAGAAACTTTTTTAGGAATACTTTTTCATTGATTTCATTCCGGTCCGTTGGTTCTTTATAAATTATAGATTCTAAAGAGACTGACTTGTTGATAGAAGTAGCAGTAGCTATAGTTTATGGTTCAATAATGAACTGCTTGCTACATATAATTTTGCTCAGATTTTATATATTGAACAATTTAAGAATTTGATTTGTTGTTATAAATTTGTCTTAAGCAGCTTGAGAAAGATTATCAAGCTTGGGCCTCTGGAGATACCTCAAGGCAGCCTCTTGGGACAGGTGAAATCTGAAATAATGCGTCATGGCAATTGCCACTGGCGCTGACCTTAAATTGCTGTATAGTTTGATAGGTTCTACAAATATTGCTTGTAGTATGTGCATTAATGAATTCTTGGTTTGTTAACTGAATATATATTATTATTATTATTATTATTATTATTATTATTATTATTATTATTATGTGAGAGAGAGACGGTTTTTAAGAAAATTATTGTTTGTTACAATATTCCTGTGATGTTGCTATGTATAGGTAATGCTGTCTCAATGTTAGAATTAAAAGGAATTTGAATGATTCAAGAATTTTGTATTTGGGTACTCAAGGGTCTGATTATGTTTTTCATTTTCTGTTTTTGCTTTTTAATTATAAATGTTACCTTGTTTTTAATTTGTTTTGTTTTCTCAAAATAGACACAACTAAACCCTTAATTATGAAAATCAAATTGCTATGGCAAATGACGAAAATAAATGAAAAATAAATAATGAATAAATTACACTAGTTCCTTCTAAGGTTGTGAAATTATTTTTTCTTTTTACTTTTTTAACATTAACATTAACTTTGTTTATAGAGGGCTGCGTAATAATTAAAGTGTTATTGTAATGTAAAAGGGGTGTTAACATATATTTTTAAGTAATTAAGAGGGCTTAGCTAAGAAAAGAAAAATAGGAAAAATTTGTGTATACATGACATTTCAGGAATAATTAGTGTAATTTACTTATGAAAAAATAACAAGAAAAAGAGCATACAAAATTAAAATGGTTTGACTAATTTTACCTGTATCTACTAGTATGAAATTGATTTTATTTCTTTTTGAATAATGATTACAAAGAGTCTCAAACTTATTAAAATGAACATCTCTTTTTATATCCTAACCTACAAGATAACAAATCGATTCATAATATAAAGAAATACACAAAGAGAATAGACCAAGATACTTTTGATTTTTTATTTTTGTTTTTGCAAACATGATTCTAATTTATATATGATATATGCTTATGCTAATTTGAATTGATTAATAATACACACTAAATATAAATTAGACTTTTTTTTTCTTTTTTATAGGTAAATATTATTTATTCAAACAGGTACTGGTAACCTAAATGGTATTCAAGTAGTTATTAGAATTATGGATTTTCAGTTTATGGGGGGCAATATGGGATCCACAATAGGTGAGAAAATCACCCATTTGGTAGAATATGTTATTAATCAACTTTTACCTCTTATTCTCGTATGTGCATCATAGGGCTCTACCCCTACTACATCCCAAAATGACTAGCCTCCACCTTCTACTTTCACTATAGACCTTTGATGTAGAAGTGTGGCACAACTAAAGACTAAAAATGGATCAAGGTGTGAAAGAGAATGTGAGGACTCTAGTGTCAAAATTCAATGTCCCAAGAGATTCATATAAAATTCATAATGAAGAATTTACTTAAAAAATGTGTCATCTTGAAATTAATTAAGATTTAGTGGGGAATTGGGAATTTATAATTATTTTTTTCCTTTTTTTAATAAAGATATCATATTTATAGCATTAAGATTTATCTTTTCTTTCCTTTTATCATTTTCTTTAGGCATCTATCAGTTTGATAGAAACCTTTTTTTTGCTAACATAAGCGAAAAAGACAACAAAACAACAAAGGAAAGACAAATAGAAACTTAGTGCCTCAAGAAAGGCACTTTCATCTTATCTGCCAAAAGCGCAACCATCATATCAAATGGAGGCCCTAACTCTACCAAAAAGCTTTGCATGAGCAGGTCAACAATCTGATTATCTTCCCTCAGCATGTGGACAAATTCCACCTTCTAGTCCTCTTGGACAATGTCCTTAATAGATTCAATGATAGTTGCATATGCATGGAAGTGAATCGGACACACACAACATCATGGAAGTGAAGCTCCCAAGCTATTCTCTAGCCTTGTAGAATTGTTGCCTACTCAACATGCAAGATATTGATTGAACTAATATCTCTATAAAAACTCTAACCCAATGGAAACGTGAGTCATGGATGAGACCCCCCATTACTAGTAGTCCTTGGGTTACCGCAACAACTCTCATCAACTTGCAACATGACCTGGTCACCAATTGAATGCAAACAAGTAAGGGGTGATGCTAGGTGCACCCAACATTATTGCTAGTGTACCCAACATTTTAAGTGAATGGGCAAAAATGCCCTTCACTTAAAATTTAAACCTTGTAACTCCTCGCACTGTTCATGCATCCGTACAGTTCTTACCTTGCGCCGCATGCTTTTCTTCTCTGCGCATTCAATGACCTTGGCCTCTTCTCTTCTAGAGCGTGAGCATTGGAGGACATCTCCGGTGGTTGGTGGTTCATTTTTCGCGCATCAGTTGGTTCCCTTGAGATGTTTCTGCAACCTCTGCCGTCGAGGTAAGGTTCTCCTCCAACGTGAATGGATGTTGCAGGGTTGAGGATTGTGGTTGGTCCGTATAATGCATACGGATCATGTGATCCGTATGAGTTATATGGATCATATGATCCGTATAACTCATACGGATCACATGATCCGTATGCGTTATACGAACTTATTTGTTAAATAAGTATGCTTCATAAGATCACTTGATCCGAAAATGGCATATGAATCAAATAATCTGTATGAGTTATACGGATCATGTAATCCATATAACTCATATGAATCATCTAATTCGTATGTTATTTTTAATTAATTAAAAATTGAAAATAATTAGTTTATCTATAATTTTAAATATAAAAATTTAATATAGTTTTAAAAATAATTATTGTTTGAAAACTTATGTTTTCAATTATGTTTATAAATGGTTAGTTTATTTGTTAGTTTTTTTAAAAAAACAGGTATTAATTTTAATTGTAAATATATTAATTTTGTACTTGTTTACAAATATTTTATTTGTATGAAATATAAATATTTAATTTTATTGTTAGGTTGTAAATAATTATTGTTTATTAGATAAATGGAAAATATAGTTATTGTTTGCATTTTGACCAAAATATGTATGTATGTGGAAATTTCCAGATTATGGTTAGAGCTAGAGGTTTAAGTCGTGCCTTAGGCAGAGTTATAGGTAGAGCCCTGGGAAAAGAGGATAATCGTCATTCAGATGATGTTCCCCAGTGGCGAAGGCCCACAGCATCCGCACGTAGGCAACGGGAAGCTGTCGCTGTTGCTGAGAATGCTCCTTACGTGGATCATGCAACTGAAGATGGATTCCAACATGCTGAAGAAGTTGTTGATGATGCTGAGGGTTTTACAGGTGGGCCGCGTGACCCATTAGTGCTAACTGCCTATGGTGACCATGTAGCAGTCATTGTATGGAATGAAGAGGTATTTATAGTTTATAATAAATTATATTTTCTTAAGTATTTTATTATTTTTAAAATTGTTAAAATTATTTAAATTTTTTTAGGAACATCCTGAATTAAAGCTATCCTCCCATGGAAGGAAGGTTCAGAAATTTGGGAAGCCATCTCCTGAAACTGAAGGCTAGTCGCTGCCACAGGATTAAGTCCTTTAATCGAATGTTCAGTGGACATTGGTGATCGGGGACTTATATCCGCGATTGTGGAGAGGTGGCATAAGAAAATGAGTAGTTTCCATCTTCCTGTTGGAGAGGTGACCATAACCCTCGATGATGTGGCCTCTCTGCTTCATCTTCCCATTATAGGCGCATTCCACAGCTTCGAGACTCTTCATGGCGACGAAGCGATCTTGATGTTGGTGGAGTTACTTGAAGTCTCTGGAGAGAAAGCTAGAGTTGAGACAGTACAATGTCACGGGGCATACGTACGCCTATCGTGGCTACGAGAGATTTATCAAAGTAAATGTGAGGTCGAACATTGGACTGTAGTAGCTCGTGCTTATTTGTTGCATTTGTTAGGTTGCACTCTTTTTGCTAACAAGAGTGCAACATATGTTCATGTGGTGTTTTTGGATGCTTTCCGAGACTTGAGTTAGAGTGGAAGCTAGGCATGAGGAGTTGTCGCCCTAATGCATATGTATGATAGTTTGAATGATGCTTGTAAGAGCGACAACCGACAGCTTGCTGGATACATCACACTATTACATGTAATTATTGTCCATTATTGTAATTTAATTGTTTTTAATATGTTGTTAATATGTTTTTAATATGTTCATTTGAAATTTGTTTTATTTTGATCTAATTTGTGTAGTATTGGATTTATGAGCATTTTCCCTCTATTGCTGAGGCTTTTATGGACCTAGACTATGATGAAAGGTCACCACGTGCCTACTGGTGGACTTCTACGAAGGCTTCTACAAAGTCAATACCAGCATCGACGTATCGAAAGTGTCTAGATCGACTGATGACTACTGATGTTTGCCGAATGCCTTATGGTGACCACTGTGTAGTGCGAGAGTTTGATCTAATTTCATGCTTTTTAGGACATATCCGATGGGTCCCATTGTCATCATACACCGACCAGAGAGGGTGGTGCGGCAATTTGGATATGTTCAGACCATTCCTCCACACACTCCGGGTTCAAGGTTATCCTTGGAAGATATCGATGACATGTGGATGCATTTCTCTGACTATCTTGCACCAGTGGGGCAGATTTGTGTTGTGCTAGGACAATGTGCATCAAATTACATCCATTGGTTCTACATGATTTCGCATCCATTCTTGACACCGACACAGCCCGGGGGTCTAACCAAACATCCTCCTATGATGCAACATGACACATATGTGGAGCCAGATATGCCTGAGGTCCCAGTGGCACCAACAGCTATGGAAGAAACACCTGCACATGCCCCTTTTGATGTGGAGCAGCCTAGACATGCAGTGGTATATTATTTATTAATGTTCTTTTAAATTTCATTTAATTGAATTTTGAAATATGGTAATACCTTATCGGTTGTTTTCAATGTCATAGGTGGCTTGCCAAGCAATCGCAGAATGGTTGAAGCGTTTGCTCAACCTAAGGATAGCCATTGCAGGCACAAAAGTACACGATATCATGGAAGACTGCTTAAGGATTGCTAAGGGTGTCACTGCAGAGTGCAATGTTTATGTCAGGTTGCGACGAAGGCGGCGCACGGATCAACCATAGACGTCATCCATTTTTTATTTTAAGTTTTAGACTGTTTATAATTTTCTTGTATTTGACAACATTTTTATTTTACCAAACTTTTTGTAAATGTTAACTTATTTTGGTTTATAATTTTAAGACTATGTTTTTGCCGATGAAAATATTAGGGTTAACATTAAAAAATTATTTTAAATTATGTAACCGTAAAACGTATCAGTAGACCCTAGTGATGACGTCACAATAAACTCTTCAATTCTACACCAAAATAATTAATTTTAACGTAGCAAAGCTAGTGATAATTACGTGAATATGTAGCCTAACAATTATATATTAATGTAGAACATTACAAAGTCATTAGAAGCTAAATGTTCAGTCTTCAGTTATGTCAACATAGTATCTTTTCAACATCATCAAATTTTTGTACTGATGCATTCTACTAATATATGGAGTTGGCCACTGCTTTGCTTGAGGATGACAATTCCTAGACCATAACAATGCTAGAGTTGGTAAAGGACAACGGTCTTTTAAATAAACCTGTTATACATGCACAAACAATTTTAAGTTATTATAACACAAATAATTGCATAAAGTAAAAAATAGGATTATCTTGAATCTACCTGAACAAAATGATTGTCATAGATGTGACCAATACATATTATGTGATGCACAAAATAATCTATTGGTGGTTGACTTCTAAGAGGAAAGAACGTCATGCTTTGTTGCAGAGACAATGATACAAGGATTACATTATACCTTGATGCAATGACATATCCCATCTCGGTTATATCCATCCACTTATCCATAGTAACATGAATCAAACAAATATACACATCATATTTATTTAAAGTTAATTCTTAAAAAACAAAACATAAATTACATACCATGGATAATCCATCAACAAGTAGGGACCTCCTTAATTCCTCGAATCTGTTTGTGCCACCAAAGAGGTTGATATACTCATATGACCATTTGCCAAGTTCTTTAAGCAAATGGTTGCGCACTAAGGCCCAAGAATCTTCACCCATACCTAATAAAGTAGCAATCACACGATATCCACAGTTATCATTAGCTTTGACATCCACAATGTTTTCAATGAAATCATGAATGAACGGATGAAATTGATCCAACATTGCCATGGTCCTTCTTGGAATGGCTTGGTCAGAAGATGATGCACTAGGCTTTACTGAAGAATTATTATATTGCATAGAATGTAAAGCATCAATATACTCCTAGTAAGATGGATCACGCTTTGTTGATCTTTGGTTTCTGTTCATCGGTTTCTTCTGTGCACCTTTAGTGTTGACCTTTTCTGGAGGATGACACATAGAGTTTTGATCAGGGTATGAAATTTCCTGAAGTTTACTCTTTAGAGTTACTTTGCCACAAACATCAAGTTCCTCAAATCACTTGGATATTGTTTCCATCTCTTCGGTTATGGTCACTTGTGGCTCATATAGCCCTTGGTCTGAAAAACTTAGTCTCCTCCAAAACATATGGATTGAATCAAGTGAGATACTACCAAGAACATATTTAGATAGCTCACATGCACAAGGAAGACTGTGCGTAGTTCTCATCACACACCCATAATGAGAAGGATTCTTGCCAGCATAATGTACACGCTGATACTCAGCAGCAATCTGATTTAAAGCATACCTTTAAACCATGCCAAGAAGCCTCTTGTATAAGGTAACTTTAAAAACATGTCCAACCATATGTGTACTTGTTTCAAAAGATGCTTTAATTTTAGTATGTTGCAGCGTGATCATGTTGTTCATGGCATCTGTTGGATCAAGTGGCCTCAGAATAATTAAGAAGCGGGGGGGGGGGGGGTTGAATTAATTATTAATGTGTCTTGACTAATTAAAAATTTATCCTTCTTAATGTTACTAGATTTAACTAGGCTTTTACTACTAAGTTAAGAAAGTAAAGAACAGAAACAATAATAAACCAAAAGTAAAAGTGGCAATTAAAAGTACACAACAGAAATTAAAGAGTTTAGGGAAGAAGAAGACAAACACAAGATTTATACTAGTTCGGCAACAATCCGTGCCTACATCCAGTCCCCAAGCAACCAACGGTTCCTGAGATTTCTTTCAACCTTGTAAAACTCTTTACAAGCCAAAGATCCACAAGGGATGTACCCTCCCTTGTTCTCTTTGAACAACCAAGTGGATGTACCCTGCACTTGAACTGATCCACAAGAGATGTACCCTCTCTTGTTCTCAGTATAACAATCCTAGTAGATGTACCCCTACTTGTACCACAAAGGATGTACCCTCCAATGTGTTAGGACAAAGAATTCTTAGGCGGTTAGTCTCTTGAATTCTCTGTGAAGGGGATACAAAAGATATCTCAGGCGGTTAGTCCTTTGAAATCTTTTGTAAGAAACATAAGATATCTTAGGCGGTTAGTCCTTTGAAATCTTTTGTCAAGAGGAAGAAGGGAAGAAACAAAAGAATTCTCAGCCGGTTAGACCTTTGAATCTTATGGCAAGAGAAAGAAGTGAATGAAGAAGAAGAGTAGCATAAGTTTTTGAAGAATTAACTTTTCTTGGAAGAGAAAGTATTTAAAAAAATCTATGAATGAAATTTGTTAATCATGAAAGGAATCAGTCTTTTCAGTTTTTGAAATTCGTGCCATGGTCACATATTTATAATCGTTTGATGACTCAAGTTAAAGTTTGTGACTCTTGGCAATTTCTTTAAAACTAGTCACTTTAAAAGTTGTGACTCTTTTGAAAACTAGTTACTTCAAGGTTGTGACTTTTGAAAAGTCTTCAAAAACAAGTCACCTCAAGAATTATAACTTTTGGTAATTTATTTTTTGAAATCAGTAATTGGTAATCGATTACACATCAACAAATGTGACTCTTCATGTTTAAATTTGAAAATCAAAACGTTTAGAAACTCTAGTAATCAATTACAAGTATTGTGTAATCGATTACACAAGTTTAAAGTGATTTGAAAATGTTTTATCCCTAGTTGTGGCTCTTGAAATTTGAAATCTAACGTTTTAAAACATTGGTAATCGTTTAAATGCTCATGGTAATCAATTACAACTTTGTAAATCAGTTTGAAAAACATTGTTGGCTACTGGTAATCGGTTACTACCTTCTGGTAATCGATTACCAAAGAGTAAAACTCTTTGGTAAAAGATTTTGTGAAAAATTCTTGTGCTACTCAATGTTTTGAAAAAAAAATTTAGTACTTATCTTGATTGAGTCTTCTCTTGATTCTTGAATCTTGATCTTGATTGTTCTTGAATCTTGATTCTTGAAACTTGATTGTTCTTGAATCTTGAATCTTGAAACTTAATTGTTCTTGAATTTTGAATCTTGAAACTTGAATGTTCTTGAATCTTGATTCTTTGAAACTTGATTCTTGAAGCTTTTTGACTCCTAATTCTTTGGAACTTGCTTAACTCTTGATTCTTTGGCACCATCAAAATAATCTTGGAAGTCATTGCTTCCACAATCTCCCCCTTTTTGATGATGACAATCATGAAATCAAGAGGATACATACAAGTTTTGTTCTACCGTTCACTCATCTCTTTCTCCCCCTTTCTTTTTGAATTCATGCTTAATTTTAAAACTTTGAAAATATAATATCTTGATTTCTAAAATACCTATTTTTCTCTCCCCTTTGGCAACATCAAAAAGGCCAAAGTGCATAAAACATGAATAATTTAAAACATACAGAAAACATAGTTTGTAAAACAAACATAAATGATTCTAAAACATACATAAAGTATAATTTGAATAAAACCAAATTGAAACGCAAACCACTTAGTCATATAACACAAGCCATAAACAACATGTTCAGTCATACTAAGCAAATATTAAAAGAAATACTAAGTGTTCAAATGTCATAATTATATAGCCAAATACAAGGCTTTAGAAACAAAATATAGTAATAATCTAAATCTATGAGGATGGTGGTGGAAGATCAAAGCACTGACGAACAAAACTAACATCCTCCTCAAGCTTGGTGATACGTGTATCCATCCCTGCAAATCATGCATCCATGGCATCAATACGGCTGTCCAGCGAGTCAAAGCGCTCTCCGACAAAGGTGTGGAGTCCATCCAGTCAGTCAAGAATGTAGTGCATGAGAGATAAAGAGTCATCTCTCTGAGAATGTGGTGATGGAGAACGGTCTTTAGCGGCTTGTACTGGAGCATCCTTCTTCACCTAAGAGTCATCCCTCTCTTTGCGGTATCTGAAGGAAGAGACTACATTTGCACCAATAGAGAAGGATCTCCTGACTTTGACAAAGGGCTCAGAGTCAAGAGGGACATTAAAATGTTGAAGAAACAAGGTAATCAGATGGGGATATGGGAGTGGAGCATTGGATTGCAGTGCCTTATGCATGCGATATCTCACAAGATGGGCCCAGTCGATTTGTCGACCGGTTAAGAAAACCCACATGATTATCAAATCTTCCTCAGAAACCTGTGCAAGGTTGGAAGATCTAGGGAGTAGGATGCGCACAATCAAGTAGTGCATGATGCGGCATTCAAATGCCAATGAACTGGCAAGAAGCCTTCGGGTCATATCCGCTTGGTTGGTGCAAACCATCCGGCAGGCATTAGACACAAAAATCCAAACTTCCACTCATCATCAAGTGTACCCTCAAATGGTACAGCGTCACTGGATAATTGAGTGAGTTCAAAGAAAAGGGATTGGTCTATGACCATCTTAATCCCATAAACTTCGGAAATCAAGGAATCTTCTTGAATTTCCAAGTTAGAATAAAAGGCTTTAACCAATTCAGGGTAAAAAGGAAGTTTCATGGAGATAAACTGAATTAAACCAGAATTTTGAAATGCTTGAAAGCAATCAAACACTTCATCATCAAAGAAAGCTAAGTCTACGAACTTAGGGTCGATAATGGAACGAGAAGAGAAAAGAGAATTGTACCGGATATGTTGTTCTTCCGAGGAAAACAATGTAGGAGATGATATGGAGGGAGGAATTTGAGATGTCTGCGCTTTGGGTGTTTGGTGGCTTCGAGTTCCAGTGACTGCAGATGAAGTCACAACCCCCTTTCGCTTCTTCGATGGTTCTACCATTTGGAGGTGTTTTTGGAAGTTTTAATCGGTGGAGATGAAAGAGAATGAAAAATGATGAATTTTGGGCTTTGTGGGGCGTGATTTGGTTGAGAATTGAGGGAGAAATCGAGTTATGAAGTTTTAGGGATTTTGGGGTCGAGTTGCTGCAGAAATCACATTCTCGCGGTTTCTAAAATTTCGAATTTATAGACACAGACACTCTATAATCGATTACCAAACACTTCTTCTAAAACAACAAAAAAATCAACACTTACCAAGATGAACATAGAAAGTTTTAATATATCAAAAATAATTTTATATAATATAATGGTTTTGAAAAAAAACATGAGCAATCAATCAAATACTTCTAAACATATTGATGAGGACATGTTCAAGAGCAAGGGAAAGGATCCACTTGAAGGACTTGGAGGACCTATGACAAGGGCTAGAGCAAGGAAAGCCAAGGAAGCTCTTCAACAAGTGCTGTCCATACTATTTGAATACAAGCCCAAGTTTCAAGGAGAAAAGTCCAAGGTTGTGAGTTGTATCATGGCCCAAATGGAGGAGGACTAAATGACACCACTTTGTCTCAATTTTAGAGTGTTTAGTTTGTCTAAATAATGGCCCAATCCTTGTAAAGTTGGCTGACCAAAAATATGTTTTGGGTTAATCAACTAAAAGGGCTTTAGTTAGGTTTAGTTCAAGTTGTAATAAGGGCCCAATTGGCAACCTAGGCATCAGCCTTTTGGGAGACCAAATGGTGGCTGACTTGTTGGCTGTTGGGGGTGACTTTTGGTTGCCACAATTTCAGTTACACTCAGCCATTAAGTTTTTTTTAATTCCCTAGGTTAATGGCATTAAGTTATTTTAATTCTAGGTTAGTGGGTCATTACTAAAATCTGCTGTAAAGCTTCTATATAAGCTGAACCATTTTATCAATAAACACAAGTTGAGTTTTATTCAGAAAATTAGAGTTTATCTCTTTTATCTTAGTGAGAGTGATTCTCCTAAATTCTTGAGTGATTCAAGAACACCCTGGCTGTATCAAAGGACTTTCACAACCTTTGTGTGTTGCCCTCGCTGGAAAGAGTGATTCTTTCCTTCCTATCATCTCCACCCTTGTTCTTTCAAACCACAATTCCAGAAAATCCACCTCTGCCCAAAATTATCTCGTGACCATAACTCCCATTTTACACACTCAAATTAAGTGATTCTTGACCCTAAATTGAATTTCAAAACGAGACCTTTCACCTCGTTTTGGAATCACCTCATTTGGAGCCCTGTAGCTTCCGTTATTGCCATTTCTATATTTCTGTCCAGCCACCACTTAACCTACGTTTTACCATCCCATTCATCCATTTTATGCCAGAAACCACCTTATTAAGACCCACGAAATTAACCACCTTATTTTCCATCCTTTCCTTAATCAATTTCCGCATTTTCCATCAAGGTTTAATCCTAGACGATCCTAAGTCAGCCCTTGTGCTATCAAGGTTCATATCATTTGGTAATCAGAGCTCAGGTTCTAGGATCAACACTTCCTTTACTGGAAATATTGGGTAACATCCTTCTTTATTCTCTTTGCCATTTATATTACCTTCTTATTCATATATATTTTTTTTTAGGCTGAACCATTGCAAAAGTTAAGCCTTTTGATCTCTTTGTTAAAAAAAAAAAAGCAGAATTTCGTATAAGCAAAATTAAAAAAAAAAAAAATTGGGCTGAATGGTTCATGCTTGAAGAACTTTAAAAAAAATCTCTTTAAGGTAATATATTGGTTGCATGAAGGATTGTTACTTGAATTCCTAAATTCTGAATTTTATTTCCTTCATTTGTGCCTAAAAACATTGTTAGCCTTTTTCTTGGTTAACCTTTTCCTTGTCTCTCTAGCCTTACCTTACACATATTGGTGAATTGTTCTTTGTTGTGGCCATAATCTCTTGAATTACCTAAGAACTCAAGGGGAATTAGAGTGGTAAAAGGCAAGAGTGTTTCATTAGAGAAAAGCCATAATTGTGTGATACACTTGAGTGGGTGAGGTATTCAAACAGCAACTATAATTGTCTTGTTACGTTTGATTTGTTTTTTTGAGATGTCAGGTACTAATCCTAATGATGGAGTGGGGCTTTCGCAATTCCAAATGCAAGCTTTGATGCAACATTTGGAGAGGTTAATGAAACAACAAGATGATGCGCTCCATGAGAGGTTGGATCAAATGGAGAATAGAGATCATAATGAAGAAGAAAGGAGGAGAAGAGGGAATGATGGTGTTCCTAGAAAAAACCGAATTGATGGTATTAAACTCAACATTCCTCCATTTAAAGGAAAGAATGATCCGGAGGCCTACTTGGAGTGGTAGATGAAAATAGAGCATGTTTTCTCATGCAACAACTATGAGGAGGACCAAAAGGTGAAGCTTGCCGCCACGGAGTTTTCCGACTATGCTCTTGTGTGGTGGAACAAGCTACAAAAGGAGAGAGCAAGAAATGAAGAGCCAATGGTTGATACATGGACGGATATGAAAAAGATCATGAGGAAGCGGTATGTGCCGGCTAGTTACTCAAGGGACTTGAAATTCAAGCTCCAAAAACTAACCCAAGGCAACAAGGGGGTTGAGGAGTATTTCAAGGAAATGGATGTGCTCATGATTCAAGCAAATATTGAAGAAGATGAGGAGGTAACTATGGCTCGATTTCTTAATGGTTTGACTAATGATATCCGTGATATTGTTGAGCTGCAGGAGTTTGTTGAAATGGATGATTTGCTTCACAAAGCAATCCAAGTGGAGCAACAATTAAAAAGGAAGGGAGTGGCTAAGAGGAGTTTTACCAACTTTGGTTCTTCTAGTTGGAAAGACAAAGGTAAGAAAGATGGGGCTGCTACTTCTAGTAGTTCCACACCTATCCCATCAAAAACTCGCTCAAAGTCCCAAGAGGAACCCTCTAAAAGGAGTAGAGATGTGAAGTGTTTCAAGTGCCAAGGCCTAGGACACTATGCTTATGAATGCCCTAACAAAAGGTCCATGATTCTTAGAGATGGAGAATATATAAGTGAATCCGATGTTGAAGAGGAAGAGGAGAGTGAGTACATAGAGGAAGAGGAGACTCAAGAGGGAGATTTGTTGATGATTAGGCGGTTACTTGGTGGTCAATTGAAGCATGAGGAGGAGAGCCAAAGAGAAAACATCTTTCACACTAGATGTTTAATCAATGGCAAGGTGTGCATGGTGATCATTGATGGAGGTAGTTGCACCAATGTGGCTAGTGCTAGATTAGTGTCAAAGCTAAATTTAGCTACTAAACCACATCCTAGGCCATACAAACTTCAATGGCTTAGTAAGGATGGGGAGGTGCAAGTGAGGCAGCAAGTTGAAGTGGACGTTTCCATTGGGAAATACAATGATAAGGTACTTTGTGATGTTGTTCCTATGGAGGCCAGTCACTTACTTTTGGGGAGACCATGGCAATTTGATAAAAGAGCCAATCATGACGGTTACACCAACAAGATCTCTTTCATGCACCAAGACAAAAAGATTGTGCTCAAGCCATTGAGTCCACAAGAAGTGTGTGAGGATCAAAAGAAGATGAGAGAAAAAATTCTTCAAGAGAAAAGAGAAAAAGAAAAAGTGAGCAAAACACTTGAGAGTGAGAAAAAGAGGGAAACACTTGAGAGGAAAAAGAGTGAACAAAAGAAGAGTGAAACACTTGAAGTGAGGGAGAGCTATTTAGCCACAAAAAGTGAGGTCAAGAGGTTGTTTCGTGCTAAACAGTCACTATATATCTTGTTTTGCAAAAATCAGATTTTGACCACTAACACTTTTGATGATTTTGAAGTGCCTTCTAGTGTTAAAACTCTTTTGCAGGATTTTCAAGACATGTTTCCACCAAATGTGCCAAATGGACTACCACCTTTGAGGGGAATTGAGCATCAAATTGATCTCATTCCGGGAGCTTCTTTGCCCAATAGGCCAGCCTATAGAAGTAATCCACAAGAAACCAAAGAGATTCAAAGACAAGTGGATGAACTCATTAGCAAAGGTTGGGTAAGAGATAGTATGAGTCCTTGTGCTGTCCCAGTGATTTTGGTCCCTAAAAAGGATGGGACATGGCGCATGTGTTCCGATTGTAGAGCCCTTAATAACATCACCATTAAATATAGGCATCCTATACCCAGGCTTGATGATTTGCTTGATGAATTGCATGGTGCATGTTACTTCTCTAAAATCGATTTAAAAAGTGGATACAATCAAATTAGGATTAGAGAAGGGGATGAATGGAAAACTGCTTTTAAAACAAAATATGGTTTGTATGAATGGTTGGTTATGCCTTTTGGCCTAACTAACGCTCCTAGCACTTTCATGAGATTAATGAACCATATCTTGAGAGAGTTCATAGGAAAGTTTGTTGTGGTGTACTTTGATGATATTCTTATCTATAGCACTTCACTTGATTTGCACATTGATCATTTAAAATCTGTCTTGACTGTGCTTAGAGAAGAACAATTGTATGCCAATCTTGAAAAATGCATCTTTTGTACTAACCATGTTGTGTTTCTTGGTTTTGTTGTGAGTTCAAAAGGAGTGCAAGTGGATGAGGAGAAGGTTAGGGCTATTCAAGAATGGCCTACACCTAAGTCTGTGACCGAGGTGAGGAGTTTTCATGGCTTAGCAAGTTTTTATAGACGATTTGTGAAGGATTTTAGCACATTGGCAGCACCTCTCAATGAAGTGCTCAAGAAAAATGTTGGTTTCAAATGGGGAGAGAAACAAGAAGAAGCTTTCAATGTTCTTAAGCAAAAGCTAACTAATGCCCCCATACTTGCGTTGCCAAACTTTCAAAAATCTTTTGAAATTGAGTGTGATGCTTCAAATGTTGGGATTGGGGCTGTGTTGATGCAAGAAGGCCATCCAATTGCTTATTTTAGTGAAAAGTTAAGTGGTCCTACCCTTAACTATTCAACTTATGATAAGGAGTTGTATGCCTTAGTACGTGCTTTGAAAACATGGCAACACTACCTTTATCCCAAGGAATTTGTCATTCATAGTGACCATGAGTCCCTCAAATATATCAAGGGGCAAGGCAAGCTTAACAAAAGGCATGCGAAGTGGGTGGAATTCCTAGAGCAATTCCCTTATGTTATCAAACATAAAAAGGGAAAAGGTAATATTGTAGCCGATGCTCTTTCTCGGCGTCATGCATTACTTTCTATGCTTGAAACAAAATTGATTGGTCTTGAATGTTTGAAAAGCATGTATGAAAATGATGAAACTTTTGGAGAAATTTTTAAAAATTGTGAAATTTTTTCAGAAAATGGTTTCTTTAGACATGAAGGCTTTCTTTTCAAAGAAAACAAATTGTGTGTGCCTAAATGTTCTACTAGAAATTTGCTTGTTTGTGAAGCACATGAAGGAGGTTTAATGGGGCATTTTGGGGTCCAAAAGACTCTAGAAACATTACAAGAACATTTTTATTGGCCTCATATGAAAAAGGATGTGCAGAAATTTTGTGAACATTGCATTGTATGTAAAAAGGCAAAGTCTAAGGTAAAGCCTCATGGATTGTATACTCCATTGCCAATTCCGGAGTATCCTTGGATTGATTTATCCATGGATTTTGTTTTGGGGCTGCCAAAAACAAGAAATGGTAGAGATTCCATTTTTGTGGTTGTTGATAGGTTTTCTAAAATGGCTCATTTTATTCCATGTAAAAAAATTGATGATGCTTCCCATGTGGCTGATTTGTTTTTCAAGGAGATTGTGAGACTCCATGGTTTGCCAAGGAGCATTGTTAGTGATAGGGACTCTAAGTTCCTAAGCCATTTTTGGAGGACTTTGTGGAGCAAGTTGGGCACTAAATTGTTATTTTCAACCACTTGTCACCCACAAACCGATGGGCAAACGGAAGTTGTTAATAGGACTTTGGGAACTTTGCTTAGGACAGTTTTGAGGAAGAACTTAAAAACTTGGGAAGCTTGTTTACCCCATGTTGAATTTGCTTACAATAGAGCTGTTCATAGCACCACTAATTGTTCTCCTTTTGAAGTTGTTTATGGTTTTAACCCACTAACTCCTCTTGATATTTTGCCTATGCCTAATGTTTCTATTTTTAAGCATAAAGAAGGTCAAGCAAAGGCGGACTATGTGAAGAAGCTTCATGAGAGAGTCAAAGATCAAATTGAGAGGAAAAATAAAAGCTATGCTAAACAAGCCAACAAAGGGAGAAAGAAGGTTGTCTTTGAACCCGGAGATTGGGTTTGGGTGCACATGAGAAAAGAAAGGTTTCCGGAACAAAGGAAATCAAAGCTTCAACCAAGGGGAGATGGACCATTTCAAGTGCTTGAAAGAATCAATGACAATGCTTACAAAGTTGAGCTGCCCGGTGAGTATAATGTTAGTTCCACCTTCAATGTCTCTGATTTATCTCTTTTTGATGCAGATGGAGAATCCGATTTGAGGACAAATCCCTCTCAAGAGGGAGAGAATGATGAGGACATGTTCAAGAGCAAGGGCAAGGATCCACTTGAAGGACTTGGAGGACCTATGACAAGGGCTAGAGCAAGGAAAGCCAAGGAAGCTCTTCAACAAGTGCTGTCCATACTATTTGAATACAAGCCCAAGTTTCAAGGAGAAAAGTCCAAGGTTGTGAGTTGTATCATGGCCCAAATGGAGGAGGACTAAATGACACCACTTTGTCTCAATTTTAGAGTGTTTAGTTTGTCTAAATAATGGCCCAATCCTTGTAAAGTTGGCTGACCAAAAATATGTTTTGGGTTAATCAACTAAAAGGGCTTTAGTTAGGTTTAGTTCAAGTTGTAATAAGGGCCCAATTGGCAACCTAGGCATCAGCCTTTTGGGAGACCAAATGGTGGCTGACTTGTTGGCTGTTGGGGGTGACTTTTGGTTGCCACAATTTCAGTTACACTCAGCCATTAAGTTTTTTTTAATTCCCTAGGTTAATGGCATTAAGTTATTTTAATTCTAGGTTAGTGGGTCATTACTAAAATCTGCTGTAAAGCTTCTATATAAGCTGAACCATTTTATCAATAAACACAAGTTGAGTTTTATTCAGAAAATTAGAGTTTATCTCTTTTATCTTAGTGAGAGTGATTCTCCTAAATTCTTGAGTGATTCAAGAACACCCTGGCTGTATCAAAGGACTTTCACAACCTTTGTGTGTTGCCCTCGCTGGAAAGAGTGATTCTTTCCTTCCTATCATCTCCACCCTTGTTCTTTCAAACCACAATTCCAGAAAATCCACCTCTGCCCAAAATTATCTCGTGACCATAACTCCCATTTTACACACTCAAATTAAGTGATTCTTGACCCTAAATTGAATTTCAAAACGAGACCTTTCACCTCGTTTTGGAATCACCTCATTTGGAGCCCTGTAGCTTCCGTTATTGCCATTTCTATATTTCTGTCCAGCCACCACTTAACCTACGTTTTACCATCCCATTCATCCATTTTATGCCAGAAACCACCTTATTAAGACCCACGAAATTAACCACCTTATTTTCCATCCTTTCCTTAATCAATTTCCGCATTTTCCATCAAGGTTTAATCCTAGACGATCCTAAGTCAGCCCTTGTGCCATCAAGGTTCATATCACATATCATACAAGTAATCATACAACAATTGAAAGATATAGATCATGGCATCATCAACCATTTAGATTTATTTTAATGATAAGCTTCATATTTTGAGAAAGGAAGATTACTCAACTAAACATATGAGCACAAACTCATTATAGCAATCAAACAAGACAAACAAATAAAATTTTGTTAGTCATCATATAAACAAGTTAAATGAAAAAAAAATTCAACCAACTTAATTTAAAAGATAATGGTTTTGATGTTACCTTTTTCATGATTAGAGTGCTTAGATCTTTAAAGATGGAAGTCAGACTTTTGTTTTTCTTGCTTAAACTTCCTGAGAGATGTTCTCATCACTTTCATAGTCCTTGGATAGAAGGTTGATCTCTTTCTCCAAACCATCGGATGAGTCATTGTCATCCCAAGTGTGACATCCTGGAAATTTCTACCCGAAATTTTTGTAAACGGTGCATTTTGAATGATTATATATATATAATTATTATTCAGTATATATATATACTTCGCAGGTTAGGCTGATTAAGGAAGAGAAAGCCATAACTGGATAGTTATGGATTAATTCTCAATTAATTAGTCTAAAAATTACCATTTTGCGTGCAACTTAAAATTTAACGAAACCAACCTCTGAACCACGCTCGGGGTTTCATTCTAAGCGTTTTGATACATATATTGCCTACTTTCGAAAATTGGCCCCGACAGGTGCAGAGAAACGTGAGGGACTGGAACAAGAGAAATGACACGCAAATCGAGGTAGGATTTTAGCATTTCAAAAGGACATATTTTTTTCTCTTCTTGTGGCTGAGCATGAGTCACATCAAGAGAAAAAGTGGACCCTTTTTGCTCCACTCAAAAGAAGACATGTGGCACATCTTTTTTTTAAAAAAAAAAAGAAAAGAAAAGAGGAAGCCTTTTAAACACAAGCCACGTTCTCTCTCCTCACTCAGCCCAAATATTTCAGAAGCTTTTCTCCCTCTCTTTCTCACGTTGCAGGTTTTCATGTTCTGAAGCTGTGTAACTCGAGTTGGGCCTCTGGTAATCGATTACCAATGCTGTGTAATCGATTACCAGAGAAGAAAAGCCTTGAGGCACACCTTTTTATTGCATGTAGTGGTTATGGGACGCATTGTGTTGCTACTGTAGTTAGATCTCTCGTGAAAGAGTCTACCCCTTTCTTTTATTTCTTGTAGATCGTGATGGCAGCGCAATTCATCCATGACCGAGTGGAGATGGAGTGCCTAGAGGGAGTTTGGGAGACCCTCGAAGGCAATGTGAGGTGCCGATTCCGTGGCACGATCTGACTCACAGCCACTTCGTTGGTACATCCAGAGGAACCAGCACGCACGCTTCAGCGCACTGTGGAGTTGATATTACCTACACCTACTCCATATCTACTAGTGGAGCCAGTCCAAGTGATTGAGGTGACGTCATCTGAGGAAGACCTTGAGGAGCTACCTCCTAAGCCTGCTGTGGATGCTCTTGACTTTCTAGAGGGTGATGAGGACCCACTTCCTGAGGTGGATTCTCCCGAGAACATCATGTCGGCATCTAAGGCAGACTCTACGGAGGAGAGCGGTCCCGGAGGGATAGCGACTAGTGGAGGTTCTTCGTCATAGCAGACGACTCCTTAGACTAGGATTATATACTTTTTGGGGGTAGGTGTATCTAGTACAGACATTTAGGTTTACTCTTTTGTTTTTTTTTTGTATGGGTAGACCTATTGTATAGGAATTTGATGAATGTATACATGTGGCTGAAGCCACCACATTGGACACCTTTGCTCTGGATGACACTATGTATTTTGCAAAACTCCCATATTTTGGACAGCTTTAGATGATGAATGTATTTATGTTTAATCCGTTTCTTTGAAAAGAAAGCATTAACAAACTTTGTTTGAAAAAGAGTTCACCGACCGTATTTTATTTTATTATTTTCACGTGACGACCTAAAGTAATGGCTGGCATACTTTTATTTTTGAAAGGGCAACATATTTTAAAGGTCATGTGTGATCAGAAAGAAATGACTCCGAATAGAGTTGTGAACTGGCCATTCAGGACTCTATAGTGATGATTTTCCTTCTGAACTTAATTACCGCGAAAAAGAGAAGAAATGAAAAAGAAAAAGAAAAAAAAAATTTCCCATGGTTTTTGTTATTTAAATCATTACTATTAAACCAGTCATTATTTAGGGACGCCACACCAAGCAATATATGCCTTCTTGGATCTTCTTTCTTTATAGCTTTTCTTCTCATTCTTCTCGGGCCATGACTCATTTGAGGGGCAGTTTGCCTTTATGTGACCGGGTTGATTACACTTATAGCATTTAAGTGTTGGAGAAACTTCTTGAGATCTTTTCCCATTGTTGAAGTTATGGCTTCTCTCCATTCTTCTATTTTTGACGAATTTATGAAACTTCTTCACAAAGAGTGAGAAGTCCTCTTCATCATCAGATTCTTCTTCTTCTTCTTCTTGCATTGAGGAGGAGGCTTTGAGTGCTATGCTTCTTTTCCTTTTGTCGGTCTCTTCATTTTGGTTTAGACGTTGAAGTTCCATTTCATGTTCCTGCAATTTGCCAAAAAGAGTGGTAAGAGACATAGAGGAAAGATCTTTACTTTTAGAAATGGCAGTTACCTTGGGCTGCCATTCCCTACTTAAGCATCTCAAAACATTATTGATTAAATCTTCATTTGGAAAGGTTTTTCCTAAGGAAGCAAGGTGGTTGACTATGTGTGTGAATCTTTTCTGCATGCTTTGGATGTTCTCATTAGTGTTCATCCTAAATAATTCATATTCATGTGTAATGGTGTTGACTCTAGATCTTTTCACATTAGTGGTGCCTTCATGTGTAAGTTGGAGAGTATCCCACATCTCCTTTGCATTTGAACAGTTTGACACTCTAAAATATTCATCTATTCCTAGGGCAGAAGTAATAATTTTTTTGGCTTTAAGGTTATATTGGATTCTTCTTTTATCTTCTTCAGTCCATTTATCTCTAGGTTTTTCTGTTGTTGTGCTAGTGCTTGCATCTACTATGGTGGGTACATAAGGTCCTATTTCTATTGCTTCCCAAATGTTTAAATCTATGGCTTCAATAAAGATTTGCATTCGGGTTTTCCAATAGTGGTAACCCTCACCATTAAAGATAGGTGGCCTATGGATGGAGTTTCCTTCAGGA
This sequence comes from Glycine soja, assembly GCF_004193775.1. Taxonomy (NCBI): domain Eukaryota; kingdom Viridiplantae; phylum Streptophyta; class Magnoliopsida; order Fabales; family Fabaceae; genus Glycine; species Glycine soja. The sequence goes on along the minus strand of NC_041003.1, from coordinate 24,439,315 downwards.
AACAAAGAATTTGAGAAGGCCATGAATCTTGAAGTTGTGAAACTTTTCTCAAGAAACCTGCTCTGATACCACTTGTTGGATAAAGTGGCCTCGGAATAATTAATAAGGGAGGGTTGAATTAATTATTAATGTGTCTTGACTAATTAAAAATTTATCCTTCTTAATGTTACTAGATTTAACTAGGATTTTACTACTAAGTTAAGAAAGTAAAGAAAAGAAAAAATAACTTAACCAAAAGTAAAAGCGACAATTAAAAGTACACAGCAGAAATTAAAGAGTGTAGGGAAGAAAAAGACAAACACAAGATTTATACTGGTTCGACAACAACCCGTGCCTACATCCAGTCCCCAAGCAACCAACGGTTCTTGAGATTTCTTTCAACCTTGTAAAATCCTTTACAAGCCAAAGATCCACAAGGGATGTACCCTCCCTTGTTCTCATTGAACAACCAAGTGGATGTACCCTCCACTTGAACTGATCCATAAGAGATGTACCCTCTCTTATTCTCAGTATAACAACCCAAGTAGATGTACCCTCTACATGTACCACAAAGGATGTACCCTCCAATGTGTTAGGACAAAGAATTATTAGGCGGTTAGTCCCTTGAATTCTCTGTGAAGGGGATACAAAAGATATCTCAGGCGGTTAGTCCTTTGAAATCTTTTGTATAAAGGGAAAGGGAAAAAGATATCTCAGGCGGTTAGTCCTTTGAAATCTTTTGTAAGAAACATAAGATATCTTAGGCGGTTAGTCCTTTGAAATCTTTTGTCAAGAGGAAGAAGGGAAGAAACAAAAGAATTCTCAGCCGGTTAGTCCTTTGAATCTTTTGGCAAGAGAAAGAAGTGAATGAAGAAGAAGAGTAGCACAAGTTTTTGAAGAATGAACTTTTCTTGGAAGAGAAAGTATTGAACCAAAACTCTATGAAAGAAATTTGTTAATCATGAAAGGAATTAGTCTTTTCAGTTTTTGAAATTCATGCCATGGTCACATATTTATAATCATTTGATGACTCAAGTTAAAGTTTGTTACTCTTGGCAATTTCTTTAAAACTAGTCACTTTAAAAGTTGTGACTCTTTTGAAAACTAGTTACTTAAAGGTTGTGACTTTTGAAAAATCTTCAAAAACAAGTCACCTTAAGAATTGTGACTTTTGGTAATTTATTTTTCGAAATCAGTCACTGGTAATCGATTACCATCATAGTGTAATCGATTACACATCAACAGATGTGATTCTTCATGTTTAAATTCTAAAATCAAAATGTTTAGAAACTCTGGTAATCGATTACAAGTATTGTGTAATTGATTACACAAGTTTAAAATGATTTAAAAATGTTTTATCACTAGTTGTGACTCTTGAAATTTGAAATCTAACGTTTTAAAACATTTGTAATCGATTACATGCTCATGGTATTTGTAAATTAGTTTGAAAAACATTGTTGGCTACTGGTAATCGATTACTACCTTTTGGTAATTGATTACCAAAGAGTAAAACTCTTTTTGTAAAAGATTTTGTGAAAAATTCTTGTGCTACTCAATGTTTTGAAAAACCTTTTTAGTACTTATCTTGATTGAGTCTTCTCTTGATTCTTTAATCTTGAGTCTTGAATCTTGATCTTGAATGTTCTTGAATCTTGATTCTTGAAACTTGATTGTTCTAGAATCTTGAATCTTGAAACTTGATTGTTCTTGAATCTTGATTCTATGAACCTTGATTCTTGAAGCTTTTTGACTCCTGATTCTTTGGAACTTGCTTAACTCTTGATTCTATGGCATCATCAAAATAATCTTGGAAGTCATTGCTTCCACAACATCCTATACACTAAATAGGTCACCAAGACTATTCTGTAATGCTTTTTTTAAAGCCCAATGAGCAGATTCAACCCTACATTTCAAATTTACAAAAAACATTAAACAAATACAATAATTAAAAACCATCAATTCATGAACCCTAACACAAATAGATTAACATTTTCATACTTGTTTGTTGATGTGTTCCCTAAGTGCATCACCTTATTCGTCCAGGTTGTAACAAATTTTTCTTTGTGGGGAATTATCCATGTTTCGTTAACATAGTAAACAAACACTGGCCATGGTGAACAAGCAATTTCAAAATTCTTAAGGTAATCATGAAACTGATGTTCCAAAGGACAATCAACCAAACTTTCCCAGGCATCCATGACATACTTCCAAGCATTTTTTTTTACCAATTAGGGATTTACATTTTGCCTTGACATTCTTGTTGATGTGAAACCTACACAACAAGTTAGTACACTCAGGGAATACATTTTTCACTGCATTCATCAATTCAAGATATCTGTCAATCACAATAACTCCAGGGAGGGCATAACATCTTAGAAAAAGACCTCAAATCCGTTCTAGAGTATATACCACATTATTAACACGTTCACCCTCCAGATATGCAAAACCAACAAAGAATGTCATCCCTGTTGGTGTCACACCAACAAAGTCAAGTAACAGGAGTCTGTACCGATTTGTTTTGTAGGTACTATCTATCAAAAACACCAAATTACATCTATTTCATAACTTCACTGCATCAGGGTGACACAAAAAGATATCACGTACTACATCTTCATCCTTTAATCTATGCCAATTAATATATTGATCCCGTTCAAGAAGCTTCATTAGATGTTGCATTTCCGTATGACTTCCCCTAATGGAAGAACAATATCCAAAACTTGTATAGTTTCCCCAATTTATAGTTATTTTGTAGGGATTTGTAAATAAATCTTGTTTTATTGTTATAACTGTCTCTAGAATATTTTTCATTTGATTTAATGATGAAATCTGTTCAATTTCAGGTTAAAAGAGGCTAAGTCTTGAAGTGCTAAAGTGGTAGTTGTGCTCAGCTCACCAATTGGGATCAGCGTGCATCCAACGCTAAGCGCAGCTTCAGCATGCTTAGCGCGACAGAAGAATCTGGCAGAGCATAAATATCAAGCCGCAAACTAAGCGTGAGATCCACTTGCTAAGCACGATGGTTGTCTTTAGCCAGGCTCAGCGAATGACTGGCGCTAAGCTCAAATCCACTAACTTGCGCTAAGCGTGAGGGTAGCGCTAAGCGCAACATCGTAGATTCAGAGCCTAAATAAAGCCTATCTTGTGTAGAATTAGGATACACAATTTTAGCAAGCATTACAAAATTCTAGAGCAAGTACACCACAATGCTAATTTCGGGATAGAAGCTCTGGAGGCAACAAGAGGAGCAGCTTTGCAGAGAAGCCTAGGGTTCTTCAATTAGAGAGAGATTAGTGGGCTGCAGAATGATTGTGAGGTGCTGAGAAGAGGAGGAGGGATCCCCCTTCTTGTGTAAGGAACAATTATTTTGTACTCTCAGTCTCATTTGTGTTAGGGTTTTTCTGTAATGGCTTGCTAAACACCCTTGTTGGGGATTTCTAAGGAACAATTGATGTAATTACTTTTAATATCTAATTAATTGTGTTTTGTGTGTTCAATGCTTCTTTCAATGCTTAATTATTGCATTCTCTTGGTATGATCACCCATTTGTGTGTACTGTTAGGTGACTTTAGCATTGGGAAATGTACTGTTGCCTTAGAACTTGGTCGAAGCAAGACTAAATAACTACATTACTAGGGATGGATTGTGGGGTTTTGGTTTTCTGAATATGCTGTGATGATAATGTTGTTTAACTTATGCAACTATCCTAACTACATGCAAGAGATACAAAATGAAAAAGAGAAAAGGGAAAGAAAAGCTGGGTTGCCTTCTAGTAAGCGCTCTTTTAACGTCACTAGCTTGACGCATCATCTTGTTATCTTGGGTCCAACAAGGTTCCAACTTCCAGAACCTTCTTCTGTAGTCTCTTTTCCTCCATCACATTCACCTTCAAACAGACATTTTGGTCAGGCAAAGCTTTCTCTTCATGAAACATATCGAAACTGATTTGCTGGTCTTCTATGGCCATTTGTACTTTCCTCTTCCCCATGTCTACCACACAGCTTGCGGTGGACATAAAAGGTCTTCCAAGAATTAGGGGAATGTCAACATCTTCAATGTCTATCACTACGAAATCAGCTGGAAAGATCAAATGTTTGACCCTAACCAAAACATCTTCAATCACTCTATATGGTCTTGTGATGGAGCGATCAACCAACTAGAGGGTCATGCGTGTGGGCAATATCTCTATCTCTCCAAGTCGTCGACACACGGAGAGAGGCATTAAATTGATACTAGCCCCCAAGTCTATGAGAGCTTTACCCACAGCAACCTCACCAATGAACACGGTATAGTGACACTTCCAGGATCTTTGTGCTTCGGGGGAAGGATGCGTTGAATGACAACACTACAATTTCCTTCCACAACTATCGTGTCACTTTGGATATACCGGTTCTTCTTTGTCACTAGTTATTGTTTATGTTCCTCCACGTTCTTCTCAGCTTTTTCCTCATCAGCCTGAATTGCCATTCTGCTCCTTGTCATAACAACTTTACATTGTGCCTTCGGATTCTTCTCAGTGTTATTACTAAAGCTGCTTGGCGGTCTATCCGCCAACTGTTTTGCCAACTGTCCCACTTGGACTTCCAGATTCTTAATGGCTAACTCCATGCTCTTCTGGTTAGACATTAAAACCTGCATAAATTGAGCTAGAGTCTCTTCCAGCTTCGTGGTACGCTCATAGAGAGTAGGCCCTTGCTATTGAGGCCTATTGAATTGATTGCCAGGGTGGTTCTTCCATTGTCTCTATTGTTGATATTGCTGGCCATTTTGGAATCCGGTGAATCCTCCTCCATTAAAAGTATTTCTAGGCTGATTCCCGATGTAATTGACTTCATGAACAATTGGTTCTTCACTAGGAATACAACATCCAGAGTCATGAGCTCCACCACAGATTGTACATTCTGGAAAATAGAAGATTGTGAAGTTTGTGCTTACATAGCAACTTTTTCTGCGCCAACAACGCATCCTATGATGTAAGCTCCAATAAGATCTTCTTGGTTGGGATGTGGGCTTTGTCTCTTAAGATGGCAATATCACTAGCAGCCATGTTTTCAATAAGGTCCATTGCTTCTTCAAGAGTCTTCATCTTGATTTTACCCCTAGCTGAAGCATCAAGAAGCTGCTTAGACTGTGGCCATAACCCATTGTCACAACATGCCCTTTTGCGGGCGAGCGAAGGCGAGGCTCACGGGTGCGCTTTCCAAAGGAGGAAAGATGCGCGGAGTCGCCACCAACGTTTATTTGTGGAAAACGTCGGGAAAACCGAAGGAAACCGGTCAAAATGAAAATTCTAAGTTCGGGAGTTGTATTTACGTTTGAGGAAGGTATTAGCACCTCTCACGTTTGTCTCAAAGGACAACAACCTATTTTTTAGAATTGTGGAAATTGTATTACCTTAACTTTTATTTCTTCTTATTTTTTGAGGTCGACAAAAGCGGGGCTTTTGCTCCTACGTACCCTCCATCGAAGAGGAAATCAGACCTACGTAGTTCTTTCTTAAGCGTGAATCAAGCGATTCTTTTACTTGAAAGGTGATCACTTAAAGGTGTTGGGCCTTTAAAAATGATCCATTTAACTTGGTAAGAAAAAGCTGAGATAAAACTTTCAAATCCTTTTTTAGTGATTTTTTGGTGGACGAGCTTGACTTGGCGAATTGATTTTAGCCTTAGTTTCGCTTTAGTTATTAGTCAATTCAATTAAGAATGAGAAATCCCAAAGAGAAAACGTCTGATTGATTTTTGTGCTTCATTTTACTAAAAGATATTTTTTTGATTATTATATTATTATTTTACCTCTTTTTTGATTTCCAATGTGGTTACGGCACGACCGAACGGTCGGAATTCATTTTAACCGAAATTAACGGATGATACAATTCAAATGATCAGTGGAAATTTATTTTATTTTTAGATTAGGCAAGAAACGACTTAAATAAATGACTAAAGCACGCCAAAAGGGGGTACGGAAAGTAAATGAAAACAAGAATAAAAATACATGAAACAAAATGTGGACCACCACGGGTACATAGAATGAATTGAAAAGCTCGGTTTGGGGTACTTACTAGTTGAAGACTGAAGAAAACGAAGAACGAACGATGAATGTCGAAGAACGGTTGAAAATCTTCGCGTAATTACTCACGGAAACGTTACGGAAACGTTACGGAAGCGCCTCGGCTTGGATTTTCTTCACGAAAACAATTTTCCTCAGCAATTTCGAGAGAATAAGAAGTGCCAAGAAGGCTGAACCCCTTCTCTCTTCACTCCTCCCCCTATTTATAGCAAAATAGGGGAGGAGCTTGCCACCCAGCTCGCCCAGGCGAGCAAGGTTGCTTCCTCCAGAAGCAATAGCGTTTTGGAGGAAGAATCTGGAAGGCCCAAGTGGGCCTGATTGCTATTTGTACCCCCTTTTTTTACTAATTGCACCCCTTTACCTTTTTTGGTAATTCTTTTTTTGTAACATTACGAAACTTTATGAATTTCGTAACTGTCATACCCTAATTTCGTCTGGGGATTATAATTTGATGATATACAACCATTGATTGGCCGCTTCGAGATATTTGGCACCCTTTGTTGCACAATATGCGAAGTCCCGAGACGTGCCGAAAATCAAAAGGAAGCAGGCTTACGCGATCCGTGAAAATTCCGTGATGTAACGGAAATCGAAAGGAGGTATTTTTCGCAATCCGTGAGTTTTCGTAACTTCTTCGAAAGCTAAAAAAGAGTAAATACATAATTCGTGAAGATTCGTAACCTTGCGGAAGGAAAATAAGTATCGTTACGAAATTCGTAAAGTTTCGTAACGTTACGGAAAAAGAATTACGAAAAAGGTAAAAGGGGGTGTATTTAGTAAAATGGGGGTGCAAATAGTAATTTTCGAATCTGGGCCTTTCTAGAGGTTTCTGGGCAATTTCTTGCTTAAGGTTGAAGCAACCTAGCTCACCTGGGCGAGCTAGGTGGCCACCACACCCCCCGTTTTGTTGAAAAATGGGATTCCGGGGCTTCCGGGACACTTGTAATGCTTCCGTAAAATTTCCATAACCCTAAATAAGCATAATTAACTTAATACGGGTGAGAAGGAAGAGAAAAAAAAGAAGAAAATCAAGTCTTATATGCTTCCGTAACTTTTCCGTAAATTAAGAAAGAAGGGGGGGTGAACTTATCAAAATTGGGGGGGGGGGTGGAAATAGCAATTTCGAAATTTTGAATTGGGCCTTTCAGAATGTTTTTTGAAGCTGGGTTGCTTCTGCCTGGGCGAGCTGGGTGGCAACCTCCTCCCCCTTTTTCCTATAAATAGGCTGAAGGGGGCTGTTCTAAGGATCCCGGACGCCCCTGGTGAGGTATTTCAGTTGTTTTGGGTGAAAAAAATTGTTTCCGTGAAGAAAATCCAAGCCGAGGTGCTTCCGTAACGCTTCCGAGAGGTTTTCGTAAGCAAATCCGTGAAGGTTTTCCTCCATTATTCACCGTTCTTCATCCGTTCTTCGTTCTTCAACGGGTAAGTTTCTAAATCGAGCTTTTCAATTCATTCTTTGTACCCGTGGAGGTCCCCATTTTGTTTCATGTATTTTATTCTCGTTTTCATTTTACTTTCCATACCCCCTTTTGACGTGCTTTAGTCATTTATTTAAGTCATTTCTCGCCTAATCTAAAAATAAAATAAATTTCCACCGATCATTTGAATTGTATCATCCGTTAATTTCGGCTAAAATGAATTCCGACCGTTCGGTCGTGCTGTAACCACGTTGGAAATAAAAAAAGAGGTAAAATAATAATATAATAATCAAAAAATATCTTTTAGTAAAATGAAGCACAAAAAATCAATCAGACGTTTTCTCTTTAGGATTTCTCATTCTTAATTGAATTGACTAAAAACTAAAGTGAAACTAAGGCTAAAATCAACTCGCCTAGTCAAGCTCGTCCACCAAAAAATCACTAAAAAAGGATTTGAAAGTTTTATCTCAGCTTTTTCTTACCAAGTTAAATGGATCATTTTTAAAGGCCCAACACCTTTAAGTGATCACCTTTCAAGTAAAAGAATCGCTTGATTCACCTTTAAAGGAAGAATTACGTAGGTCTGATTTCCTCTTTGATGGAGGGTACGTAGGAGCAAAAGTCCCGCTTTTGTCGACCTCAAAAAATAAAAAGAACTAAAAGTTAAGGTAACACAATTTCCACAATTCTAAAAAATAGGCTGTTGTCCTTTGAGACAAACGTAAGAGGTGCTAATACCTTCCTCAAGCGTAAATACAACTCCCGAACTTAGAATTTTCATTTTGACCGGTTTCCTTCGGTTTTTCCGACGTTTTCCACAAATAAACGTTGGTGGCGACTCCGCGCATCTTTCCTCCTTTGGAAAGCGCACCCGTGAGCCTCGCCCGCGAAGGTTACGAATCCTTACGGATTATGTATTTACTCTTTTTTAGCTTTTGAAGAAGTTATGAAAACTCACGGATTGCGAAAAAACACCTCCTTTCTATTTCCGTCACCTTACGGAATTTTCACGGATCGCGTAAGCCTGCTTCCTTTTGAGTTTCGGCACGTCTCGGGACTTCACATATTGTGCAACAAAGGGCGCCATGTATCTCGAAGCGGCCAATCAAAGGTTGTATATCATCAAATAATAATCCCCGGACGAAATTAGGGTAAGCAAAGATAAGACACTGATTTCGTCCGTCCTGCCCTTTCCGTGATGACGACTCTTGTCTCTAATCCTTCTTTTTTTTTGCACAACACAAAACAAAATACAAACAACAACAAGAACAACGAATATAATATACATATACACATATACACATGTTTGGCGAAGGAACCGATCCGGAAAATAACAGAAAAACATATTTCCCAGTCACCAGAGGCTCCGCGCTTGATAACAGAGGACACATGAACAGCGCTTGGCAATGAATTCATGGGTCTCCGAATAAAAAGTGGAAAATGGAGAATTGGCGAACAGCGCTACGCAATAACTTCGCGGGGCTCCAGACTCGAAGGTGGAGGACACATGAACAGCGCTAGGCAATAACATTCATGGGGCTCCGAAAAAAAAAGTGGAGAATGGAGAATTGGCGAACAGCGCTACGCAATAACTTCGCGGGGCTCCAAACTCGTTGGTGGAGGATGCATGAACAGCGCTAGGCAATAACATTCATGGGGCTCCGAAAAAAAGTGGAGAATGGAGAATTGGCGAACAGCGCTACGCAATAACTTCGCGGGGCTCCAGACTCGTTGGTGGAGGATGCATGAACAGCGCTATGCAATAACATTCATGGGGCTCCGAAAAAAAGTGGAGAATGGAGAATTGGCGAACAGCGCTACGCAATAACTTTGCGGGGCTCCAGACTCGTTGGTGGAGGATGCATGAACAGCGCTAGCCAATAACATTCATGGGGCTCCGAAAAAAAGTGGAGAATGGAGAATTGGCGAACAACGCTAGGCAATAACTTCGCGGGGATCCAGACTCGAAGGTGGAGGACACATGAACAACGCTAGGCAATAACATTCATGGGGCTCCGAAAAAAAGTGGAGAATGGAGAATTGGCGAACAGCGCTACGCAATAACTTCGCGGGGCTCCAGACTCGAAGGTGGAGGATGCATGAACAGCACTAGGCAATAACATTCATGGGGCTCCGAAAAAAAAAGTGGAGAATGGAGAATTGGTGAACAGCGCTACGCAATAACTTCACGGGGCTCCAGACTCGAAGGTGGAGGATGCATGAACAGCGCTAGGCAATAACATTCATGGGGCTCCGAAAAAAAGTGGAGAATGGAGAATTGGCGAACAGCGCTACGAAATAACTTCGCGGGGCTCCAGACTCGAAGATGGAGGATGCATGAACAGCGCTAGGCAATAACATTCGTGGGGCTCCGAAAAAAGTGGAGAATGGAGAATTGGCGAACAGCGCTACACAATAACTTCGCTGGGCTCCAGACTCGAAGGTGGAGGATGCATGAACAGCGCTAGGCAATAACATTCATGGGGCTCCGAAAAAAGTGGAGAATGGAGAATTGGCGAACAGCGCTACGCAATAACTTCGCGGGGCTCCAGACTCGAAGGTGGAGGATGCATGAATAGCGCTAGGCAATAACATTCATGGGGCTCCAAAAAAAAGTGGAGAATGGAGAATTGGCGAACAGCGCTACACAATAAGTTTGCGGGGCTCCAGACTCGGTTATGTAGGATGTATGAACAGCGCTAGGCAATAACATTCATGGGGCTCTGAAAAAAGTTTGTTGGTAGGACTAAACGGTCCACCGGTTTTTTTCCACCTAAAAGGCAAACATGCTTTTTGCAGAGAAAAATAAATCATTTGCGAGAGCACCATATCTTAGAGAAACAATATACTTGTGCCAAGGGAAATCTTCCTTGTAACCGAAAATGAAGGGCAGGATGTGAACATTTAGCTTTTAAATGAACATGTAGGGGAAACATCGGGCTAAGCTGAAAATAAATCACTCATAGTGTATAAAACTCACATAGGGAAGTGTTTCACCCTATTCCCAAACCATAACTCCACCATGACTTTATTTTGCACACGATTTCCTATCGAATCTAAGATCAAATGTACGATCACGGACCAATAGGATTTTCTGGAGGGTAGTGTTTTTGGAGAGGAAGCTGTGTGTTTCAGTCTTTTCCTCTTTGTTCATGTGGGGTGGGATATCGCCAGTCGAGAATGACTTTGAATGGCAATTCAAAAGGAAGAGACACCAAAAATGGGTTTTCCTTTGCCGGCAGGCACTTACCTTGCTGAAAATTTATCTGGTCTGAAGATCTTCCGTTCTCTTTCTTTCATTGATCGAGAATTGCCTCTTTTCCCTTTTTACTTCCTTTCGATCTTTGATCGGGAATCCTTCCTTTTCTTTCTTTTGTTCTTTTCTTTATTTTCATCTTTTTCTTTTTCTTTCTTTCCATTTATTCCTTTTCTTTCTTTTCACTTCTCCTTCTCCAGTCCTTTCTTTGGGAAATCGGGTTTTAGCATTCTATTCGCTCTCCCTTGAGGAGATTCCGCTACCCTTTGCTTCGGGGGAAAGGATGAGGATTCTTTTGATAGGCCAAGGTTCAAAAAGGTCTAAGGTTGTGTTTCAATGGGGTCTTTTATCGTGGGAACCCAATCTTGATATCTGGGCAAAACAAATTTGGGTGTCAAGGTGTCGGTCTCGGGCCGACCTCCCATATCATTCCATAAGGCACGCGTGACAATGATGATTTGAAAACAACGTGCAAAATTAGTCATGGCTACAGCCAGGTGGGCACTCAAGCATCCCGTTTATGGCATTGTGATACTACGGTTGGGAATTTACAAAAACAGACCCAACGTTTCCAAGTTATGTTCTTTCATCAGTTCAATGAATTCATCCATTCTTATCTCGGTTTATTCCAAAAAATAAACTCTTAGCATCAGTCCCTTGTTTCCAGAAGATACGTTTGCTCTTTACGAATGATTTATACTTCTTAACTATAACATGTCGACCTTCACAGTTTGTCTTTCTTTTTCCTTTTTGTTTCATTTTTATATATTCACAAAATTATACACATGTGGTCCTTTATGAAGAAATTTTCTTTTGTATATCTACACTCTTATACATGACAAACTTTTTCTGTATACGCATTGGAACTCTCTCTCTTTACGTCACATGATCAAACCCTATTTACATTCAAAGATCTTTTTCGTTTTTCTCCAACGCACACCTATGATTCATACAAAAGTTTCTTTATATACACTCGTTGTTCACACACACAAGAATTTCTCTACACGTATTTTTTTTTATAAAAACCCTTCTATGCACATTTTCCTTTTTCTTTATATACGCAGACATTTTATTCACTACACTTCTCTCTTTTTTATCATGATTTTGGTTCATTTTATTTTTAGGATGACGTTCCTAAATGAAAAAAAAAATTCTACGTGATTCTGGAATTTCTACAAACACTATTGACAACAACGAAACAAGTACTGACGTAACAACTCAAATGATATGTATGTACAAAACAAAAGTCAATCAACACGAAACAAACATTAGTCCCTTAGTCAAACAAAAATAAGATGATATGTAACAGGAAAAAATGGAAACAAAACAGAAATACGGATCAAAGGGATCTCCCAATCATGTGGCTCCGCTCTCTCCTAAGAAATCAAGTAAATCGGTCATCTCCTCGTCTTCGCGGGCCTCATCTGCCTCGTCGGGAGCCTCTGCTGGTGCCTCTCCTGCCCGGGCCTCAGGCCAATCTCCGGGCCATGCGACCTCTGCCCTGAACTGATCCGGAGTAGGGCACGGACAAGAAGTAAAACCCTGGCTCTGCAGGCTGAGGCTCAACTGGTAAAGACAATCATGGGTCTGTACATGCGCCCGGTGGTTGGCCGCCTGTTGGCGAACCAAATGCCGCAAATAATGCTCCGTATCAAATGATCTAGCGGGGCCAGCTTGATGAGGTGGCGGTGCGTCTGCGGCCTGCGGAGCACCCCCCTGAGCCTGTCTCTGCATGCAATACTTCTCAATAAAAGCTCGGGTGATGGGCGGCCAAATCACCTTGCTAGGTGCGATGGGGACTCCGAATGACTGGCAGAGTCCTGTGATCAAGGCGGGAAATCCAAGGGCCCTGCTGGACTTATCCGGGTCCAGAGGCTGCCTGGTAGGCGCCATACCTACAAATAGATAGATGGCATCAACGATTAACTGAGCCACGTGAATGCTCATCCGTGTCAGGATGGCGTACACCAGCTGATACTTCGGCAGGGGGAGGTCGGAATTATGATCGCTGGGCTGGATGTTGCTGAGCAGCAGAGTCATCCAGATCTGGGTCAGGGTGGTCATGTTGGTGCGCATGATCCGCACCCGTCTTCCAGCAGCAGTCCAGGCAAAATCCTGCCCCGGTATACATAGCAACTAGGTGATGGCCTCCTCATCAAACCCGTCGGACCGGTTCCTCCTCTGGCCATACTCGCATTCCTGGCCCTCCTCCAGCACTAAAGGGTATCCCAGGAACTGGCTGAGAGCATCCGCATCGAACGGGATCCACTGACCCTTCACCCAGGATCACATATCTCGCACGCCCTCCTATGTAGGCCAAGCATTGGCATAAAATTCGAGGACTATGTCTGGGTCGAACTTGGCCATGGGGGTAACCAGTGATGCCCACCGCCGACGAACTATCTCCTCCTGGAAGTTGGTATACTCGTCGTCCCTAAGCTAGACGCGTCGCTCCCGGAGAAATGACCATCCCTTGATGGCCTTTAAGCGCTGCTGGTGCTCAGCGCTCCTAAAACGGTGGCTGTCATATTCGGGAGCGGAACTGGTTCCTTCAGCCGCTTTATCCTTCCTGGATCTCTTTGAGACAAGCTTCCTTGGGGCCATTTCCTACGAAAGCCAACATTTGGAAGTTAGTTTTACAAGATAATGCTTATCTTAACGCAAAAAATGTCATGCTAATCCCTTTGATTTGAGAACGAACTCACGTAATCTATTTATGCACACGCGTACGTGTGGAATATCCTACCATTTATATCAACATAGAGGCCATCCAACACATTCTAATTGTCACACACATATATGCATTTGAAAAGAACATACATTCTTACGTTCAAGGTATTGCGTCAAAATTCACACCTAATTTATATCCTAAACATTTGCTATTACAAACTACCTACATATATTTGAAATATATATCATACAAATTTTTATTGTTTCACTCACAGTTATTCATATTGGCAAGCTATTTACATTATGCACACACTTGCATTCAAAAGGGAATTCCGTGCTATCATACATTCATTTAGGAAGCGACCTCAATATTCATTCACCCTTTGCAAAGAATTTCATGCCCCTTTTATTTACCTACATATACATACCATTGAAAAGCATTTCCCACGTTACCTAGGTGCAAAGTATCGATCATGGGGCAGCCCAAATTCGAGTAAAAACTCTCACAAGCAAGTCCTAATTTTCATGCTTTTCTAACTCAAACCAAATTTTGGATTCCTAGCCATGAGTATGTCTTCTCGCATTGAAGCTAAAAAGTTTGGGTTCCTAAGCTTGAAATTGCATTTGGGCACCTATTTTGAATCTCCTATGCTGTCTCTACATACATAAAACAGTCCCACCATCCCAATTTTGCAAAACCATATTCATATACCATTGGGGCATTTCACCGAGCACTTGGTAGGCGCACGTTTGGACATAAATTGCAAGAGAATGAGGGCAATGTGGCATGCCCCATTGCTTCAGAATACAACATAGGCCTAAGGCCTTCTTATTCAAATCCTCAACTCAAGAAATCAAGCATAAAAACAAACCAAAACTGCCCCACAAATATAAGCACGTTCTCATAATTTAAAGCACCAAAAGATGAAGAAAATACTCCAATGGGAAGCAAAAAACTCAAGGATTGAATACTTACTTGTTGGAGTGAGTAGAAACACCAAAAATGAAAGCAAAATGCAACCACAAGTGGCTTAGGGGAGCAAAAACCGCAAGCCTTCGTGAGTTCTCGCTTTTGAATGAAGGGGGGGGGGGGGGAAGTTTTTGGATACAAAAATGTTCCCCTCCCTCGTTTTTATATTTTGAATGCAGGGGTTGCTCGCCCAGGCGAGCTAACCTGCCAAATGTTTTTTTTTTTAAAGGATACATTAACCATGCCTTCCCCCCCTCTTATGGGTTAGCGTCTTGCCTGCCCAAAAACCCCCGACTTACGATAAATCTCGCGATATAATTCTCGCGATATAATTCAACCTGCCCAAAAACCCCCGACTTACGATAAATCCTAGCAACTTCCCCGACTTTACCCCAAAGGTGCATTTGGTTGGGTTTAGTTTTAGTTGGTATTTCCACAACCTTCCAAACAGCTTACGCAGATTGACAAGGTGTTCGTCCTCAGTTCGAGACTTGGCAATCATGTCATCTACGTAGACCTCTATTTCCTTATGCATCATATCATGGAACAACGCCACCATGGCACACTGATAGGTTGCCCCGGCATTTTTTAGCCCGAAGGCCATCACTTTATAGCAGAACGTCCCCCATAGGGTGACGAAAGTGGTCTTCTCTACATCTTCAAGTGCCATCTTTATTTGATTATACCTCGAGAAACCATCCATAAATGAGAAAAGGGTGAACTTGGCTGTATTATCTACCAATATATCAATGTGTGGCAGGGGAAAATTATCTTTAGGACTGGCTCGGTTCAAGTCCCGGTAGTCTACACACATTCAAACCTTGCCGTCCTTTTTCGGGACTGGGACAATATTGGCCACCCATTCTGGGTACCGAGCTACAGCTAAGAACCCTGCATCAAATTGCTTCCTTACTTCTTCTTTAATTTTTAAAGACATCTCGGGTCTCATTCTTCGTAACTTTTTCTTAACCGGGGAAGACCCGGGATTCAAAGGCAACTTATGCTGCACAATGTCAGAATCCAGACCGGGCATGTCTTGATATGACCATGCAAAGTCATCTTGATACTCTTCAAGAAGGGTTATCAAGCCTCAGTGGATAGGCGCGGTCATACCGGTTCCTACCTTTACTTGAAACACCACATTGCAAGTGTGGGGGCCTATCTGAATGGGAATATCGATTTCCCCCATCACTTCCCGCCGAGTACCATCAAAGGCTCGCACCACCATCGAGCTCGGTTTTAAACGTGACGCACTAAAAGGAAGCTTTTCCAAAGTGGTCTTCGGCATTACATTTAAACTCGATCCACTGTCGATAAGCACCTTTGCGACAACATGGTCCATACACTTTACCGACACGTGAAGAGCCTTGTTGTGTCCTCTCCCCTCTACGGGAATCTCTTCTTTCGCAAACGCGATATAATTATTGGTGGTTATATGATTAACGATGCCTTCAAAACCCTCCACTGAGATATCGTGGGCTACATGGGCCTCATTGAGGACTTTTATCAATAGCGTACGATGAGGCTCGGAGTTTATGAGCAGTTCAAGCAACGAGATCCTTGCTGGAGTTTTATTCAGTTGCTCGACTACCTTAAACTCGCTTTGTTGGATGAGGCGAAGGAACTCATGGGCCTCTTCCAAAGTCACCGTCTTTCCTTGAAGACCTTCTTTCTTTTCAGCCCCTCTTACCACTGGAGGATCTACTTCTTTCGAGGGGGTGGCTACGTCTGTGGGCTCTTGGACCATGGGCGCTTTTCCCTTGGAGGGCAACTCCGCCTAGTGAGGGGAAGCGAACACCCGACCACTGCGGGTTATGCCACTGAGGCCGGTGATGCTGGTCACCTTAGCTGACAGGGAGTCAACTTCGGTTGCAACCGTTTCGTTGAACGCGGGAGGGGTATACTTCCACGGAACGACCTTATTACTTTGATATGAAAATGGCGTTGGCTTGGGCACTATGCGGGGGTATATGGGTGTGGAGCCGGTCCCTTTCCTAGTAAAACATATCACTAGGGCCTTGGGGATTAGAGGAACCTTCTTCTCTTCCGACTGCATGCAAATTTGTGGTTCTTCCCTCCCTCCTATGGACACTTCAAGCTGCCCGCAATCCATGAACCGCTGAAGCAATTCTTCTACCGCGGGACAGGTTTCCATGTCGTGCGACTCCCCGAGGTGAAACAAACATTCGTCCCTTTCGCCTTTACCACGGGAGACCATACATGCCGCTTGCAGCGATTGGTAGATAAAACATTTGGAAGTAGCCACCTCTCCTAATCTCCTTGCTCGCGATGGCCCATCTTCTTGGATGGCGTTTACGCTAGCCTTTCCATGACTAGCTAGCAGGTTAGTTTTAACATTTGAGCCTTCCTCTTGAAACGATAGCCAGCCATCACTGATTAGGTGCTGTACTTTATACTTGAACGGGCGACAGGAGTCAATGTTGTGTCCGGGAGCTCCACTATGGTACGCACACTTGGCACCCGGGTCATACCAGTTGGGGTAGGGTGGCTGGAAGACCCTCCCGGGTATGGCTACCACCAAATGATTCTCCAATAATGAAGGCCATAATTCGGAGTATGCCATGGGAATAGGAGAGAAGTTATCTTCCGGGAGTGGGCTCTGTGCATTTTTATAGCTCGTGTCGGGGGTCGTATTGTTGACTGGCCGGGGCGTGGCTGGAGCTGTGTGTTGGGCCGGCATTCTCTCTGCCGCGGGCGGTCCTTTTACTTGAGTCGAGGGGAAACTCCCGGCTCGGATTGAAAAATTTGGGGGATTGGGCTGGTATGAGCTTTGGATATTTTGGGGGTGCTTTCATCCACGTCGGGGCTGTGGTGACCGCGTGGGCGTCTCCTTCCTTTTTCCTCGCGCCCACTACTGGGGCTCTTCTGTTGTTGTTGGGGGCCACATTGGAAGCATATTCGAACTTGCCTTTTTGTAGTCCGGATTCAATCCTTTCTCCGGCGAAGACGAGATCCGCAAAGTTAGCTGGCATGTAGCCAATCAGCTTTTCATAGTAGAACGTGGGTGTAGACAAAGGATTAAGCTGAATGTTTTGATGATGCCAAAGGATTACATGAATCATATGCTTCTCAAAGATTTACTCAAGACAAAGAAATTAAAGATATTCAAGATGGATGATCAAGACAGTCTATAGAGTCTTAGAAAGGGTATATTAAATAGGAAGGGAATTCCAATTGAAGTAGCAAAAGGTTTGGCCAAGGATTACAAGTTAAAAAGTCTTCTTCAACAAATTTACTCTCTGGTAATCGATTACCAGAGGATGTAATCGATTACCAGTGGCCAAAACGGATTTACAACAGCTATTAAAATTTGAATTCAAAATTTGCCCTGTGTAATCAATTACACATATATGGTAATCGATTACCAACAGTTTGTGAACGTTTTAATTCAAATTTTAAAGCTTGTAATTGATTACACATATACTGTAATCGATTACTAGAGCAGATTTTCAGAAAATATTCTCAACAGTCACATCTTTTTATGTGGTTCTTGAATGGCTATCAAAGGCCTATATATATGTGACTTGAGACACGAATTTGCTAAGAGTTTTTCAGAACAAAAAGGTCTTATTCTCTTATAAAGAAAAATCGTTTTATCCTCTTACAAATTCCTTGGCCAAATTACTTGTGATTCAATAAGGAATTATTTGAGTGCTCAAATTGTTCAATCTATCTCTTTCAAGAGAGATTTCTTCTTCTCTTCTTCTTCATTCTGAAAAGGGATTAAGAGACCGAGGGTCTCTTGTTGTGAAAGAATTATAAACACAAAGGAAGGGTTGTCCTTGTGTGTTTAGAACTTGTAAAAGGAGTTTACAAGATAATGGAACTCTCAAGCGGGTTGCTTGGGGACTGGACGTAGGCACAAGGGTGTGGCCGAACCAGTATAAATCTGAGTTTGCATTTTCTCTTCCCTTAAACTCCTTTATTTATTATTGTTTTATATTCATATTCAAATTGTTCTATTTGAATCAATATTTAAGAAATTCATTATTAAGGGAATTTATAACTGGAATAGAAAGATAACTAGAATTTTTAATTGGGGAAATAAGTTGTGATATCTTAATTCAACCCCCCCCTTCTTAAGATATCTGAGGCCACTTGTCCAACAGTGGGTAACGTATCTACCATAATTGTGATCATCTCCCTCTCCGTCATGGGTGGTACGACTTGGGCTGCGAGATCTCTCCATCTTTGGGCGTATTCCTTAATGGACTCATGCTCTCGCTTAGTCATACTCTGAAGCTGATTCCGATCGGGAGCCATATCCGTATTGTACTGTACTGCCTAATGAAGGCAGTTGCCAAGTCCTTCCATGATCGGATCTGGGAAGCTTCCAGATTGGTATACCATGCCACAGCTGCTCCGGCCAAGCTATCTTGAAAGAAATGGACCAACAGCTTTTCGTCCGCAGAATACGCCCCCATCTTTCGGCAATACATCCGAAGATGCCCTTTCGGACATGTCATCCCTTTGTACTTATCAAAGTCTGGTACTTTGAACATGGGAGGGATGACGATGTTGGGCACGAGACATAGGTCCGCTAAGTCCGAGAATGGGTAATTGCCGAGGCCCTCGACTTCTCTTAACCTTTCTTCAAGCGCCTCAATCTTTCCCTTATCTTCCGTGAAGGGAACAGATTCTTTTACGGGTGTGGGTGAAGCCGGGATATGGCGAACTATGTTCGGTTGGGGTAGTTCATGGGGGGACGGATCTTTGAGGTGGAGCAGGGGACCAAGATGGGTATCTCCTTCCTCATCATCTTGCCCGAGATAGTCGTCATAAGGTGGGAGTTGCCCCTCGAAAGTAGGGGCTTGGCTTAAATCTTCCGGGGTGGCACGGGGAGTGAAGTCCGGAGGCAAGCCATAGGGGTAAGCTTGCGGACTATACCTCCAACCAAACACTGCCGTGTTTCTGTCTCGGCCCGGATTTAAGGCGGGCTACAGCACCGGCTCCGCTTCCCTAACAGTACTGGAGGCGGTTGTCGTGGGTTTATCCTCTATAGTTTTCTGGAGTTTTAACATGACCTCCGAGATGAAAGCCATTTGATCTTTTAAGGCCGATAGATCGGCCTTCATCTGTTCCTGCATGCCCTCTTCATTATCCATTTTTTTGGATTGAGTGTTATAGGGGTGCCTTTGTGCTTTCTTAGTTATGATGAAATTCCTAAAGAAATAAACAACGGTGAGTATGCCACCAAAAAGATGAATATGCAAATGAATGATCGGAGCACTTGGATCCACCCCAAGGTTTTTTAGATAACGTGATAAGTTCAGAACTTCTCATTATATAAAAAGAACAAAACTTTCATCTAGCCAATATTATACAAAGGTGTTACAAGAGAACCTAACGGTTTCTAATTATGTGGGCCATCAAATCTATCATGTGTTGACAGTAATTGATTAGCCTATGAATCTCCTCGGGGGCCGTACACACTTCGGCCATGGATTTTGCTTTGGCTAATAGACGCGGGAGGTCTTGACTTCCATTCAAGGTCAAGGCGAATCTATCCATCCACATAGTCGCTTCTTGATGCAACGCATCAATCACCCTCCCTCTTGCTTCTTTTTCGGCATACACTTGTGCAAAATCCTCCACTAGCTTTTGTTCATGGGTCACAGACTGGTTCAACTCTTCCTTGTATTGCCCTATGATAGCTAGCATGCTTTGCTCCATGGTTTCCAAGTGTTGGGCCAAACTCTTCTTGGACCTTGCGCAAGCGGCTAACTCTTCTTTTAAGATCATGCCATGCACCCGTGACCGGTCTCTTTCCTCCCTTCGGAGCTTGAGCTCGTTGTTGCTACCCCACAATGCTCCTCGGAATTTCTCTCGGCCATGTTCTTCCTTGCGGGCCCTTTTGGTTTCTTGTTCAAGGGCTCTTGCAGTGGCCGCGTTTTCCTCTTGTAACTCAGTGCACTCTTTCCGGATGTGTGTAACGGCTGATTTGAACTTCTCCTTGGCGAGTCTTGCCTTCCCTAGCTCTAATTTTAGAGCTCGGACTTCTTCGTCTTCCTCCGGAGCTTCGAAGTTCTCCTCATCGATAACTTTCAACTTGGAGAGCCAATCTAACCCTCGTGTGTGAACTCTTACCCATCCATGATAACCACCGATGACGCCATTTCGGATGCCTCTAAGCTCCTTGTCTTTCCTTAATGGACTTCTCCACACCTTGTGCACTCTTTGTATCACCTTGAGACTTTGCGCGCCTAGATCCCTCACAAGGAAAGGCGAGAGACTTTCTTCTGTTGGCGCTCCCCTCATGGGGTACCCCAGCTGTCTTATGGCAAGTGCGGGATTATGGTTAATACAACCCCTCGTCCCTATCAACGGAACATTAGGGTAGCCCCCACACGAGAAAAGAACTCCCTCCTTGCCTTCCTTCCATCGAGGAAACCAATTGATTGCGCTGCCTCCTATCCCAGCCAAATGTTGGTCCCAATCGACTCTTCCTTTTTCGACACATGAGTGATGTGCCATCATTTTCTTCTATTTTCTAAACCCTTTTTGCACCATTTTAATTACTGATTGGTCTTAATTGTCAATTAATCAGACAGTTTTATTATTTGGGCTCATTTAGCTAATTTGATGTTTTTAATCTAATTTCAGGAATTAATGAAACATTGGGCTTAATCCGGATTTTGGTTATGGACTTGAAGAGGGCAAATAAAGCAGCGCTTACCTTAGTTAATTTCTAATTAGGAAATTTCGCAATTTTATTTTATGTTGTTCAGTGTTTATTTCGTTTTGGGCCAGAGTATTGTAATAGGGCCCAGTGACTTTGAGTGACTCTTTTTAAATAGAAGCCTTGGGATTCGTGCAGGGCATTCTGTTATGCTATTCATTATTCAGAGCTTTTGTTTTAGGGTTTTCGTTTTTTCTGCTTGATGCTACTGTTCACGTAATGCAATTTTACGTTTTCTGCTTCTAATTACAGTTTCGTTCTTGCTTCTTCTTCTATTTTCATTTACGTTTCTGTTCATTTAGGTTTCTGTTTCATGTTTCATTTGCGTTTTCTGTTTGAATCCATGGAAGGCTAGATTTTCTGGTGTTGTTTCCTTTTGAGGACGAAGCCCAACTCTCTTTGAGGTTTCGCTTGTAATGTGGTTTCCTGGTAGTTTTCCCTTCACCAGTTATCCCAATTTCGTGAACATTAATCAGTGCACGCTTCGTGTTCGATTAATTGCCTCTGAGCCTAACTTGCGTTCATGCTTAATGGACGAAGGGCTAACTGGTGTATGTGGTGCCTAATCACGTATTGAAAACCCTAAGTTGATTTTCACTTAGTAAATTGAAATAGGGTTGGATTAAGTGGTTGACTGTTAGGGACGAATTCTCCATAACCCAGGATAAGAGAATGGCTTCTGAATCAGAGGAAACAACCCATTTTTAATATTAGTAGTTTCGTATTCCAGTTTACTTGTTTTGCTCTTTAATTACCAAACAACTAAACCCCCCCCCCAATCGTTACTATTACTGCAAGTATATTATGAACATTTGGTTTGTCACTGCTCGTTGGGAAACGACCTAGGATCACTTCCTAGTTACTGCTTTTTCATGTTTATTTGATTCGGGTACGGCCTCGATCAATGAGCGATAACTTTGAAGCGGATACGGGTGTCTTGTGTCTTGTTGGAATAGGTGTGAAACCAACCACACACAGAGAGTGGGTAAACAACAGACAATCCGTGCACTGTTTTTCTCACACCTCCGATCAAAGGTGTCAAACAAATCTGCCAAGATAGCCACCACTGGACTCTCCTTGCTGTGGTGATATGCGAGGAAAGCATCAATGGCGGCTAAGTCCACCAAACCGTCCACGTTCGGAAAGAGGACAACCCCAAAAATCAACAAAGCTAGTATATCCGCAAACGGGCCCCACTTCTCTTGGCTCGCCATATCCCTTGCCTTGCCTTCCAAGTATTTCCGTGGTAGGCCTACTACGCCATTGCGAGTTTGCTTCATGCGATCCAACTCTCTTGCCGAATCCCCGACTACAGCTGCAATCTTGCTCAAGGAGGGAAGAAACCCGAAGAAAAGATACGGTTTTCTCCCCCCAAGAGGGCATCCTAGTATCTCCTCAAACTCTTCAAAAGTCGGTAACATTTGGAAGTCCCCAAACGTGAAGCACCTCAACGGCTGGTCATAGTATTGGGCGAGGGATACGACAGCTTCCGTAAATACCTCCGCCACGGTCAAATCTAGAATCTTTCCGTACACCTTGCGGAAGGCTTGCTTTTGGAGAGGTCCCATCAATCGTCCCAATTCCTTGAGGCTGGTGACATCTAGACTTTTAACCTTGACTTGATAAAACCTTTTGCTGTTTTGATTCGTCCCCATCATTTACCTAAAAAAGGGGTGGATCAAGACTCTGACATGAATGATGCAATGCGTATGCATGGAACGGAAAGAAAACAACACAAAGGGGTAATTCACACATACGAGACCGCAGAGATCCAATTTTAATGCTACGTTTTGGGCATGATGGCGCCTCAACGTAGCATTAAAAAGGTTACGTATTACTCTAAAGAAACCAAACATCACTAGCAAAACTATAAACTAGTGCTATTTACCAAAAAATACATGAGAACGAATGGCACGGAGCGTGTTTGCTCTTTGCCCCTATTTGGGAACCTATAGGACAATATCTAGGGGTCTCTAATAACTACTCCCCAACAATTCATAACTCACACGGCTGTTTTCTAGAGGTATCATCACTCAAGATAATAATATTGTGGCGGTATGGAATACCAGCGACAACACATTATAAAGAGAGAAAGCTCTAGACGAGGTTTCACTATTATCAAGCAAGTCGGAGACCTAGCATGATGATAGATTCACCTCCACTCCTTAAATTCCCATGAACCCGGGTATAGGGCCCCTTTTTTACTCAAAACCGTGGGTGCTTAGAATGCAGTGTAAAGAATGCGAAATAGACAACAGTTATTTACATTTTACATAGTTCAATAAATGCACACACAAGGTTTCATAATTCCACAATTCCTTCAGAATAGGCCTAACTCACAAAAAGGTCCCCAGTGGAGTCGCCAACTGTCGCAACATGCCCTTTTGCGGGCGAGCGAAAGCGAGGCTCACGGGTGCGCTTTCCAAAGGAGGAAAGATGCGCGGAGTCGCCACCAACGTTTATTTGTGGAAAACATCAGGAAAACCGAAGGAAACCGGTCAAAATGAAAATTCTAAGTTCGGGAGTTGTATTTACGTTTGAGGAAGGTATTAGCACCTCTCACGTTTGTCTCAAAGGACAACAACCTATTTTTTAGAATTGAGGAAGGTATTAGCACCTTTTATTTCTTTTTATTTTTTGAGGTCGACAAAAGCAGGGCTTTTGCTCCTACGTACCCTCCATCGAAGAGGAAATCAGACCTACGTAGTTCTTTCTTAAGCGTGAATCAAGCGATTCTTTTACTTGAAAGGTGATCACTTAAAGGTGTTGGGCCTTTAAAAATGATCCATTTAACTTGGTAAGAAAAAGCTGAGATAAAACTTTCAAATCCTTTTTTAGTGATTTTTTGGTGGACGAGCTTGACTTGGCGAATTGATTTTAGCCTTAGTTTCGCTTTTGTTATTAGTCAATTCAATTAAGAATGAGAAATCCCAAAGAGAAAACATCCGATTGATTTTTGTGCTTCATTTTACTAAAAGATATTTTTTTGATTATTATATTATTATTTTACCTCTTTTTTGATTTCCAATGTGGTTACGGCACGACTTAAATAAATGATCGGTGGAAATTTATTTTAATTTTAGATTAGGCGAGAAACGACTTAAATAAATGACTGAAGCACGTCAAAACGGGGTACGGAAAGTAAATGAAAACAAGAATAAAAATACATGAAACAAAATGTGGACCACCACGGGTACATAGAATGAATTGAAAAGCTCGGTTTGGGGTACTTACCAATTGAAGACTGAAGAAAACGAAGAACGAACGATGAATGTCGAAGAACGGTTGAAAATCTTCGCGTAATTACTCACGGAAACGTTACGGAAGCGCCTCGGCTTGGATTTTCTTCACGGAAACAATTTACCTCAGCAATTTCGAGAGAATAAGAAGTGCCAAGAAGGCTGAACCCTTTCTCTCTTCACTCCTCCCCCTATTTATAGCAAAATAGGGGAGGAGCTTTCCACCCAGCTCGCCCAGGCGAGCAAGGTTGCTTCCTCCAGAAGCAACAGCCTTCTGGAGGAAGAATCTAGAAGACCCAAGTGGGCCTGATTGCTATTTGTACCCCCCCTTTTTACTAAATGCACCCCATTTACCTTTTTTCGTAATTCTTTTTCCGTAACGTTACGAAACTTTACGAATTTCGTAACGATACTTATTTTCCTTCTGCAAGGTTACGAATCCTTACGGATTATGTATTTACTCTTTTTTAGCTTTTGAAGAAGTTACGAAAACTCACGGATTGCGAAAAAACACCTCCTTTGATTTCCGACACCTTACGGAATTTTCACGGATCGTGTAAGCCTGCTTCCTTTTGAGTTTCGGCACGTCTCGGGACTTCACATATTGTGAAACAAAGGGCGCCAAGTATCTCGAAGCGGCCAAGCAAATGTTGTATATCATCAAATAATAATCCCCGGACGAAATTAGGGTATGACACCCATCAATAAAAATGTAGAGCTGAATTGGTTCTGAGAATCTGTTAGTGGGCGTCTTTCTCAATAGATCACGAAATCTTTCTAAGGCCTCACTCTGGGATTCATCAGGAAGTTGGTGAAAAGAAGAGATGGTTGCTTTTCCTTCTGCAGGCTTAGAGTCCGGGAAATACTTCTTCAGAAATTTCTCAACCACTTCATCCCAAGTCTTAAGACTGTTGCCTTTGAACGAGTGAAGCCACCTCTTAGCTTCTTGTTAGTCGTCTTATACTACTAACTTTTGTATAGAAAACATTTTCCAAAACTTGTATAGTTTCCCCAATTTATAGTTATTTTCTAGGGATTTGTAAATAAATCTTGTTTTATTGTCATAACTATCTCTAGAATATTTTCCATTTGATTTAATGATGAAATCTGTTCAATTTCAGGTTAAAAGAGGCTAAGTCTTGAAGTGCTAAAGTGGTAGTTGTGCTCAGCTCACCATTTGGGCTCAGCGCGCATCCAACGCAAAGCGTAGCTTGAGTGCGCTTAGCACGATAGAAGAATCTTGCAGAGCATAAATATCAAGGCCGCGCACTAAGCGCGAGATCCACTTGCTAAGCGCGATGGTTTTCTTTAGCTAGGCTCAGCGCATGATTGGCGCTAAACTCAAATCGACTAACTCGCGCTAAGGGCGAAGGTGGCGCTAAGCGCAATGTTGCGGATTCAGAGCCTATTTAAAGCCTGTCTTGTGCAGAATTAGGGTACACAATTTTAGTTAGCATTACAGAATTCCAAAGCAAGTACACCACAGTGCTAATTTCGAGATAGAAGCTTTGGAGGCAACAAGAGGAGCAGCTTTGCAGAGAAGCCTAGGGTTCTTCAATTAGAGAGAGATTAGTGGGCTATAGAGTGATTGTGAGGTGCTGAGAAGAGGAGGAGGGATCCCCCTTCTTGTGTAAGGAACAATTATTCTGTACTTTCAATCTCATTTGTGTTAGGGTTTTTCTGTAATGGCTGGCTAAACACCCTTGTTGGGGATTTCTAAGGAACAACTGATGTAATTACTTTTAATATCTAATTAATTGTGTTTTGTGTGTTCAATGCTTCTTTCAATGCTTAATTACTGCATGCTCTTGGTCTGATCACCCATTTGTGTGTACTGTTAGGTGACTAAATAACTACATTACCAGGGATGGATTGTGAGGTTTTAGTTTTCTGAATATGCTGTGATGATAATGCTATTTAAGTTAAGCCTAGTCTTACAAGAGGGATCTGCGGATGAAGCTTTGATGAAATTAGTCAAAACTTACGAGGGGTCAAGGTTTGGTACTTTAGGCTACAACATAGAACACAAGAACATGATTAATTAGAGAAATATCTTCATATGCATCAACTTGTTTGTTAGAAAGACCCAAAACTTTTACCTACGGCTGTCAACTTTTACTTACTTGCATTTACTATTTTTACCATAGAAGTAGTTTATTTCTGAAATTTTGATACTGAGGACAGATGTCGTACAGGATGTCACGACATCCCGCTTCAGAGCATGCAGGTTATATATGACAGTATGAACAGATTAAACAAGTAAATAACACAAGAGAATTGTTAACCCAGTTCGGTGCAACGTCACCTACATCTGGGGGCTACCAAGCCAGGGAGGAAATCCACTAGAATAGTATTAGTTCGAAGATCTAACAGCCACTGTATACAACCTTCTCACCTAATCACTACCCATGCAACTTCTACCTAAGAGCCACTCTTAGATATGAGAACCCCTCTCACTCCCTCTCAATCACTCACCCGTGTTTACAAACAAATCAAAGACACACCAGAGATTGCTCTCTGAACAATAGAGATCAACTCTACACACTCAGGTCCAACACTTGATGTTAGGGTAACATCAAGGTGGCTCACAAAACACTCAAGTCCCAAAACTCACAAAATAACTCTTCAATCTCGGACTTGGTAGAAAACTCGTGCAGCCTTCATGTTTATATAGCAGTGTGCGTATCTGGGCTGCAACAACTTGCGCTGGATAAGATCTATCATTCTCCTGAAAAATCTGCACTTAAAGATCTAAAAGATAAAGTTTGATCTTTTAGTTTTTATCTTTAATCTTTAATCCCTGAACGAACTATTCAAGTTTGTAATTCGAACTTTAATTATCTTTTAATTCGTTCCTAAAGATAGATCGCCAAATCTGTTGCTAACTGCACATTAATCTGTTAAAGATATAACAGATTTATGTGTCCAGTATTTTCGGGCAGGATGTCCTGGACATCGTATCCGACATCGTGGATCCTGCAGCTTCAATTCTTCATTTGACATTTTATCTTGCCTTGTGCATTGTGCAGCCCAATCTGATTCCTTGACATAACGTTGGACATCATGTGCAGCAACTCCAGCTTTCCTTCATTGTCTAAGTGCTTATGTTTTAACAAAATTTTAGCCAATCTTTTAAAACTCAGTAAAGCTAAGCACTAACAATTTCTATTTTTAACCATCAATTATCAATGTTGTTCCAACAATGCCTTACTTATGAATAAAGCTCTGTCTATTAAGCAAGTTCCCTAAGTTTGATACTTGGATCACTCCGTTTTAATTTTAAATACTTGACGACCCGATGCGCTTTCCGATGTTTCATTTCCCTTGAATATATTTGTTGAAAATTGTAGAAAAAGGAACCATATGGGAAAATGAACACCCTCCAACCACTGGTTTTCCATGAAGCTTGAAGGGACACCCACATTTCATACTCCCAATATCTCTTCTAACAAAATCTTTCTTCCTCGACCCATACTGACCAGTCATCTCACAACCAATTATCACAAATGAAGTCCTTCTTCTCATACCAGTGTTTGTGTCTGACCTCATAATCACCGCCACTGCAAAACATCATCTCAGGTAGCAAACATCTTGATGCAATCCTCCCTAGGAAGGGACCAGTCACTAGAGCTATGAGCACGAGGCTCCAAGAGGATTGGGCTAGAGTAGCTGAAGAAGGCCCTAGGGTTCTCATGAACATTAGGGTAGATTTCTAAGCCCATGGGCCAAGGTTGGGTCCAATTATCTTTGTACATATTAGACTAGGATGTCATTATATTTGGTCCTTGTATTTAGGGCTCCATAATGTAGGTAGGGTACCCTAGAAATATAGGATTTTTCAGCCCTTGTATTTTAGGGCACCTAGACTAGTTTTTGTATTAGGGGTAGTTTTGTAATTTCACATGCACTAAGTGAATATTTGATGTGTGTAGTTGGAAATAAATTTAGTTGAATTGGTAGAAGCCCAATCCAATTAAATTTTAGAGGTGGAGGCGAGGATTTGCTTACTACACCCCACTGCCACATCATATAGTAACACTTTGTGCACGTCCTTCATGCTTTACATGCCTAATGACACCTAAGCACACTTAGTGGAGAATCTTGGAATTGATCTTGGATTAGTGGGTTGAACCATAACTAAAATTCACTAATCATAATTAGTGAAATTTTGGCTCCACAAATTCAATTTCAAATTCAAGTGAAATTTGAATTGAAATTCAAATTTCCCTCCAATTTTGTGTGACACTTAGGCTATAAATAGAGGTCATGTGTGTGCATTTTTTCAACTTTGATCATTTGAAAATTAAACTTCAGATTTCAGAGCTCTTTTAGAGCACAAAATTTCGTGCTCTTCTCTTCCTCTACCTTCATTCATCTCCTTCTTCCTCCTAGCTTTTATCCATGGCCTCCTATGGTGGTGAGCTTCTTCTAGACTCATGTTCTCCTTGAAGTGGCGTCTCCTCTCTCTCTTCCTTCTCCATTCTGCTGCCATTCATCTTCCAAGAAGCAAAGGAATCCATTGATGAAGAAGATCCTAGGCCTACAAGCTCCAATGGAGCTTACATCATGTGGTATTAGAGCATCTTCATCTAGGTTATGTTCTTTAGCTTCCTCTATCTTTTGTTCGGTGAATTCTCTTTAATTCCTTGTTCTTCATCTTATTCTCCATGTATATCCTCCATTGTCTTGTGGTTTTGTGCTGTTTAGAGTAGATTAAAAAAAAACCGATTAAATCTTAGATCTACACTTGTCCTTGCATTTCTATGGTTCAAATTTTGTAGATCTACTCTTGAATCTTGTTTTTGTGTTGATTTTAGGTTCTATCAATTTTCATTCATAAAATTCTTTTGCTGAACCTTTAGATCTAAATTTCCTTCCAAAATATTGATTAGAAAAAAAAATAGAAAAATCTAAGTGTAAATCACTTAATCCATGTTGTCTTGGAGTCATGTTTAGTCATAGTAATTGTCACATTATGCTCTAAGTTTGTGTTGAATTTTTTTTTTGTTTAATGAATTCTAGATACATTTGTTCATGTATTCTTGTCATTCTTAGCCTATCTTTTGAATTTTGAGTCTAATTCATGCATGTTATTTAGTTCATAACATGTTCTAAATCAATTCCTAGAAGTAGTCTTGTTGTTGAACTCTTTTTTTTTTTGTTTTCTAAGTTTCCTACATGATGCCTATGATGAAGTTTAGTTGTGGTGCTGAGTTGTGGCTGGATTTGTGAATCAAATAAGTCTTAAGCTCTCTTGAATTGTTTTATTCAAGATAATTGAGCATAAGCAAACACAAATTATAACTATCCAAGCCTTAAGCAACATAAACACTACTCTTGATTTCTAGGTTGAAATCGCTGGTGCTGGCAGCTTGAACAAACGAACTTGTATAAATTATTGGGAGTTGGTCACTACGTGTTTTGAGCTGAAATGTTTACAGAATTTTCTAGACATCTGGACCAAAATTATAAAAAAAGAACCAAGCGATTTGGATTGATGGAAAAAATAAGAAAAATCACACAAGTTGCCAGAAAAATTAGTGTCCAGGAAAAAAAAAGAAGTGAAAGGGAAGTGTGCTTGTTGTTTTGGCTCAAAATTTGTTCTATAATTGGTGCCTATTTTATACCAATCCTAGTTCTGAAATTTCAATTGAAAATTATTGTGAAAACAAGTGCCAAAACTAGAGGGTTCTTGAGTTTTCTTTTTTAGTTTTTTTTACTCTACTCTAGAGCCATTCTAAGTTTTTCTTTGAGTCCTAGCTTGCTTTTATGTGCTTTTCATTGATTTAATTGTTGAATCATGCTTGGAAATTTGTCTTGTCAAAACTCTTTTGGTTTAGCTTTCATCTCATTTTTTGGTCTTTAGTTATTGCTTGTCTCTTTGATTCCTCGTTTGTGAGTTGCCATATAGGGCATTGGAATAAGTAGCAAAGGGCCAACCACCTTAAGAGCTATTGGAATAAGAAGCACTCCAAATTGAGTGAAACACAAAAGAGAGAATACCCACCAAAATCGAGGACTTTTTGTTTTGTAATTTGTAATTGGCAATTTTCTTTGCTTTCAAACTTTGTAACAAAAAGGCCTTTCATTGGAAGTAAGTTGGGAGCCTCCAATAGGTCACCCTACTTCCATTTGTGTGTAATAATTTTAGGCAATTTTGCCTTAGGATATTGAGTGTTTTGTTGGGTACCTTAAATGAGGTCATCCAAACATTCTTAGGATCCGCCTAGTTTGTATTTCTTGCACTTTAACTTCTTTCTTACTTTCATAGCTTATTTCCTTTACCCTCCATTGTCAAACTGCCTAGATAGCTTGCCTTTTACCAATTACTTTTTACCTTATCTTTCACACCTCTTTTAGTGTTTATTTTGGCTAGTTTCAACCATAGTTTCTTTTACCAATTTTTTTCAAACCCCCAGCAAGAAAGAACCATAACTTAGGAACCAACATGAGTCTTCATTCTTCATCTAGTGTTAATGGTGAGGGTTCTACTCCTAAGGACTCCTTGTATAAGATATTAGATGAGTTGAGATCCCTTAAGTCGTGGAAAGAAAAACAAGAGAGAAAAGAAAAAGGAAAAAAAAGAGTGGAAGAAATAAGTCAAGATGAAAGAGAGAAAATAAGAGAGGAAGAAAGAAGAAAAATAATGAAAGAAATGAAAAGAGAAAAACATGCCTCTTATAGTAGTCATGACTCTTGCAAGAGTTTAAGTGAAGAACTTAGCGACTATTATAGAGGGCGCCATAGTTCACATACTAAACATCACTCCCAAAGAAAAGAAAAGGATAGAAGGCCTCAAGAGGTTAACATTAGCCTCCCATATTTCCATGGAAAAGATAATGTTGAGGCCTACTTAGATTGGGAAATGAAGGTTGAACAACTCTTTGCTTGCCATCATATTAGCAAAGAGAGAAAAGTTCCATTGGCTGCCCTTAGCTTTCAAGGGTATGGCCTCTATTGGTGGACTTCCCTTGTTAGGGAACGAAGGATTCATGGGGATCCTCCAGTAGAGTATTGGAATGATCTTAAGAGTGCCCTTAGGAAGAGGCACATTCCCTCCTACTATGAAAGGGAGCTTAGGGACAAGCTCCAAAGGTTTAGACAATGGGGTATGAGTGTTGGAGAATATAGACAACAAATGGAACTACTCCTTTTAAGAGCTGGACTTAGGGAGGAGGAAAGAACAAGCATAGCTAGGTTCCTTAGTGGGCTTAATATGGAAGTGAGGGATAAGGTTGAACTCTTTCCATATAGGGACCTAGATGAGCTAGTCCAACTTTGTATAAGAGTGGAGCAACAACTTAAAAGAAAGCCTTCTTCAAAATCTTATGGCTTTCACTCTTAGCCAAGGAAGGACCAAGCCCAAGGAATTTTGGGGGCTGCACCTTCGAAACCCAAGGAAGATAAGGGTATGACCATAGAGAAATCCACCCCTAAGACTAGTTCCCAAGGAAGGACTAGCAACATTAAATGCTTCAAATTTCTTGGGAGAGGTCACATTGCCTCTCAATGCCCCACAAAGAAAACCATGATTATGAGGGGTCAAGACATTTATAGTAGTCAAGAGGAGACTACTTCTTCCTCTTCCTCTAGTGGAAGTGAAGATGATGTAAGGGGTGAAGAGTCTAGTGAGGAAGTCTACCCCCATGAAGAAGGTGACCTCTTAATGGTTAGAAGGCTCCTTGGAGGTAAATCTTGTGATCTATCTCAATCCCAAAGAGAGAACATCTTTCATACAAGATGCAAAATTTTAGATAAAACTTGTTCTCTCATTGTGGATAGTGGATCTTGTTGTAATTGTTGTAGCACAAGATTAGTTTCCAAGTTGATCCTCACTATCATTCCCCACCCTTATAAACTTCAATGGCTCAATGAGCAAGGGGAAATGATAGTTAACCAACAAGTGAAGGTACCTTTCTCCATTGGGGCATATAAGGATGAAGTTAATTGTGATATAGTTCCCATGGAGGCAGGACATGTTTTTTTAGGAAGGCCGTGACAATTTGATAGGAAGATCATTTATAATGGCCTAACTAATGAGATTACCCTAACCCATCTTGGCACTAAATTTGTGTTGCATCCTCAAGCGCCTTCATAGGTGGCCAAAGATTAACTAACTATGAAAGATAAGAGGAATGAGGAAGAAAAAGTAGAAAAACAAAAGAAAAAGAAGGATAGTAAGGCCTTGTCTTCAACGGCCAAGGGGAAGGAGAAAGAGGGAAAGGATTCCTCCAAGAAGATTGTTAAGAAGGAAAATCATTTTGCAACAAAAGGTGATATTAAAAGAGCACTCCTTCTTAAACAATCTTTCTACCTTCTCCTATCAAGGGAAACATCCCTTTGCATTGCCACAATTCCTACATTTGAGACCTTACCCCCAAAGGTCCAAGAACTCTTACATGAATTTGGTGATATATTTCCCAAAGAGATACCCCCTGGGCAACTTCCTTTAAGGGGAATAGAACACCAAATAGATTTAGTCCTAGGAGCAAGTGTGGCGTCCCTAAATAATGACTGGTTTAATAGTAATGATTTAAATAACAAAAACCATGGGAATTTTTTTTTTCTTTTTCTTTTTCGTTTCTTTCTCTTTTAGAAATAGAGACAGTATGTTGAGGAGGCCTCTGGTAATCGATTACCAATACTGTGTAATCGATTACACAGATTAACAGGTCACTGGTAATCGATTACCAGTTATGTGTAATCGATTACACAGTGCATATTACAGGTTTCCATGTTCTTAAACTGTGTAACTCAAGTTTGGCCTCTTGTAATCGATTACCAATGTTGTGTAATCGATTACCAGAGATGAAAAGCCTTGAGGCTCACCTTTTAATTACATGTAGTGGTTATGGGACGCATTGTGTTGCTACTGTAGTTAGATCTCTTGTGAAAGAGTCTACCCCTTTCTTTTATTTCTTGTAGATCGCGATGGCAGCGCAATTAATCCATGACCGAGTGGAGATGGAGTGCCTAGAGGGAGTTTGGGAGACCCTCGAAGGCAATGCGAGGTGCCAATTCCAGGGCACGATTCGATTCACAACTACTTCATTAGTACATCCAGAGGAACCCGCACGCACGCTTCAGCACACTATGGAGTGGATATTACCTACACCTACTCCATATCGACTAGTGGAGCCAGTCCAAGTGATAGAGGTGACGTCATCTGAAGAAGACCCTGAGGAGGACCTAGAGGAGCAACCTCCTGAGCCTGTTGTGGATGCTCTTGACTTTCCAGAGGGTGATGAGGATCCACTCCCGAAGGTGGATTCTCCCAAGGACGTCATGTCGGCATCTGAGGCAGACTCTACGGAGGAGAGCGGTCCTGGAGGGATAGCGACTAGTGGAGGTTCTTCATCATAGCAGACGGCTCCTTCGACTAGGTCTATATACTTTTTGGGGGTGGGTGTATCTAGTACAGACTGTTAGGTTTACTCTTTTGGTTTTTGTATGGGTAGACCTATTGTATAGGAATTTGATGATTGTATACATGTGGCTGAAGCCACCACAGTGGATACCTTTGCTCTGGATGTCACTATGTATTTTGCAAAACTCCCATATTTTGGACAGCTTTAGATGATGAATGTACTTATGTTTAATCTTGTTATTTGAAAAGAATGTGTTAACAAACTTTAATTGAAAGAGAGTTCATCGACCGTATTTTATTTTATTATTTTCACGTGACGACCTAAAGTAATGGTTGGCATACTTTTCCTTTTGAAAAAGCAAAATATTTTAGAGGTTATGAGTGATCAGAAAGAAATGACTCCGAATAGAGTTGTGAACTGGCCATTCAAGACTCTATAGTGATGATTTTCCTTCTGAACCTAATTACTGTGAAAAAGAGAAAGAAACGAAAAAGAAAAAGAAAAAAAAAATTCCCATGGTTTTTGTTATTTAAATCATTACTATTAAACCAGTCATTATTTAGGGACGCCACACTTGCTCCTAGGACTAAATCTATTTGGTGTTCTATTCCCCTTAAAGGAAGTTGCCCAGGGGGTATCTCTTTGGGAAATATATCACCAAATTTGGTGTTCTATTCCCCTTAAAAGGTGAGCCTCAAGGCTTTTCATCTCTGGTAATCGATTACACAACATTGGTAATCGATTACAAGAGGCCAAACTTGAGTTACACAGTTTAAGAACATGGAAACCTGTAATATGCACTGTGTAATCGATTACACATAACTGGTAATCGATTACCAGTGACCTGTTAATCTGTGTAATCGATTACACAGTATTGGTAATCGATTACCAGAGGCCTCCTCAACATACTGTCTCTATTTCTAAGCCTGGTAATCGATTACACCCCTTGGTAATCGATTACCAGAGGCCATCTCAACTTCCTGACCCCATTTTTAAGCCTTGTAATCGATTACACACCCTTTGTAATCGATTACCAGAGGCCATATTCCAAATATCACTCAAGATCCATAGCTGGCCAGCCAGCACACAAGCCTCCTTGCTTTGTGGTCTTTGTTCTTTTATCGGTTGACTGCCAGGAGCTCGCCTGTTTAGGTACGTCACAGGTTCTCACTGACTGGCTATGCCCAGGTTGGGTCGGGATTGGTCAAGCTTGGTTTTGGGCAATAGCACCCCACCTGACGTTGCCAAGGTCTCCTAACCCCAGCGACATATCTCTAGGTAACACTCTGTGGTCAACGAATAAAAGTAGGAAGACTCACTCTTCCACACTTCCTCACTTCAAGCTTGTAGGATTATGGGGTACCCGTCATATGTGGTACTAGGTGGCGATCGGGCGATGGTGCAAGTCGACTCTCCACATCCACAAATCACACATAAATCCACCATCCCCAGTTGCCCACCTTCAACTGAGCTCACGTACTCCCACGTAGCCCTTATCCTCGTTCCTCTCAACACCAGGTCCCCATCAATCCCTCCAAGCTTCCACAACATCCAAGCAATTCAACATCTAAACATCATGAACTATCCAAAACCAAGAAAAACAAGGTAGAGGCAGAAAACTCTGCCCAAAACATAAACCAATACCATAGCTTTCCTTACTCAAATACCCCAGTAACATTCTCTTCGTTCCAATTTGTTCACCGTTGGATCGACTCGAAAATTTTACTGGAGGTCCCTAGTACATAAGTATACATTTTGACCGTTGGGATCTGATAGAAAACGTCCAGAAACCAATATGTACAACCCTTTCCACAACCAGCCATGCATAAGCATTTTCTGCACAAGCATAAAATTCTACTGCACATTTCAACAACAAAATTCTCTATAATAGTGCAGATTTTCGAAATCACTCTTGCCCTCATCCAATTTTTCCCAAATTGGATCCTACAAGTCCTAAATCATGTATAAATCCTATCTAAACCAAAGACAAGCTTCAGACCATAGCAACTCAAAATCTAGGTATCTAAAACCCCTCAATTTAGTGGATTTTCAAGGTTTGAGAAGTGAAAATGAGAATGGGGTAATTTTGGAGCAAACTCTCATCTCACACAAGTCTATAACATTAATCTAAACTTGCTCAAACTGGTTTTTACGACTAAAACTCCACCGAATCAAAATTTGACCCCTCAACACCCAATTTACCCTAGAAATGGCTCTTGTTTTCACTTTGGTCACTCATTTTCCTCATTTGCTCAGCCCAAGCTTTCCAATAAGTCCTAAATGACATTTCAAACTAGGATTAACTCACTTTAATCTCCAATTACCACTAAATCCAGATTTAGCTTTTCAAACCCTCAAAGCATCACACTTTTCAACTCATATCACTACATTCTCACATTTCAACCCTAGGTTAACTCTACCCTTCATCTCTATCAGTTTTTCCATCAGCAATTTCAGCACACAAACATCACAAACAAAATCATAAAACCCTAAAACAGAATGGGTAAGCTTGACTCACCAAACATGACAAGTTTAGCATGCTTTCAACAAATTCCTTCACAAATAACTACCATAAGGCATAAACCTAGTTAAACTACCCATCATATCTCCCAAACACCCAATACCCGTGAAATTATGTGAGAAAGAAGTCTACCCAAACCTGAAATTTGAAGTCTCACAACGTAGAGGTGCGCTTCACGACTCCGAAAATGGCTTCCTTTCGCGATTTGGAGCAGAAATGGTGAGCAAAGGTTGGAGCTTTGATGGAGCTTCAATGGTGGAGGAGAAAGGGAGAAAAAGCAACGTGAGGGAGAGGGAAAAAGCTCCTGAACTTTTTGGCTGAGTGAGTGAGGAGAGAGAGAACGTGGCTTTGTGTTTTAAGAAAAGGCTTTTCTCTTTCTTTTTTTTAAAAGCTGTGCCACATGTCTTCTTTTGAGTGGAGCAAAAAGGGGTCCACTTTTTCTCTTGATGTGACTCATACTCAGTCACAAGAAGAGAAAAATCTGACCTTTTTGAAATGCTAAAATCCTGCCTCGTTTTGCGTGTTGTTTCTCTGGTTCCAGTCCCTCGCGATTCTTTGCACCCGTCGGGGCCAGTTTTTGAAGGTAGGCAATATATATATCAGAACGCTCAGAATGAAACCCCGAGCGTGGTTTAGAGGTTGGTTTTGTTAAATTTTAAGTTGCACGCAAAATGATAAATTTTAGACTAATTAATTGAGAATTAACCTATAACTATCCAGTTATGGATTTCTCTTCCTTAATTAGCCTAACCCGTGTATCTTTCCCCCAATATACCTACTTCTACCAGGAGTATATATATATATACACTGAATAATACTTATATATATAATCATTCAAAATGCATCGTTTACAAAATTCCGACTAGAAATTTCCAGGATGTCACAATACTCCCACCCATTAAGGAATTTCGTCCCCGAAATTAACTACTCTATGAACAAACTTGGGTACAATTCTCTCACCCTATCCTCTAATTCCCAGGTTGAATCACCCTCATCGGATCCCCACTGCACTTTCACCAACGCGATCTCCTTCCCTCTCAGCGACTTCATTCTTCGATCAGTAATCTTCTGAGGTTGTGCTTTATAGGTGAGGTTATCCTTCACCTGTACCTCGTCCACTGCAAGTATATGTGATGGATCCGGGTTGTACCGTCTTAGTTGAGAGACATGAAACACAGGGTGCAAGTTCGATAAACTCGGGGGTAAGGCGATTTGATAAGCTACAGGCCCAACCTTCTTCAAAATCTGATACGGACCTAGATACTTGGGCGTCAACTTCCTAGATTTGAGAGCTCTTCCGACTCCGGTTATAGGAGAAACCTTCAAAAACGCATGTTCTCCTTCCTGAAAATCTAATGGCTTCCTCCTTCTATCATAATAGCTCTTCTGCCTATCCTGAGATGCTTTTATCTTCTCTCGAATCAATTTCACTTGTTCGGTAATCTGTTGTAGCATTTCAGGCCCAAGGAGTAGTGCTTCTCCATCATCGTACCAACAAATAGGAGTTTTGCACTTTCCTCCATATAAAGCTTCAAAAGGAGCCATACCAATACTGGCTTGGTAGCTATTGTTGTAAGTAAATTCAATCAATGGCAAACATTCCATCCAGCTACCTTGTTGCTCTATAATACATGCCCGAAGTAGATCTTCTAGAGTCTGAATGGTTCGTTCGGTCTGACCATCTGTTTGAGGATGATAAGCTGAACTGAGCGTCAGCTTTGTCCCCAATGCTTCATGTAGACTTGTCCAAAATCGCGAGGTAAACCTCGGATCCTTGTCTGATACAATACTGGAAGGAATTCCATGCAACCTTACTACTTCTTTGATATACAACTCTACTAGCTTCTCCATTTTGTACATCATATTCACCGGAATAAAATGAGCAGATTTGGTGAGTCGATCTACTATGACCCACACAACATCATGTCCACGACTAGTCTTAGGTAAACTAGACACAAAATCCATAGGTATGCTCTCCCATTTCCATTCCGGAATTTCTAGTGGCTTTAATTCTCCTGATGGTCGCTGGTGCTCAACCTTAGCTTTTTGACATGTCAAACATCTTGCTACATATTCAGCTACATCTTTCTTCATGCCATGCCACCAAAAACTTCTCTTCAAATCTTGGTACATCTTAGTCATTCCTGGATGGAAACTAAGACGACTTTTATGTGCTTCTTCCAAGATCTTAACTTTCAAATCATCTAAAGATGGTACACATATCCTCCCCTTGAATCTAATTAACCTGGTTGTGTCCTTCTTAAACTCCACATCCTTATCTCCCATCGCATCTAACACTTTGCCTTGCAGAAACGGGTTATCCTCTTGAGCCTCACGTATGTGATCTACGAATTCATTGGTGATCTGCAACTCTCCCACAAATAAGCTCTTGGGTCGCATTTCAATTGCTAGATTCAGATCTCGGAATTCCTCTATCAATCTCTACTCCAAACTCATCATAGTCGCAGCATGTAAGGACTTCCGGCTTAGCGCGTCGGCTACTACATTAGCCTTTCCTGGATGGTAGGAAAGACCAAAATCATAATCCTTGAGGAACTCCATCCATCTTCATTGCCTCATATTGAATTCCTTCTGACCGAACAAGTATTTGAGACTCTTGTGATCACTGAAAACTTCAAAACGAGTACCGTATAAATAATGCCTCCAAATCTTCAAGGCAAAGACCACAGTTGCTAGTTCCAAATCAGGGGTCGAATAGTTAATTTCATGAGGACGCAATTGGCGTGAAGCATAAGCCACTACTCTTCCCTCTTGCATTAACACACACCCCAAGCCTTGCCCGCTCGCATCGCAATACACTTCAAATGGTCTCTTAGGGTCGGGCAAAATTAACAGTGGAGTTGTTGTCAACCGCCTCTTCAACTCTTGGAAGCTTTGATCACATTTCTCATTCCAAACAAACTTCTCATTCTTACGAGTCAATTTAGTTAGGGGCAGTGCCAATTTAGAAAATCCCTCAATGAATTTTCTATAATAGCCAGCCAACCCCAAGAAACTTCGAACTTCCGTTGGAGTTGTTGGTTGTTGCTACTCCATAACCGACTCCACTTTAATCGGATCCACCGCAACCCCGTCTTTAGAAATCACGTGCCCCAAGAATTGCACATTCTCCAACCAAAATTCGCATTTCGACAATTTGGCGAACAATTTCCTATCCCTCAGGATATGCAACACAATTCTCAAGTGCTTCCCATGCTCCTCCTTATTCCTTGAATACACTAGGATATCATCAATGAACACAACCACGAACTGATCTAAGTAATCATGGAATATATGGTTCATATAGTCCATGAAGATAGCCGGAGCATTAGTCACTCCAAATGGCATGACTAAATACTCATAATGCTCATACCGAGTCCGAAACGCAGTCTTTGGGATATCTTCCTTCTTAACTCGGATTTGATGATACCCTGATCGCAAATCTATCTTCGAAAATACCGTCGCTCCCCTCAATTGATCAATCAAATCATCTATCCTTGGTAGAGGATATTTGTTCTTGATAGTGACCTTGTTTAGCTGCCGGTAGTCTATGCACATCCTCATACTTCCATCATTATTTTTAAGCAATAAGACCGGCGCTCCCCACGGTGATGCACTTGGGCGAACAAATTGTTTGCTTAAAAGATCCTGCACTTGTGCCTTCACCTCTGCTAGTTCTATTGGAGACATCCTATAGGGCGCGATCGACACTGGATTCGCTCCAGGCACCAAGTCAATAATGAATTCCATTTCTCTCTCAGGTGGTAATTCACAAATGTCATCAGGAAAAACTTCTGGAAATTTTGACACCACCGGTATACTACTAACTTTAGCGACCTCCTCCACATTCATGGAGAACAACACCATGTAAGTTCGAACATCCCCCGCTCCATCGTTGGCCGCATTCTCTTTCAATGGTTCATTTGGAACTACATTTCCACCAAATACTAGCATCTTCTCTTTGCAGTCTAGAAAGATATGGTTAGCATATAACCAATCCATCCCCAAGATCACATCTAGATGAGCTAAAGGTAGGCAAATCAAATCTGCCATAAAAGATCGACCCTCAACAATTATAGGACACTTCAAACACACCCGAGAGGTGGTTACAGGCTCGTTAGTTGGAGTAGACACCACCATATCATATGGTTACTACGTCGCACATAACCCCAACCTCTCCACACATGCATGAGATATGAACGAATGTGTGGCACCCGAATCATAGAGTACATCTAGTAGTTTATCAGCAATCAAACACTTACCCTGTATCAAATCGTCGGAGGCAGCAGCTTCTGATCCACTCATAGCAAATACCCGGGAGGGTACTTTTGGTCTTCCACCACTAGTGTTGTTGTTGTTGCTAACATTACCGCTCCTTATGGAATTAGTGGGTCCACGATTGACGGCGTTGGAATTGGCAGTTACCGTCGGTCTCCTAGTCACCCTACATTCTCGAGCATAATGGTCTACCTTGCCACAAACATAACAACGGTTCTCCTGTGTCTGCTGGAGCTGTGGGCAATTCCTCCTAAGATGCGGTCCCCCACACTGAAAGCACTGTACCCCAGTCCCCCTTGACTGGCTCATGTTGGACGTAGCCATAGGTTGTTTCCCCTTGTTGCTAGAATATGGCTTCATCCTCTTACTACTGTTTCCTCTAAAAGGATGGCTTCTCTGTGGTCCTCCAAAGCCTCTAGCTTGCCTCTCCTTCATCTTGTCCTAAAAAATCCTGCACTTTGTCACCAGCTGATTAAAATTCGTGATCTGCATATAGCTAACCGCCTATTGAATCTCCAATCGAAGCCCATTCTCAAATTGAGCACATAAATCTTCTTCATTCCGAGCATCTTGGTATTGAGGCCAATACTGTAGAAGTTCATTAAATTTGGCCGTGTATTCCCCAACGGACATGTTTCCCTGCTTCAAATCCAGAAATTCCCTCGCCTTCCGCTTCCTGAGATCTCGTGGAAA
Organism: Glycine soja; assembly: GCF_004193775.1. NCBI lineage: Eukaryota > Viridiplantae > Streptophyta > Magnoliopsida > Fabales > Fabaceae > Glycine > Glycine soja. Next base: position 24,398,160 of record NC_041003.1, on the reverse strand, counting down.
ATAATTTTCCAGAAATTTGTCCTTGATGGCATTCCAAGGAATCACGCCTCCAGGTGCAGCAAATGAAGGCTTCACGAACTTCCACCAATTCTCGGCTTCTCCTTGGAGCATGAATGTCGCATAAGGGACCTTATGCTCCTCGAGGCAACCCATCGCCTCGAAAATCTTCTCAATCTCAGCTAACCACAACCTAGCACCTTCTTACGGAAAGCCATGAGTGCCCGATAATCTGCTGACTCCACATCACGTTCCTGCAATAGGGTTTCCAGCACAGCTGTGATGCAGTCGAGGACGTCACGGTTCTGATCCCTACCATGTCCTGCCATACCTAACCTGTAGGGAAGCCATTAGTATCCAAGAAATTCTACTGAGAGAGTGTACCACACAGGCTATGACAGTTACAACAATATCCTTCTCTCTATACATACGTATACACACAATAATTCTACTAAATTAATTGCACATTCCTGCTTAAGATAAGAAAGTAGAAATACACACAATGTGTCACTTAACGTCACTCCCTGAAACCTACTCCCAAGTTTCAGAGATACACAACATTCACACAGTAAGACCATGAACAGGTTCACTAGAATCCAACTTTTGCTCTGATACCACCAATCGTGGCGTCCCTAAATAATGACTGGAGATACACAACATTCACACAATGTATACAATCATCAAATTCCTATACAATAGGTCTACCCATACAAAAACCAAAAGAGTAAACCTAACAGTCTGTACTAGATACACCCACCCCCAAAAAGTATATAGACCTAGTCGAAGGAGCCGTTTGCTATGATGAAGAACCTCCACTAGTCGCTATCCCTCCAGGACCGCTCTCCTCCGTAGAGTCTGCCTCAGATGCCGACATGACGTCCTCGGGAGAATCCACCTTCGGGAGTGGATCCTCATCACCCTCTGGAAAGTCAAGAGCATCCACAGCAGGCTCAGGAGGTTGCTCCTCTAGGTCCTCCTCAGGGTCTTCTTCAAATGACGTCACCTCTATCACTTGGACTGGCTCCACTAGTCGATATGGAGTAGGTGTAGGTAATATCCACTCCATAGTGTGCTGAAGCGTGCGTGCGGGTTCCTCTGGATGTACTAATGAAGTAGTTGTGAATCGAATCGTGCCCTGGAATTGGGACCTCGCATTGCCTTCGAGGGTCTCCCAAACTCCCTCTAGGCACTCCATCTCCACTCGGTCATGGATTAATTGCGCTGCCATCGCGATCTACAAGAAATAAAAGAAAGGGGTAGACTCTTTCACAAGAGATCTAACTACAGTAGCAACACAATGCGTCCCATAACCACTACATGTAATTAAAAGGTGAGCCTCAAGGCTTTTCATCTCTGGTAATCGATTACACAACATTGGTAATCGATTGCAAGAGGCCAAACTTGAGTTACACAGTTTAAGAACATGGAAACCTGTAATATGCACTGTGTAATCGATTACACATAACTGGTAATCGATTACCAGTGACCTGTTAATCTGTGTAATCGATTACACAGTATTGGTAATCGATTACCAGAGGCCTCCTCAACATACTGTCTCTATTTCTAAGCCTGGTAATCGATTACACCCCTTGGTAATCGATTACCAGAGGCCATCTCAACTTCCTGACCCCATTTTTAAGCCTTGTAATCGATTACACACCCTTTTTAATCGATTACCAGAGGCCATATTCCAAATATCACTCAAGATCCATAGCTGGCCAGCCAGCACACAAGCCTCCTTGCTTTGTGGTCTTTGTTCTTTTATCGGTTGACTGCCAGGAGCTCGCCTGTTTAGGTACGTCACAGGTTCTCACTGACTGGCTATGCCCAGGTTGGGTCGGGATTGGTCAAGCTTGGTTTTGGGCAATAGCACCCCACCTGACGTTGCCAAGGTCTCCTAACCCCAGCGACATATCTCTAGGTAACACTCTGTGGTCAACGAATAAAAGTAGGAAGACTCACTCTTCCACACTTCCTCACTTCAAGCTTGTTGGATTATGGGGTACCCGTCATATGTGGTACTAGGTGGCGATCGGGCGATGGTGCAAGTCGACTCTCCACATCCACAAATCACACATAAATCCACCATCCCCAGTTGCCCACCTTCAACTGAGCTCACGTACTCCCACGTAGCCCTTATCCTCGTTCCTCTCAACATCGGGTCCCCATCAATCCCTCCAAGATTCCACAACATCCAAGCAATTCAACATCCACACATCATGAACTATCAAAATCCAAGAAAAACGGGGCAGAAGCAGAAAACTCTGCCCAAAACACAAACCAATACCACAACTTTCCTTACACAAATACCCCAGTAACATTCTCTTTGTTCCAATTCAATCACCATTGGATCGACTCGAACATTTTACTGGAGGTCCCTAGTACATAAGTCTACATTTTGACCGTTGGGATCTCCTAGAAAACGTCAAGAACCCAATATGTACAACCCTTTCCACAACCAGCCATGCATAAGCATTTTCTGCACAAGCACAAAATTCTGCTGCACATTTCAACAGCAAAATTCTGCATAATAGTGCAGATTTTCGAAATCACTCTTGCCCTCATCCAATTTTGCCCAAATTGGATCCTACAAGTCCTAAATCATGTATAAATCCTATCTAAACCAAAGACAAGCTTCAGACCATAGCAACTCAAAATCTAGGTATCTAAAACCCCTCAATTTAGTGGATTTTCAAGGTTTGAGAAGTGAAAATGAGAATGGGGTAATTTTGGAGCAAACTCTCATCTCACACAAGTCTATAACATTAATCTAAACTTGCTCAAACTGGTTTTTACAACTAAAACTCCACCGAATCAAAATTTGACCCCTCAACACCCAATTTACCCTAGAAATGGCTCTTGTTTTCACTTTGGTCACTCATTTTCCTCATTTGCTCAGCCCAAGCTTTCCAATAAGTCCTAAATGACATTTCAAACTAGGATTAACTCACTTTAATCTCCAATTACCACTAAATCCAGATTTAGCTTTTCAAAACCTCAAAGCATCACACTTTTCCACTCATATCACTACATTCTCACATTTCAACCCTAGGTTAACTCTACCCTTCATCTCTATCAGTTTTTCCATCAGCAATTTCACCACACAAACATCACAAACATCATCATAAAACCCTAAAACAGAATGGGCAAGCTTGACTCACCAAACATGACAAGTTTAGCATGCTTTCAACAAATTCCTTCACAAATAACTACCATAAGGCATAAACCTAGTAAAACTACCCATCATATCTCCCAAACACCCAATACCCACGAAATTATGGGAGAAAGAAGTCTACCCAAACCTGAAATTTGAAGTCTCACAACGTAGAGGTGCGCTTCACGACTCCAAAAACGGCTTCCTTTCGCGATTTGGAGCAGAAATGGTGAGCAAAGGATGGAGCTTTGATGGAGCTTCAATGGTGGAGGAGAAAGGGATAAAAAGCAACATGAGGGTGAGGGAAAAAGCTCCTGAACATTTTGGCTGAGTGAGTGAGGAGAGAGAGAACCTGGCTTTGTGTTTTAAGAAAAGGCTTTTCTCTTTCTTTTTTTTTAAAGTTGTGCCACATGTCTTCTTTTGAGTGGAGCAAAAAGGGGTCCACTTTTTCTCTTGATGTGACTCATACTCAGTCACAAGAAGAGAAAAATTTGACCTTTTTGAAATGCTAAAATCCTGCCTCGGTTTGTGTGTCATTTCTTTGGTTCCAGTCCCTCGCGTTTCTCTGCACCCGTCGGGGCCAGTTTTCGAAGGTAGGCTATATATATATCAAAACGCTCAGAATGAAACCCCGAGTGTGGTTTAGAGGTTGGTTTTGTTAAATTTTAAGTTGCACACATAACGATAATTTTTAGACTAATTAATTGAGAATTAACCTATAACTATCCAATTATGGATTTCTCTTCCTAAATTAGCCTAACCCGCGTATCTTTCCCCCAATATACCTACTTCTACCAGGGGTATATATATATATACACTGAATAATACTTATATATATAATCATTCAAAATGCATCGTTTATAAAATTCCGGGTAGAAATTTCCAGGATGTCACAGCAAGCCTTCCTAATAGGCCAGCCTATAGACTAACCCTCAGGAGACTAAGGAGATAGAGTCTCAGGTTAAAGAATTGTTGGAGAAGGGCTGGGTCCAAGAGAGCCTAAGCCCATGTGTTGTGCCAGTGATGTCGGTGCCCAAAAAGGATGGTACGTGGAGAATGTGTACAGATTGTAGGGCAATTAACAACATCACTGTAAAGTATAGGCACCCAATTCCTAGACTTGATGATTTGATTGATGGGTTGCATGGTGCCAATATCTTTTCAAAAATTGATCTTAAAAGTGGTTATCACCAAATCAGGATGAAAAAGGGTGATGAGTAGAAAACCGCTTTCAAGACCAAGTTTGGTTTGTATGAATGGCTAGGGATGCCTTTTGGGCTCACTAATGCACCAAGCACCTTTATGAGGCTTATGCACCATGTCTTAAGGGATTTAAGGTAGATTTGTAGTTGTTTATTTTGATGATATTTTAGTGTACAGTAGGAGCCTAGATGATCACTTAGGACATCTCAGGCAAGTTCTTTCAGTCCTTAGGAAAAACACCCTCTATGCAAATATAGAGAAGTGTACCTTTTGTGTAGATAATATAGTTTTCTTAGGTTTTGTAGTTGGTAGAAATGAGAAAATCAAGGCCATCCAAGAATGGCCCACCCGAAAAAGTGTGGGAGATATTAGGAGCTTCCATGGGTTAGCAAGCTTCTATAGAAGGTTCGTTCCTAATTTCTCTACAATTGCATCACCTCTCAATAAGCTCGTGAAGAAGAATGTGGCATTTAGATGGGGTGAAAAACAAGAGCTAGCCTTTGCTTTGCTCAATGAAAATCTTACTAAGGCACCTGTTCTAGCTCTTGCTGACTTTTCTAAAACTTTTGAGCTAGAATTTGATGCCTCTGGAGTGGGAGTTAGAGTTGTATTGTTACAAGGTGGGCACCCTATTGCTTATTTTAGTGAAAAACTTCATAGTGCCACCCTTAATTACCCCACCTATGATAAAAAGCTTTATGCCTTAATAAGAGCCCTCCAAACTTGGGAGCATTACCTTGTTTCCAAGGAATTTGTCATTCATAGTTATCATCAATCACTTAAGTACATTGGAGGGCAAACCAAAGGCATACAAAATGGGTAGAGTACCTAGAACAATTTCCATATGTTATCAAATACAAAAAGGGAAAAAAATGTGGTAGCTAATGCCCTCTCTAGGAGACACACATTGTTTTGCTCCCTAAGAGCTCAAATTTTAGGATTTGATAATATTAGGGACTTGTATGCTTTAGCAAGATGGCACACTTTATACCATGCCACAAGGTGGATGATGCTTCCCACATCTCAAAACTCTTTTTCAGGGAAGTTGTGAGACTCCATGGTCTGCTTAGGACCATTGTGTCAGATAGAGATGCTAAGTTCCTTAGCTACTTCTAGAAAACCTTATGGGCTAAGCTAGGAACTAAACTTCTTTTCTCTGCCACTTGTCATCCACAAACTGATGGGCAAGAAGAGGTAGTGAATAGGTCTTTATCCACCCTTTTAAGGGCTCTTCTGAAAGACAACCATAAGTCTTGGGATGAGTATCTTCCTCATGTAGAATTTTCCTACAACTGGGGGGTTCATAGAACCACCAAGCAGTCCCCTTTTGAGGTTGCCTATGGGTTCAATCCCCTAACACCGTTAGACCTCATTCCCCTCCCACTGGACACTTCTTTTATACATAAAGAAGGGGAATCTAGGTCAGAGTTTGTAAAGAAGTTGCATGAGAGGGTTAAGAACCAAATAGAGAACCAAACAAATGTGTATTCAACTAAAGGCAATAGAGGAAGAAAAGAGCTAGTTCTTAATGAGGGTGACTGGGTTTGGCTCCATCTTAGGAAGGATAGATTCCCTACTAAAAGGAAATCCAAGCTTAGCCCTTGAGGGGATGGACGTTTTTTAGGTTTTAGAGATGATCATTAACAATGCCCATAGGTTGGACCTCCCAGAAGAGTATGGAGTCAGCACCACTTTTAACATTTCTGATTTAATTCCTTTTGCAGGTGGAGCTGATATTGAGGAGGAGGAACTAACAGATTTGAGGTCAAATTCTCTTCAAGGGGAAGGGGATGATGCAATCCTCCCTAGGAAGGGACAAGTCACTAGAGCCATGTGCAAGAGGCTCCAAGAGGATTGGGCTACAGCTGCTGAAGAAGGCCCTAGGGTTCTCATGAACCTCAGGGTAGGTTTCTAAGCCCATGGGCCAAGGTTGGGTCCAATTATCTTTGTACATATTAGACTAGGATGTCATTATATTTGATCCTTGTATTTAGGGCTCAATAATTTAGGTAGGGTACCCTAGAAATATAAGATTTTTCAGCCCTTGTATTTTAGGGCACCTAGACTAGTTTTTGTATTAGGGGCAGTTTTGTAATTTCACATGCACTAAGTGAATATTTGATGTGTGTAGTTGGAAATAAATTTAGTTGAATTGGTAGAAGCCCCATCCAATTAAATTTTAGAGGTGGAGGTGAGGATTTGCTTACTACACCCCACTGCCACATCATATAGTAACACTTTGTGCATGTCCTTCATGCTTTACATGCCTAATGACACCTAAGCACACTTAGTGGAGAATCTTGGAATTGATCTTGGATTAGTGGGTTGAACCATAACTAAAATTCAGTAATCATAATTATTGAAATTTTGGCTCCACAAATTCAATTTCAAATTCAAGTGAAATTTGAATTGAAATTCAAATTTCCCTCCAATTTTGTGTGACACTTAGGCTATAAATAGAGGTCATGTGTGTGCATTTTTTCAACTTTGATCATTTGAAAATTAAACTTCAGATTTGAAAGCTCTTTTAGAGCACAAAATTTCATGCTCTTCTCTTCCTCTCCCTTCATTCATTTCCTTCTTCCTCCAAGCTCTTATCCATGGCCTCCCATGGTGGTGAGCTTCTTCTAGACTCATCTTCTCCTTGATGTGGTGTCTCCTCTCTCTCTTCCTTCTCCATTTTGTTGCCATTCATCTTGCAAGAAGCAAAGGAATCCATTGATGAAGGAGATCCTAGGCCTACAAGCTCCAATGGAGCTTACATCTCATCTACAACACAACCCACACAATTTTAGTCTTCAAAGGGACATTCATTTTATCAATTTAATATCAATAATGAAGATTATTACCCGAGAAGTATTGAACGCATCCGAAGAATCAACATGTTGTTCATTCACACTAGATTCGTGCTCATTTTCATCATCCATATCAACTTCTTAAGACATTATACTGTCATACATCCATTGATCTTCGTCCATCTTAACAACAGATTCAAAATTTCCACTTAACAAACATACAACACCTAACCGTACTATACATATACTATTATACAAAACTCAACGTAATTTTTTAGCGTATACCATTTTATAAACACTAGAATTCATAACCATATATATTACAAACCAAAAACCCTATATTAATCTACATACGAATTATTTCAAATACACATATAAACAAATAGTTTTTATTTACAAATTTACATACTAACATTTATAATTAAAAAGAATTAAAACTTTGAACAATTTTTACAAATTTAAAAACCTGTATAAACATACGGATCAGTTGATCCGTATGGTTTATACGAATTAGATAATCCGTATAAACCATACCATATGGATCAAGTGATCCGTATGTTTAAATTAAACTTACGGATAACACGATCTGTACATTTTATACGGATCATGTAATCCATAACTTTAATTTCAACATACGGATCAACTGATCCATATAGAACGAAAACCAGCAACAGCAACCCACGTACCTCGTGTACCTCCAACGACGTCACTATCGAACCAACCACCACAACAATCATCACCGGCCAGTAATACTTTCACCTCCACCCAAGCGGCACCTCACACAAAGCAGAAAGCGAAGCACACGCAAATGGCACAAACAATATAAACAACTTATTAAATGAAGAAGACGCAAGGGTAATTCTGGAATTACCAAAAATTGATGGGTGCATAAGCAATAATGCTGGTGCACCTAGCAACACCCACAAGTAACCCATCTATTACCACAAGAATTTCCATCCCTCAATGTCCTCGGCCCGTAGAAACGCCAAATGCCCTTTGAACAAAATCCATTCAAGAAGAAATTTGAGATACTATGATCATAGCCGTATATTTTGAAGGCTAAAAGATATCAATGTTCCTTGCTTTCCAGATTTCCCAAAGAGCAATAGGAAAGAGAACCCTCGTCTGCTTCATTTGCACTCAAATCTACTGACCACTTCAACAAGTTATCATTACATCAATCCAAATAAGATTAAGCATCCTCCAAATCTTCCAAATTTCACCATAATTCCAGCAGATAGGCACATATCCTCCAAACTACCCTTACATCTCGTGCAAATTGCAAAAACTTGGATATGTCTTCGTAACAAGAATCCTCTAGTAGGAAAAGCATCAATGCTCAATCTTCCAAAGAAAAAAATTTCATATCCTCCAGTAGATCATTTTTCCACACCCAAGATCAAGTCTCTGCACTAGAATTCATCAACTAGACATACGCTGCCTTAGCTGAATAAGATTCAAACTTCTCGCCCTTCCAAACAATCGTATCTGGAGTACTAGGGTGCAACACAACTCTCAAATTCTGAATTATATTCATAGTAAGCTACACGATTGCGGTAACCAACATCCCCAAGTCCTAACCATCTTTAGTACTTAGATCCATCACCAAAAGGTTTATATCATGTTCTAGACATAAGGAACATCTAGAAAAATCTGAGCACCATCCATCGAAGGTGTCGCAACCTACCCTTTGGCGGGAGGGTGACGCGGGGCTCACGGGTGCGTCTTCCAAGGGAGGAAGGCGCGTGGAGTCGCCGCCAACGTTTATTCGAGGAAAACATAGGAAAAAATGGAACGTGTGGTCTACAAACTTTAAGTGTAAAAGGTTCTGGAGTTGTTTTTACGCATGGGGAAGGTATTAGCACCCCACGCATCCGTCACAAAGGACGACAACCTTTAATCAAATTTGCAATATCATGTCTTCAATTTGTTTTATTTTCCCCTTTTTATGTATTTATGTTTTTTTATGGGCCTTTTGTATTTTTTATCTTTTTGTGGTCGACAAGGGTATTTTCCTCGCTCCTACGTATTCTCAATTGCGATGAGGAAATCAGACCTACGTAGTTCTTTCAGAACTAAACATTGGTTAAGTTGTTTTTATCCTTTTTTGCAAGATAGATTTTAATTGAACAAAGGTCATTTAAGGCTTGAACCATTAAATGATCTTTTGATTTTGAAAGGAGAGAAATGTTAAGGCGTTGGACCATTAACGATCTCTTGTTTTTATGAAAGGAGAGAAACGTTAAGGCATTGGACCATTAACGATCTCTCGGTTCGTTCGAAAAGGGGTGATCGAAAAAAGTGGGGCTTTTGCTCCTACGTATCCTCGATTTGTGGTGAGGAACTCAGACCTATGTAGGTCTTGAGAAGCGGTAAAGTTTATGTGTTGATTTTATGCTTTTGAATGACCCATGTTAACCGATAAAAGCAAAGAGGACCGTTTAAGTCGTTGGACCTTAAAACGGTTTTAAGTAACTTTTGGCAGACAAAGCTTGGTTTGCGAGTTGATTTTAGCCTTAGTTTCACTTTGATTATTAGTCAATTCATTCAAGGAAACTTTCAAAGAAAAACGTCCGATTGATTTTTTTTATTATTTTATTATTATTTTTTTCAAGATATTTTGATTATTTTTTAAAAGATATTTTGATTATTTTATTATTTTTTCAAGATATTTTGATTATTTTATTATTATTTTTCTTTTTTTTATTTAACCGAGGTTACAGCGTGAACGATCGGTTGGATTTTATTTTAATAGTGATTAGACGAGATTGAAACACAAATGATCGGTTAAATTCATTTTATCAATTATTAAGCGAGATAACGACTTAAATAAACAGTTGAAATCTCGTTAAAAGCGGAAGAAAAGAATACCGAAAGTAAGCGAAATAAAAATGAAAGCATACAAAACAAGAATGGACCGCTGAAGGTGCATAGAATGAATTGAAAGATTCAAATTTGAAAACTTACCGGTTGGAGAGCGAAGAACAACGAAGAATGAACGAAGAACGACGAAGAACATCCATGGAATCGATCACGAAAACGTCTCGTAAGCATTACGGAAGCACCTCGGCTTGGATTTTCTCCTTCTTTCTTCTTCTCCTCACTAATTTCAAGTGAAAGCTTATTGCAAAAAAAATGCTGGATCCTTAAACTCAGCCCCCTTCCTTTATTTATAGGAGAAAGGGGAGGTGGTTGCCGCCCAGAGGCTTCTTGAGGAAGATTCCTGAGCGCACCCCCAATTGATAAGTTCACCCCGTCCCAGGGTTGCTTACTTATTAAGTTTCCTGAGTGCACCCCCAATTGATTAGTTCACCCCCACCTTCCAGAGTGTTTTGGATAAAGTTCCTGAGTGCACCCCTCATGTTTGATAAGTGCACCCTTATTTTGTTTTTTTTTTTTTTGCTGTTTTCTTTCCGAAACGTCCCAGAACTTTACGGATTCCACGACAATGGGTTCTAAACATTTTGAAGTGGTCAAACGAAGGTCGAATGCCAAAAAACAATGATCCCCGAACGAAATTAGGGTATGACACAAGGGTCTAACCAGAAACTACACTCCCTACTCTCAAGCTTGAGCTGAAACCCATTTTTAATTTGACCATAGGTGTTCCTTAAGGATGAAACTAGATACCACCCTTTTCATTCTAAAACATTTTCCAAATCATCCCTTAGGTGCTTAGAAGAAAAAATCTAAACCCACAACTTATTCAGGTTATGGACAACATCCCAAATAAGCTTCCCAAGCAAGGAAGCATTGTAGCAATGTGTCACTCACACCCCTAAGCCCCCATCTTTCCTCATGTGAATAACAATATTCCACTTCACAAGATTAAGCTTCCCAAACCTGGTCTCACTCAAAATAAATTGATGTCACATCATATCAAGCTTATCACAAATTTTCTTGAGAATCCATTGCATTTGGATAGTGTAAGTTGGTATAGAAGTCACTACTGAATTTGTTGATTGTTGGATGATGAAAGACCAAGATAGGATGGACAACAATGTTGATCATTTTCTTCCGCACTCTTGTCTTATATATTGGTCGTTCAATCTTCTGTAATCTGGTGGAGCGTCCAGTCATGTAGAAATGAGCGTCCAGTCTAGTGGTTCATTAACATGAGTTATATTGTAATTGTAACTGGTTTTTGTTTTTCTATTGTAACTGTTATAGATTAGATAGTAATTTGTAGTCTCCTTTATAAGGAACTCTGTATTTTTGGTTTAGAGAGTTTGAGAGTGCTTTGAACCCTTTCATTGTAAATTGTGTTATTCACAATAAGGTTAACAATTTTGCTTGATATCTTTCTTATCCTTTTATCATCTGTGCTTCCTTATCTAAATATAATTTGTCGAATCTTCCAAACAAATTGGTATCTAGAGCTTCAATTCAAGATTATTTATGCATTTGTTTCATGGTAGATCAAGTCATTAGTGATCAACATTTTTGTTTGTTAACTATTCGTGTTATGTCTTCAAGATTCTATCAAGAAGATAGTCAACACAATCAAGATTTACAAATTCACAGGGAAGAATAGCTTCAACCTATGGTGCATCAAGATGCATCCCTTGTTGAAAGGAAAGGACATTTGGTCTCCTCTCTCTGGTTAATCATTGAAGATTGATAAGTCAGTACTTGATTTACATGAGGAAAATGAGCATTTTACTAATTCTCTTATCACTGTTTGATGAGGTTCTTTATGGAGAACTGACTATCGTTGGGCTTTGGCTCAAATTGGTGAAATCCTTTATGATGAAATCAATCTGCAACAACTTGATTCTAAAATGATGTATGCTTGGCCTCCAAAGGAGGGAAGGTACACCACTAAAGGAACATCATGATGAACTAAACTTTGTTCTGATGAAGCTATGCAACATTGATGTCAAGATGGAATATAAAGGTCTGGTAATGATTCTATTAGCCTCTTTTCCTCCCTCCTATGAGAATTTTGTTAGTTCTTTTTGTTAGGTAAGAACTCCATTACACTTGAAGAAGTCAAGTCCAGTCTCTATTCTAGAGAGCTTCGACTAAAGGTGTTTGGGAATGGTGATGAAGCCTCTGCGTCCAGATTATCAGTGACTGATTCAACTAAAGGAAACAAAAAGAAAGGAAAAAGTGACAAGAAGAGCAAATATGATCCTAAGGACATCTGTTATTACTACAAATAACTAGATAATTGGAAATGAGACTATCCAAAGAAAGTAAAAAAGGATTTTGTTGTTGGTTTTTGTTCAGAATGACTCCTTATAAAAAAGCAATTTAGTTCTATCTATTGGTGAACAACTACAATAACATTCTAAATAATTGGTATTGGAATCAGGTTTTTCTTATCATATGTGTACACACAACCATTGGTTTATGACATATGAGAAGAATTCTAGTGGTAACGTCCTCATGGGTAACAATGTTTCTTGTAAGTTTATTGATATAGGTTTTGTACAAATCAGAATGCATGATGGTGTTGTTAAAACCTAGATTGAAGTTTGTCATGTTCTAGAGCTTAAGAAAAATCTTGTAACTATGGGTGTCATGCATTTGAAAGGTTTTCTTGTTGGGTTAAAGGTGGAGTTATGTACATCAAAAGGAAAGGGAAGTATATGGTAATGTAGGGAACCAAGTAAGGAAATTTGTACATCCTTTAGGGGTCCATTGTGACAAGTTGTGTCTCTATTGTTTCACAATCTGGAAGCTATGTGTCCAATGGCTTGTCTGATAATTCTCTATGGCATCTACGTTTGGGCCACATGAGTGAAAAAGGTCTAGACATTTTGAGCAAGCTAGGCATATGTCACAACCTACCCTTCGGCGAGAGGGCGACGCGAGACTCACTGGTGCATCATCCAAGGAAGGAAAACGCGCGGAGTTGCCACCAACGTTTATTTGAGGAAAACGTTAGAAAAACCAAAAGGGGTCTACGAATTTAAAGGATAAAAGGTTCGGGAGTTGTTTAGGTGTGGGGAAGGTATTAGCACCCCACACGTCCGCCTCAAGGGACGACAACCTTTAATCAAATGTGCAAAATCATGACTTCAATTCTTGTTTATTTTTCCTTTTTTTATTTTTCTTACTTTTGGGGGTCGACAAGATCGTGGCTCTTGCTCCTACGTATCCTCAATTGCGATGAGGAACTCAGACCTACGTAGTTCTTTGAAAGCAAGAAATTTACGCGTAGGGTTGATTTTAGACTTTTGAAAGGTTCATTTTAAACGATAAAAGTAAAAGAGATTGTTAAGGCGTTGGACCTTTGAACAGATTTCAAGAGATTTTCTTGTGGATAAAAGCTTGATTTGTGTGTTTATTTTAGCTTTGGTTTCACTTGGTTACCTTCAAACTCATTAAAAGAGGACTTGCAAAGTAAATGACCGGTTGAAACTTTATTTTTCAATGATTAACTGAGGTTACGACACAAACGATCGGTTGAATTTTTATTTTTCATTGATTAAGTAAGATTATGGCACAATTAATCAGTGGAAACTCGCTTTACAATGATAAAAATGAGATTACGATACAATTAATCAGTCGAAACTCTCTTTACACAAGGAAATGAGATCACTGATGCTAGAAGAATGAAGATGAAGATGCGAAAAGAAAGAGTGGACCCCTAAGGATGCATAGAACGAATTCACAACTTCAAAAATAGAAACTAATTGGTCGATGAACGAAGAACGATGAAGAACAGTTGAAGAATGATCACCCAGGCAAGCTGGTTACTTCAACCCTAAGCTTTATGGTGGCCCAGACGAAATTAGGGTATGACAGTTGCCCCTCTTTACTTATCTTTTATTGGAAATAAAAGAGAAGTAAAGATAAAGAAACTAATTTCGTTCAAGTGATCTCACCATTCGACCGGCCACTAGCGGAAGCCCAATCAGTGATACCTGTCAAAAGACCTCGAAGTCTTGCAAAGCAAAGGAGACATTGAAGTCTCGAAGAAAGACTCTGATAGTCTTTGAAACAAAAGACTCTGATGGTCTTTGAAAAGGTAAAGAGCAGAAGACATTGATAGTCGCCGCAAGACAACAGACTTTGATAGTCTTGGAAAAGCAAAGAAAAGCGGATGACCATGATTGTCTCCACATGCTGACAAACTTTGATAGTCTTAGAAAAGTAAAGAAAGCAGATGACCATGATTGTCTCTACATGACGACAGACTTTGATAGTCTTGAAAAAGTAAAAAAGACTGTGATAGTCTTAACAAAAGACATTGAAGTCTTTGAAATATAAAGAGCAGACGACCTTGATGGTTTTTGGAAGTCGACAGATTTTGTTGGATCAAGTGGCCTCGGAATAACTAAGAAGGGGGGGGGGTTGAATTAATTATTAATGTGTCTTGACTAATTAAAAAATTAATCCTTCTTAATGTTACTAGATTTAACTAGGCTTTTACTACTAAGTTAAGAAAGTAAAGAACAAAAACAATAACTTAACCAAAAGTAAAAACGACAATTAAAAGTTTATAGCAGAAATTAAAGAGTGTAGCGAAGACGAAGACAAACACAAGATTTATACTGGTTCGGCAACAACCCGTGCCTACATCCAGTCCCTAAGCAACCAACGGTTCTTTAGATTTCTTTCAACCTTGTGAAATTCTTTACAAGCCAAAGATCCACAAGGGATGTACCTTCCCTTGTTCTCTTTGAACAACCAAGTGGATGTACCCTCCACTTGAACTGATCCACAAGAGATGTACCCTCTCTTGTTCTCAGTATAACAAACCAAGTAGATGTACCCTCTACTTGTACCACAAAGGATGTACCCTCCAATGTGTTAAGACAAAGAATTCTTAGGCGGTTAGTCCCTTGAATTCTCTGTGAGGGGGATACAAAAGATATCTCAGGCGGTTAGTCCTTCGAAATCTTTTGTATAAAGGGAAAGGGAAAAAGATATCTCAGGCGGTTAGTCCTTTGAAATATTTTGTAAGAAACAGAAGATATCTCAGGCGGTTAGTCCTTTGAAATCTTTTGTCAAGAGGGAGAAGGGAAGAAACAAAAGAATTCTCAGGTGGTTAGTCCTTTGAATCTTTTGGCAAGGGAAAGAAGTGAATGAAGAAGAAGAGTAGCACAAGTTTTTGGCCAATGAACTTTTCTTGAATAAAGAAAGTATTGAACAAAAACTCTTAGAAGAATGCTTTGAATGAATGAAAGAAATCTGAAAGTTCTCATTTTAAAATTCGTACTATGGTCACATATTTATTGTCATTTGATGACTCAAGTTAAAAGTTTATGACTCTTGGCTATTTCTTCAAAACTTGTCACTTTTTAAAAATTGTGACTCTTTTGAAAACTAGTCACTTTAAAAGTTGTGACTTTTGAAAAAACTTCAGAAACAAGTCACTTTAAGAATTGTGACTTTTGGTAATTTATTTTTTGAAATCAGTCACTGGTAATTGATTACCATGAAGGTGTAATCGATTACACATCAACAAATGTGACTCTTCATGTTTAAATTTGAAAATCAAAACGTTGAATAACACTGGTAATCGATTACACAAGTTTAAAATGATTTGAAAATGTTTTATCACTAGTTGTGACTCTTGAAATTTGAAATTTAACGTTTTAAAACATTGCTAATCGATTACATGCTCATGGTAATCGATTACAGCTTTCTAAATCAGTTTGAAAAACAATGTTGGCTACTGGGAATCAATTACTACCTTCTGGTAATCGATTACCAGAGAGTGAAACTCTTTGGTAAAAGATTTTGTGAAAAATTCTTGTGCTACTCAATGTTTTGAAAAATGTTTTTAGTACTTATCTTGATTGAGTCTTCTCTTGATTCTTGAATCTTGAGTCTTGAATCTCGATCTTGATTATTCTTGAATCTTGATTCTTAAAACTTGATTGTTCTTGAATCTTGATTCTTTGAAACTTGATTCTTGAAGTTTTTTGACTCCTGATTCTTTGGAACTTGCTTAACTCTTGATTCTTTGGCATCATCAAAGTAATCTTGGAAGTCATTGCTTCCACATCTCCCCCTTTTGATGATGACAATCCTGAAATTAAGAGAACACATGCAAGTTTTGTTCTACCGTTCACTCATCTCTTTCTTCCCCCTTTCTTTTTGAATTCATGCTTAATTTTAAAACTTTGAAAATATAATATCTTGATTTCTAAAATAGCCATTTTTCTCTCCCCCTTTGGCAACATCAGAAAGGCCAAAGTGCGTAAAATAAAACATACACGATCATAAGACATCATAACATAAAACAAATCATTTGTCTAAGTCACTAACATCTAGAAGTCCTAATTCTCTACTAATGGTGTAGAAAGAATCTCTGGGTAGTGGTTTTTTGAAGATGTCTGCGAGTTGGTTTTTGGTATCTACAAATTCTAGAACACAATCACCTTTTAGGACATGATCTCTAAGAAAATGATGCCTAATTTCTATGTGCTTGATTCTAGAGTGGAGAACTGGGTTCTTAGATATATTTATGGCGCTTGTGTTGTCACATTTTATGGGAATATGGTCTAATACAATTCCATAATCAGATAGTTGTTATTTCATCCACAGAATCTGTGCACAACAACTACCAGCAGAGATGTATTATGCTTCGGTTGTGGATAATACTACACTATTTTGCTTTTTGCTGTGCCAAGAGACAAGAGCAGACCGTATGAATTGACATGTGCCACTAGTACTCTTCCTATTTATTTTAGATCCTGCAAAATCTGAATCTGAGTATCCTATTAAATTGCATACATAATTTTTAGGATACTATAATCCTAAGTTAACTGTTCCTCAAAGATATCGTATGATCCTTTTTACTGCAGTTAGATGTGAAAACTTTGGATTTGATTGAAATCTTGCACACATGCACACACTAAACATAATATATGGCCTACTTGCAGATAAGTAAAGTAGAGATCCAATCATACCTCTATATTGTTTTTCATCAACGGGTTGACCGGACTCATCTTTGTCAAGGTAGCAACCGGTGCTCATAGGAGTAGCCAAGTGTTTTGAGTTCTCCATTCTGAATCTCTTGATGAGTTCCTTACAATATTTTGCTTGGTTGAAAAAGATCCCATCATTTGTTTGTTTGATTTGTAATCCAAGAAAGTAATTTAACTCACCCACCATGGACATCTCAAACTCACTTTGCATGTCAATAGAAAACTCATTGCACAAAGATTCATTAGTAGATCCAAAGATTAAATAATCAACATAAATTTGTACCAATAAGATATCATTATCCTTCTTCTTTATGAATAAGGTGGTATCTACCTTTCCTCGAATGAAATTCTTTTCTAATAGGAATTTACTTAATCTTTCATACCAAGCCCTAGGTGCTTGTTTTAACCCATAAAGTGCTTTCTTTAACCTATAGACATGATCTAATTTTTGTGAGTCTTCAAACCCAGGAGGTTGTTCTACATATACTTCCTCTTGGATTAGACCATTTAAGAAGGCCCTCTTGACATCCATTTGATATAATTTAAAATTCATAATAGATGCATAGGCTAAAAGCATTCTAATAGCTTCTAATCTAGCTACAAGTGCAAATGTTTCTTCATAGTCTATACCTTCTTCTTGGTTGTACCCTTTTGCAACTAGTCTAGCTTTATTTCTAATTACTATACCATTTTCATCTAGTTTATTTCTAAATACTCACTTAGTTCCTATAATGGGGTAGTTATGTGGTTTCTCAACAAGTTCCCAAACATTATTTCTCTCAAATTGAATTAACTCTTCTTGCATAACAACTATCCATTGATCATCTATTATGGATTATTTAAAGTTTTTAGGTTCTATCATGGAAACAAATGCCATGTTATTGCATAAATCTTTGAGAGAATGTCTAGTTGTTACCCCTTTTGAGATATCTCCGATGATATTGTCAAGAGGATGATTTCTTGAGGTTTTCCATTCTTTGGGAAGATCATCATTTTCTTGGGCTATGTCATCTTGAACATCCTTGTTTTCTTCATTTCTCTTCCTTTTTAGATTCCTTTCTTGATTGTGCATATCTTCCAAAGAATCTGCAAAGGCTTTGCTATGTAGGGAATAACCAAGGAAGATACCCTCATCCACTTTAGCATCAAATTTTCCTAGGCTTTCTTTACCGTTGTTTAGGACAAAACATTTACATCCAAAAACATGTAAATGAGAAATGTTTGGTTTTCTATTGTTAAATAGTTCATATGGGGTTTTCTTAAGAATGGGTCTTATTAAGGCTCTATTCATAATATAACATGCGGTGTTGACAGCTTCAGCCCAAAAATATTTTGGAAGTGGAGTATCATTTAAAAGGGTTCTAGCTATTTCTTCTAAAGCTCTATTTTTACTTTCTACTACATCATTTTGTTGGGGTGTCCTAGGTGCAGAAAAGTTGTGTTCTATGCCATGTTCATCACAAAACATTTCAAAATCATTGTTTTCAAATTCACCTCCATGATCACTTCTAATGGAAATAATTTTAAGACTTTTCTTGATTTGAATGACTTTGGCAAGTTTCCTAAATGCATGAAATGCGTCATTTTTGTGAGTAAGAAATAAAGTCCAAGTATACCTAGAATAGTCATCAACAATTACTAAGGCATAGTAACTACCACCAAAACTCATGACCCTAGAGGGTCCAAACAAATCCATATGCAATAATTGTAATGGTTGAGTGGTAGAGACAATATTTTTAGATTTAAAAGATACTTTTGTTTGTTTACCTTTTTGGCATGCATCACATAATTTATCTTTTTCAAACTTTAATTTTGGTAAACCAACAACTAGGTCTTTTGAGATTAATCTATTTAGATGATCCATGTTAATGTGAGCAATTCTCTTATGCCATAACCAAGGATCACTATCTTTACTTAGAAAGCATCTATCATTTTCATATTTTTGTTTCAAATCAATCATGTAAACATTATTTTCTCTAAAACCTATATGCTCAATATCTTTGTCATGTTCATGCTTGATAACACATTTTTCAGAATCAAAAGATACTTTATATCCTCTATCACATAATTGACTAACACTTAATTGGCTATGTTTTAAACCTTCTACAAGTAGCACATTTTCCATAGGAGTAGAGGAACTCGTACCTATTTTGCCGACTCCAATGATTTTGCATTTCTTGGGGGAAATGGTTGTAAACTTGGATACATCTCCCGTCATATGCTTGAAACATCCACTGTCAATGTACCACTTCTTCCTTACAGATTCTTCCTTGTTATTCTCATCAGATTTTGTCATGAGACATAAGTTGGCTTGGTCTTCATCATAATCTTGAAATGATTTCAGATTTGACCTATTCCTGAAAATACTCTTGAAAAAAAGAGAATTTAAAGAGGCCATTTATCTTGAAGTTGTAAAACTTTTCTCAAGATACCTGCTCTGATACCACTTATTGGATAAAGTGGCCTCGGAATAATTAAGAAGGGGGGGGGGGTTGAATTAATTATTAATGTGTCTTGACTAATTAAAAAATTTATTCCTTCTTAATGTTACTAGCTTTAACTAGGCTTTTACAACTATGTTAAGAAAGTAAAGAATAGAAACAATAACTTAACCAAAAGTAAAAGTGGCAATTAAAAGTACACAACGGAAATTAAAGAGTGTAGGGAAGAAGAAGACAAACACAAGATTTATACTAGTTCAGAAGTAACCCGTGCCTACATCCAGTCCCCAAGAAACAAATGGTTCTTGAGATTTCTTTCAACCTTGTAAAATCCTTTACAAGCCAAAGATCCACAAGGGATGTACCCTCCCTTGTTCTCTTTGAACAACCAAGTGGATGTACCCTCCACTTGAACTAATCCACAAGAGATGTACCCTCTCTTGTTCTCAATATAACAACCCAAGTAGATGTACCCTCTTCTTGTACCACAAAGGATTTACCCTCCAATGTGTTAAGACAAAGAATTCTTAGGCGGTTAGTCCCTTGTATTCTCTGTGAGGGGGATACAAAAGATATCTCAGGGGGTTAGTCCTTTGAAATCTTTTGTATAAAGGGAAAGGGAAAAAGATATCTCAGGTGGTTAGTCCTTTAAAATCTTTTGTAAGAAACAAAAGATATATCAGGCGGTTAGTCCTTTGAAATCTTTTGTCAAGAGGGAGAAGGAAAGAAACAAAAGAATTCTTAGGCGGTTAGTCCTTTGAATCTTTTGGAAAGAGAAAGAAGTGAATGAAGAAGAAGAGTAGCACAAGTTTTGGCCAATGAACTTTTCTTGAATAAAGAAAGTATTGAACCAAAAATCTTAGAAGAATGCTTTGAATGAATGAAAGAAATCTGGAAGTTCTCTTTTTAAAATTCATGCCATGGTCACATATTTATAGTCATTTGATGACTCAAGTTAAAAGTTTATGACTCTTGGCAATTTCTTCAAAACTGGTCACTATTTAAAAGTTGTGACTCTTTTGAAAACTAGTCACTTTAAAAGTTGTGACTTTTGAAAAAATCTTCAGAAACAAGTCAGTTTAAGAATTGTAACTTTTGGTAATTTATTTTTTGAAATCAGTCACTGGTAATCGATTACCATCAAGGTGTAATTGATTACACATGTTTAAAATGATTTGAAAATGTTTTATCACTAGTTGTGACTCTTGAAATTTGAAATCTAACATTTTAAAACATTGGTAATCGATTACATGCTCATGGTAATCGATTACAGCTTTGTAAATTAGTTTGAAAAACAATGTTGGCTACTGGTAATCGATTACTACCTTCTGGTAATCGATTACCAGAGAATGAAACTCTTTGGTAAAAGATTTTGTGAAAAATTCTTGTGCTACTCAATGTTTTGAAAAGCTTTTTTAGTACTTATCTTGATTGAGTCTTCTCTTGATTCTTGAATCTTGAGTCTTGAATCTTGATCATGATTGTTCTTGAATCTTGATTCTTTGAAACTTGATTCTAGAAGCGTTTTGACTCCTCATTCTTTGGAACTTGCTTAACTCTTGATTCTTTGGCATCATCAAAATAATCTTGGAAGTCGTTGCTTCCACAAATTTGATAGTCTCTGAGGCAAAGAAGACTGTGATAGCCTTGGTTGAATGACATTGAAGTTTTCGAAAAGGAGGCATATGACCTTGATTGTCTCTGCTGGCGAATAGACTTGATAGTCTTGGAGGCCAAGGAGACTGTGATAGTCTTGGTCGAAAGACATTGAAGTCTTCAAAAAGGAAGTAGATGACTTTGATTGTCTCTGTTGGCCAACAGACTTGATAGTCTTGGAGGCAAAGGCGGATGACATTGATAGTCTTTGCAAGATGAAAGACTATGATAGTCTTCGAAAATAATGGGAGCAAATGACCATGATTGTCTCTGCATGACAAAAGACTATGATAGTCTTTGAAAAGTAAAGGAGCAACATGACAAAAGACTATGATAGTCTCTGAAAAGAAAAGATGGATGACATTGATAGTCTCCGCGAAGCAAAAGACTCTGATGGTCTTTGAAAAGTAATGGAGTAGATGACCTTGATTGTCTTTGCATGACAAAAGACTATGATAGTCTTTGAAAAGTAAAGACGGATGACATTGATAGCCTCCGCGAAGCAAAAGACTCTAATGGTCTTTGAAAAGTAAAGGAACTAATGACCTTGATTGTCTCTGCATGACAAAAGACTATGATAGTCTTTGGAAAGTAAAGAAGATTGTGATAGTCTTGAAAGTTATTTTTTACTAAAACCTGAACACAATTAGCAAAGAAACAAAACCACCAAACCGATCAGCACAACATATATTTTTGAAGAAAAATAATGTGACTATTGGGGAGTGAAGGCATGCTGATAGAATTTCTCATAACCACAAATGAGATTTGGGACATTTGCATTTCATTTCTAAAAGAGCATTAAAAGAAAGCACTGGGTCCAATTGAATAGAGGAAACCGCTTAAAGTGTATAAAACCTCACACAGGCAAGTGTTTCATCCTAATTCCAAACCACAGATATGTCACGATTTGACTTTGTAAATCATTTCCCATCAAATCAAAGATAACATGCGTAATCATGGATCAATAGAACTTTTAGGAAGTTGGATTTTTGGTGGGAAATTTTGCTTTGGTCGTTCAGGCTTCCCCCCCCCCCCCCTTTTTGTTACCTTTTTTCTTTGGTTCGGCGTGGATCAAAAGCGGACACAAAGATTTGGTTTGTAACTAAGCAGGTGATTGCTTCATAACTAAGCAGGTGATTGCTTCGTATATCCCTCAGGTTTTAAACCAGGTTACTGTTACCATTCTTTTCTTTTTTTGCTTTTTGACAATTCTGCACATTGTTCAGACATTGTCTGGTCCAAAGAACCTCTCTTTTTTCTTTTCTTTCTTTCTTTTCTATTTTCTTTTTCAATCTTTGATTGATTGATTTTTCTTTTCTTTTATTCTCTTTTCTCCTGATGCACATTTGTAACCCAAGGTAAAGGAAGCTTCTCTTGGAAGATCCTTTTGTTCTCTCTTCCAAGGGTAAGGTTGGAAATTTTCATCCTTGGTCAAGGTTCTGGCCAAAAAGGGTTGACTTTTGGCTTAAAAGGCCTGCAAATGACGGATATGATGTATGTCGGGATGTTTGTTTAGCAAGTGGCTCAAGAATAATGGAATGCCCCAAATCATTTCCATGACACGCATATGATGATGATGATTAGAAATTCATGCAAAACTGATCATAGCACACATCCATGTGGACACTCAAACATAAAGCTTTGTGGCCATGTAAACACTAAGGCTCGGGGTTTGTTTCCCCATTCAGATCAAACCAGTGTTTCAAAAATTGCTCTTTTATCAAGTTACACACACATCCGAGTCCATTTAGGTATTTCAGGAAAATCTTTCATTGCATTCACCCTTTAGGTGCACATTTGTTTTTCAAAAAAACCTTCTTGTGTTTCGATCCGTGAATTTTCCAATGAAAACCGACGGTCGTTCTTTTTCAAAAGCATGTTGGCTTTTTAGTTTTCTTTTTTTTGTTGTTTTTTTAGTTCTTATAGAAAAAGTTTGTACTCTGGAAAAATTGTTACCCGAGATTACACTTTATCAAAGGAACCAAAAGGCGAATGAAAAAAAACAATACACAAGACCCTATATATATATATATATATATATATATATATATCAAACCATCGTGATGCAAATACGACAATATGCTAGAAGTGGTAAAGTTAATCACAATGAGATAACAGACAAACTGAAAGCGATAACATCAAGTTCAGGTCTATCACAATGATATAACAAATAACGGAAAGCAATAACATAAAGTCTAGTTTTATCGAAATGAGATAAAAATAAAAACTGAAAGCAATAACATCAAACAAAGACGAAATCACAATTTTTGGTGACCCTGGCCATGCAACTCTGCCTTCTCAAGTGAAGAAATCTAGCACGTTGGCCATATCGCCATCCTCTTGAGCTTCTTCGTTAGGGGCCCTTGCGGATCTTGCCCCTGTCTCAAAATCGGGCTCATCTCCAGGC
This sequence comes from Glycine soja, assembly GCF_004193775.1. Classification (NCBI taxonomy): domain Eukaryota; kingdom Viridiplantae; phylum Streptophyta; class Magnoliopsida; order Fabales; family Fabaceae; genus Glycine; species Glycine soja. Next base: position 24,374,617 of record NC_041003.1, on the reverse strand, counting down.
TAGGCCACTATGGCCCTGAACTGCTAGGGAGTAGGCCACGAGAAAGGACTGGTGTCCTGGCTCTGCTAGTGCATAGTGTACCGGTAGAAGGTCTCATTTAGCTGCACCTGGCCCCTGTGATTAGCCGCCTACTGGCTAGTCGCATGCTGCATCTACCTGTGCATCTGGAGCTCTAACCTTCGCAGGTGATCAGGGATGAACCCCAGGGATTGTGTCTCCTGTAGAGGCGGCGGCAGCACGCCTGTGGCTAGCTGCTGTTGGTCCTTCTCTGGTTGCTACGATGCCTCACCCTATACTTGCCTGGGCATGCAATATTTCTCTATGAAAGCCCTGCTGATGGGAGGCTGAATGAGCTTGGTGGGAATGACCGACACTCCATAGAATTGGCAAAGGCCCGTGATCAAAGTAGGAAACCCCAGGGCCCTATTGGACTTCTCCGGGTCCACTGGGTGTCTAGGAGGTGGATCCTTGCAAATTGATTTATAGCGTCTGAGATCAGCTGGGCTACATGGATACTCACCTGAGTCAAGATGGCGTAGTCCAGCTGACACTTCGGTAATGGGAGGTCTGAATTATGGTCGCTGGGGAGAATGTTGCTGAGTAGCAACGTCATCCAAATCTGCGTGAGGGTGGTCATGCTAGTGCGCATGATCCGGACCCATCTCCCCGCCATGCTTCGGGCAATTTTTTGCCCTCATATTCATGTAATTCATGCATTTTTTGCATTCAACACTAAACTTAGACTCCTAGACCTAAGTCATGTTTTTGGCGCTTTATTCTAGCTTCTTTAAACTGTCCACACACTCAAAATGGCAGCCATATATACACAAATTCATTCCACAAGCCAAATTTCACAACACCACACGTAAAGGCCATTGAGGCATTTCACCGAACACTTGGTGGGCGCATGTTCAAACATAAAAAAATGAGGAATGGGGGTAACGTGACATGCTCACTCATACCAGAAGCCAAGATAGGCCTATAGCCATCCCCTACAACCCCCAAATTCAAGCAAACAACACATGAATTCACACATACATTGCCTCACAAAATTTTCAAAAAACAAGCAACCAAAACACTAAAATACTACAATGGAAAGCCAAAGATCAAAGAAATGTGGCACTTACTTGTAGAAGGCAAACAAGAGTGCAAAAAATGAAAGCAAGAACATGAAAATGGTGACTTAGGGCTGTTGGGTTCGTGAGTCCGTGAGCACTTACATTCTCGGATGCTTTGGGGAAGAAATTGGGGTGAAGAAATGGCTTCACCCCTCCCCTATTTAAAATTCTGCATCAGACATGCTCGCCCAGGCGAGCTAACCCTCACTTTTTTTTTTTTTTTTGTAAAACCCCTTTGCAATAATTTGATTATTCCTTGTTATGTTTATTATTATTTTTTAACTCCTATGGTTGTGAACAAGCTTAGGTAAATTCAAATATAATTCAAGAAGGAAAAATAAATAAAAGCAAGAACTTGAAAGAACATAATTTAAGATACTAGGCTGCCTCCTAGGAGCGCTTCTTTAACGTCTTGAGCTGGACGCGGGATGATGATTTGCTGATCATGGGCCTAGCACCTGCTCGTACGTGCCCCTAAGCTTTTGAATAAAGGAAATGGCCTCATGCCGTAAATGTGAAACAACACCACAAAATACCGATGTTACCTTTCACTTACCCTGATGCAATCCTCCCTAGGAAAGGAGCCGTCACTAGATCCATGAGCAAGAGTGATGCAATCCTCCCTAGGAAGGGACCAGTCAATAGAGCCATGAGCAAGAGGCTCTAAGAAGATTGGGCTAGAGCTGCTGAAGAAGGCCCTAGGGTTCTCATGAACCTCAGGGTAGATTTCTGAGCCCATGGGCAAATTTTGGGTCCAATTCTCTTTGTACATATTAGACTAAGATGTCATTATATTTGGTCCTTGTATTTAGAGCTCCATATTGTATGTAGGATACCCTAGAAATATAGGATTTTTCAGCCCTTGTATTTTAGGGCACCTAGACTAGTTTTTGTATTAGGGGTAGTTTTGTAATTTCACATGCACTAAGTGAATATTTGATGTGTGTGGTTGGAAATAAATTTAATTGAATTGGTAGAAGCCCAATCCAATTAAATTTTAGAGGGAGAGGTGAGCATTTGCTTACTACACCCCATTGCCACATCATATAGTCACACTTTGTGCATGTCCTTCATGCTTTACATGCCTCATGACACCTAAGCACACTTAGTGGAGAATCTTGGAATTGATCTTGGATTAGTGGACTGAACCATACATAAAATTTACTAATCATAATTAGTGAAATTTTGGCTCCAAAGTTTGGCTCCACAAATTCAAGTGAAATCTGAATTGAAATTCAAATTTCTTTCCAATTTTGTGTGACACTTAGGCTATAAATAGAGGTCATGTGTGTGCATTTTTTTCAACTTTGATCATTTGAATATTAAACTTCATATTTCAGAGCTCATTTAGAGCACAAAATTTCGTTCTCTTCTCTTCCTCTCCCTTCATTCATCTCCTTCCTCCAAGCTCTTATCCATGGCCTCCTATGGTGGTGAGCTTCTTCTAGACTCATTTTCTCCTTGAAGTGGCATCTCCTCTCTCTCTTCTTTCTCCATTCCGCTTCCATTCATCTTCCAAGAAGCAAAGGAATCCATTGATGAAGAAGATCCTAGGCCTACAAGCTCAAATGGAGCTTACATCATGTGGTATCAAGAGCATCTTCATCCAGGTGATGTTCTTTTGCTTCCTCTATCTTTTTGTTCGGTGAATTCTCTTTAATTCCTTGTTCTTCTTCTTATTCTCCATGTATATCCTCCATTGTCTTGTGGTTTGGTGCTGTTTAGAGTAGATTCAAAAAAAATAAACCGATTAAATCTTAGATCTACACTTGTTCTTGCATTTCTATGGTTCAAATTTTGTAGATCTACTCTAGAATCTTGTTTTTGTGTTGATTTTAGGTTCTATCATTTTGCATTCATAATATTCTTGTGCTGAACCTTAGATCTAAATTTTTTTCCAAAATATTGATTAGAAAAAGAAAACACAAAAATCCAAGTGTAAATCACTTAATCCATGTTGTCTTAGAGTCATGTTTAGTCATAGTAATTGTCACATTATGTTCTAAGTTTGTGTTGAATTTTTATTTTGTTGATTGAATTATAGATACATTTATTCATGTATTCTTGTCATTATTAGCCTATATTTTGAATTTTGAGTCTAATTCATGTATGTTATTTAGTTCATAACATGTTCTAAATCAATTCCTAGAAGTAGTCTTGTTGTTGAACTCTTTTTTGATTTCTAAGATTCCTACATGATGCCTATGATGAAGTTGAGTTGTGGTGCTGAGTTGTGGCTGGATTTGTGAATCAAATAAGTCTTAAGCTCTCTTGAATTGTGTTATTCAAGATAATTGAGCATAAGCAAACACAAATTGTAACTATCCAAGCCTTAAGCAACATAAACACTACTCTTGATTTCTAGTTTGAAATCGCTGGTGCTGGCAGCTTGAACATACAAAATTTTGTAAATTACTGGGAATTGGTCACTACTTTGGATTTTCTGAATTTTCTAGACATATGGACCAAAATTATAAAAAAAGAACCAAGCAATTTGGATTAAAGGAAAAAATAAGAAAAATCATACAAGTTGGCAGAAAAATCTGTGTCCAGGAAAAAAAAAAGTGAAAGGGAAGTGTGCTTGTTGTTTTGGCTCAAAATTTGTTCTATAATTGGTGCCTATTTTATACCAAACCTAGTTCTGAAATTTCAATTGAAAATTATTGTGAAAACAAGTGCCAAAACTAGAGGTTGCTTGAGTCTTTTGTTTTTTAGTTTTTCTACTCTACTCTAGAGCCATTCTAAGTTTCTTTTTGAGTCCTAGCTTGCTTTTTTGTGCTTTTCATTGCTTTAATTGTTGAATAATCCTTGAAAATTTGTCTTGTTAAAACTCTATTGGTATAGCTTTTATTTCATTTTTTTTGGTCTTTGGTTATTGCTTGTCTCTTTGTTTCCTTGCTTGTGAGTTGCCATATAGGGAATTGGGAAGGAGGATTGGTGCCATATCTTGAAGAATTTGAGTCAAGAAGCAAGGGGCCAACTACCTTAAGAGCTATTGGAATAAGAAGCACTCCAAATTGAGTGAAACACTAAAGAGAGAATAGCCACCACAGTTGAGGACTTTTTTTCTTTGTAATTTTGTAATTGGCAATTTGCTTAGCTTTCAAATTTTGTAACAAAAAGGCCTTTCATTGGAAGTAAGTTGGGAGCCTTCGCTAGGTCACCCTACTTCCATTTGTGTGTAATAGTTTTAGGCAATTTCCCCTTAGGATAGTGAGTGTTTTGTTGGGAACCTTAAATGAGGTCATCCAAACACTCTTAGGATCCGCCTAGTTTGTATTTCTTGCACTTTAATTTCTTGCTTACTTTCATAGCTTATTTCCTTTACCCTCCATTGTCCAACCGCCTAGATAGCTTGTCATTTACCAATTAGTTTTTACCTTATCTTTCACACCTCTTTTAGTGTTTATTTTGGCTAGTTTCAACCATAGTTTCTTTTACCTTTTGTTTTCAAACCCCCAACAAGAAAGAACCATAACTTAGGAACCAACATGAGTCTTCATTCTTCATCTAGTGTTAATGGTGAGGGTTCTACTCCTAAGGACCCTTTGTATAAGATATTAGGTGAGTTGAGATCCCTTAAGTTGTGGAAAGAAAAACAAGAGAGAAAAGAAAAAGGTAAAAAAAGAGTGGAAGAAATAAGTCAAGATGAAAGAGAGAAAATAAGAGAGGAAGAAAGAACAAAAATAATGAAAGAAATGAAAAGAGAAAAACATGCCTCCTATAGTAGTCATGACTCTTGCAAGAGTTTAAGTGAAGAACTTAGTGACTATTATAGAGGGCGCCATAGTTCACACACTAAACATCACTCCCAAAGAAAAGAAAAGTATAGAAGGCATCAAGAGGTTAACGTTAGCCTCCCATATTTCCATGGAAAAGATAATGTTGAGGCCTACTTAGATTGGGAAATGAAGGTTGAACAACTCTTTGTTTGCCATCATATTAGCGAAGAGAGAAAAGTTCCATTGGCTACCCTAAGCTTTCAAGGGTATGCCCTCTATTGGTGGACTTCCCTTGTTAGGGAACGAAGGATTCATGGGGATCCTCCAGTAGAGTATTGGAATGATCTTAAGAGTGCCTTTAGGAAGAGGCACATTCCCTCCTACTATGAAAGGGAGCTTATGGACAAGCTCCAAAGGCTTAGACAAGGGAGTATGAGTGTTGAAGAATATAGACAACAAATGGAACTACTCCTTTTAAGAGCTAGACTTAGGGAGGAGGAAAGAACAAGCATAGCTAGGTTCCTTAGTGGGCTTAATATGGAAGTGAGGGACAAGGTTGAAATCCTTCCTTATAGGGACCTAGATGAGCTAGTCCAACTTTGTATAAAAGTGGAGCAACAACTTAAAAGAAAGCCTTCTTCAAAATCTTATGGCTCTCACTCTTATCCAAGGAAGGACCAAGCCCATGGAATTTTAAGGGCTGCACCTTCAAAACCCAAGAAAGATAAGGGTAAGACCATAGAGAAATACACCCCTAAGACTAGTTCCCAAGAAAGGAGTAGCAACATTAAATGCTTCAAATGTCTTGGGAGAGGTCACATTGCCTCTCAATGCCCCACAAAGAAAACCATGATCATGAGGGGTCAAGACATTTATAGTAGTCAAGAGGAGACTACTGCTTGCCCTACTTCCATTTGTGTGTAATAATTTTAGGCCATTTTCCCTTAGGATAGTTGATCAAGGCCGTACCCGAATCAAATAAATATTAAAAATTCATTATCTAGGAAGTGATCCTAGGTCATCTCCAACCGAGCAATGGTCAACCGAACGTTCATAACAGATAGTAGGAAAATAGTAACGAATTGGGGGGGGGGGTTGTTTGCCTTTGTAAATCAAATAGCGAATAGATGTGAATTAGAAAATATCATAATTAAAACACGTTGCTTCCCCTTGATTCACAAGCAAGTCTATCATCCTAGGTTACGAGAGTTTATCATTTATCAGTTCAACCACTTAATCCAACCCTAAATTAAATTACTAAGCGAAATTTAACATAAGGCATTCATTATGTGATTAAGCAACACATACACCAATTAATCATGAACGATCATTAAGCATGAACGTAAATTAAGCGCAGAGACAAGTAATCAAGCACTAAGCATGCATGCATTAATAGCAACAAATACAGAGTAATTGGTGAAGAGGAAACACTGATAAGAATTTAATAGTAATAATAGAACCTCAAAGAGAGTTGTGCTGGATCCTCAAGAGAAAACAACGTTGGATACTTAGCCTTCCATTAATCAATAGAAAACGAAATTGTAGTAGAAAGGAAGTGTCGCAATGTGTCCTTTTGCGGGCGAGCGAAGGCGAGGCTCACGGGTGCGCTTTCCAAAGGAGGAAATATGCGCGGAGTCGCCACCAACGTTTATTTGTGGAAAACGTCGGGAAAACCGAAGGAAACCGGTCAAAATGAAAATTCTAAGTTCGAGAGTTGTATTTACGCTTGAGGAAGGTATTAGCACCTTTTACGTTTGTCTCGAAGGACAACAGCCTATTTTTTAGAATTGTGGAATTGTGTTATCTTAACTTTTATTTCTTTTTATTTTTTGAGATCGACAAAAGCGGGGCTTTTGCTCCTACGTACCCTCCTTTGGAGAGGAAATCAGACCTACGTAGTTCTTTCTTATGCGTGAATCAAGTGATTCTTTTTACTTGAAGGGTGATCATTTTAAGGCGTTGGACCTTAAAAATGATCCATTTTACTTGGTAAAAAACTGAAATGATGAACTTTCAAAACCCTATTTTTTGTGGACGAGCTTGACTAGGCGAGTTGATTTTAGCCTTAGTTTCACTTTAGTTATTAGTCAATTCAATTAAGAATGAGAAATCCCAAAGAGAAAACGTCCGATTGATTTTTTGCTTTATTTTACTAAAAAGTATTTTTTGATTATTATATTATTATTTTACTCTTTTTTTATTTCCAATGTGGTTACGGCACGACCGAACGGTCGGAATTCATTTTAACCGAAATTAACGGATGATACAATTCAAACGATCGGTGGAAATTTATTTTATTTTTAGATTAGGCGAGAAATGACTTAAATAAATGGCTTAAGCACGTCAAAAGGGGGTATAAAAAGCGAATGAAAACGAGAATAAAAATACATGAAACAAAATGTGGACCATCACGGGTACATAGAATGAATTGAAAAGCTCGGTTTGAGGTACTTACCCGTTGAAGACTGAAGAAAACGAAGAACGAACGATGAATCTTGAAGAACGATCGAGAATCTTCGCGTAATTACTCACGGAAACGTTACGGAAGCGCCTCGGCTTGGATTTTCTTCACGGAAACAATTTTCCTCAGCAATTTCGAGAGAGGGAGAAGTGCCAAGAAGGCTGAACCTTTTTCTTCTTCACTCCTCCCCCTATTTATAGCAAAATAGGGGAGGAGCTTGCCACCCAGCTCGCCCAGGCGAGCAAGGTTGCTTCCTCCAGAAGCAACAGCCTTTTGGAGGAAGGATCTGGAAGGCCCAAGTGGGCCAGATTGCTATTCGTACCCCCCTTTTTACTAAATGCACCCCTTCTACTTTTTTGGTAATTCTTTTTCCGTAACGTTACGAAACTTCATGAATTTCATAACGATACTTATTTTCCTTCCACAAGGTTACGAATCCTTACGGATTATGTATTTACTCTTTTTTAGCTTTCGAAGAAGTTACAGAAACTCGCGGATTACGCAAAAACACCTCTTTTCAATTTCCGCCACATTACGGAATTTCACGGATCGCGTAAGCCTGCTTCCTTTTGATTTCTGACACGTCTCGGGACTTCATTTTTTGTGCAACAAAGGACGCCAAGTATCTCAAAGCGGCTAACCAAAGGTTGCATGTCATCAAATAATAATCCCCGGACGAAATTAGGGTATGACAGGAAGAATGAAATTTTATTGCTAAAACGAAAAGTGACTAAAACAAAAAAGAGAGTAGCACTCTAAAACTAAAACGAAAAAGAGAGAGAGGAGAGGAGAGGAGAAAGAGAAGAGAAGAGACTTAAACTAGAACCTTGGTGTTGTTATATATTCTTCAGCCCCAAGGCTTACAAATTTGTTTTAAATCCAAGCCCATAAATAAAATAAAATATAGATAAGTTAAGATAAGATAAGATCTAGATGAAATAATATCTAGATGAGATCAAATCTAAATAATATCTAGATAAGATAGAATCTAGATGAGATAAAATTTGGTAGAATAAAATAGTATGTTCTCTTCAAGTCCAAGCCCAATTCTGGATTCAAGCCCAATTGCTTATAGATCTCCTAAAATTAAATTAAAAACACAAAATTAATCCAGTAGGCCCAAATGATAAAACTGCATAATTAATTTGACAATTAAGTCTAATCAGTAATTAAAATGGTGACAAAAAGGGTAAAGAAATATGAGAAAATGATGACACATCAATCGTGAGTGTTTTGTTGGGACCATTGTGTCAGATAGAGATGCTAAGTTCCTTAGCCACTTCAGGAAAACCTTATAGGCTAAGCTAGAAACTAACTTCTTTTCTCTACCACTTGTCATCCACAAACTGATGGGCAAACAAAGGCAGTGAATAGGTCTTTATCCACCCTTTTAAGGGCTCTTCTAAAAGGCAACCATAAGTCTTCGGATGAGTATCTTCCTCATGTAGAATTTTCCTACAACAGGGGGGTTCATAGAACCACCAAGCAGTCCCCTTTTGAGGTTGTCTATGGGTTCAATCCCCTAACACCGTTAGACCTCATTCCCCTCCCACTAGACACTTCTTTTATACATAAAGAAGGGGAATCTAGGTCAGAGTTTGTAAAGAAGTTGCATGAGAGGGTTAAGAACCAAATAGAGAACTGAACAAAGATTTATTTAACTAAAGGCAATAGAGGAAGAAAAGAGCTAGTTCTTAATAAGGGTGACTGGGTTTGGCTCCATCTTAGGAAGGATAGATTCCCTACAAAAAGGAAATCCAAGCTTAGCCCTACAGGGGATGGACCTTTTCAGGTTTTGGAGAGGATCAATAACAATGCCTATAGGTTGGACCTCCCAGAAGAGTATGGAGTCAACACCACTTTTAACATTTCTGATTTAATTCCTTTTGCAGGTGGAGCTGATATTGAGGAGGAGGAACTAATAGATTTGAGGTCAAATCCTCTTCAAGGGGAATGGGATGATGCAATCCTCCCTAGGAAGGGACCAGTCACTAGATCCATGAGCAAGAGGTTCCAAGAGGATTAGGCTAGAGCTGCTGAAGAAGGCCCTAGGGTTCTCATGAACCTCAGGGTAGATTTCAGAGCCCATGGGCCAAGGTTGGGTCCAATTATCTTTGTACATATTAGACTAGGATGTCATTATATTTGATCCTTGTATTTAGAGCTCCATAATGTAGGTAGGGTACCCTAGAAATATAGGATTTTTCAGCCCTTGTATTTTAGGGCACTTAAACTAGTTTTTGTATTAGGGGTAGTTTTGTAATTTCACATGCACTAAGTGAATATTTGATGTGTGTGTTGGGAAATAAAATTTTATTGAATTGGTAAAAGCCCAATCCAATTAAATTTTTGAGGGGGAGGTGAGCATTTGCTTACTACACCCCATTGCCACATCATATAGTCACACTTTGTGCATGTCCTTCATGCTTTACATGCCTCATGACACCTAAGTACACTTAGTGGAGAATCTTGGAATTGATCTTGGATTAGTGGGCTGAACCATAACTAAAATTCACTAATCATATTTAGTGAAATTTTGGCTCCACAAATTCAATTTCAAATTCAATTGAAATTTGAATTGAATTCCAAATTTCCCTCCAATTTTGTGTGACACTTAGGTTATAAATAGAGGTCATGTGTGTGCATTTTTTTCAACTTTGATCATTTGAATATTAAACTTCAGATTTCAGAGCTCTTTTAGAGCATAAAATTTCGTGCTCTTCTCTTCCTCTCCCTTCATTCATCTCCTTGTTCCTCCAAGCTCTTATCCATGGCCTCCTATGGTGTTGAGCTTCTTCTAGACTCATCTTCTCCTTGAAGTGGCGTCTCCTCTCTCTCTCTTCCTTCTCCATTCCGCTGCCATTCATCTTCCAAGAAGCAAAGGAATCCATTGATGAAGAAGATCCTAGGCCTACAAGCTCCGATCGAGCTTACATCATACCCTTGTCTCAATTTCGGTGTGATATGGATTATCACTCAAAATGACTCCTTATTCATCATCCGATTTGTAGGATGACAAGATGCGAATGCATGCATGCTTATGATTAGGAAGTTTAAGTGCAACTATTAAACAAGTGTTATCATGTTCAATTTTACTTAAACGCTTACAGCACCCCATTGATTGAGCCAAATGACTTCGGATTCAGTGGGCAAAATTGAAAGTGTAGGTTCTTAAGAAGTAAAAACGCAACACAAGGAGTTAAGATGCAAATCATTAATCCAATATTTATTAATGCTCCGATCATGGTTTACAAAGGATTTTAAGACTTTAGAAATTCCACTGAGTCCTTAGAGAACAAACATGTATTGAAACTTCCAGCTGCCCCGAGTACTATGCATAATATCGTTTGACGATATCAGAATTCATGGGCGAAGGCAATTCTTCATTGTCCATGCTGGCAAGCAACAATGCTCCTCCCGAAAATTCCTTCTTCACGAAAAAAGGTCCTTCATAATTCAGGGCCCACTTTCCCCTTGGTCCTTTTGAGCTTGGGATACTTTCTTCAAGACAACATCTCCTTTGCTGAACTTGCATAGGCGCACCTTCAAATATGTACTTGACTAGGTCCATTTTGGACACCAACCAAGTGGTGTAGCTTAGCATGTATTGCCTTAGACGGTGGGCTGCCCACACCAAGGCACAACATGTCTTTTCAAGCAAAGAGTAGTTCATTTCACATGCTGTGAACTTCTTGCTTAAGTAATAGACAGCGCATTCCCTCTTTCCGGACTCGTCATGCTGCCCCAACATACACGCCATCGACTCATCCAACATAGTCATATATAGAATAAGGGGTCTTCTAGGCATTTGTTGCACAAGCATATGAGGGTTCATAAGGCATCGCTTAATCCTTCCAAACGCCACTCAGCAGTCGTCGTCCCATTGGATAGACTGGTTCTTACGCAATAGCTTGAAGAGAGGCTCACAAATGACGGTGAGCTACAATATGAACCTCGCTATGTAATTCTAGGTCCCAAGAAACATGGATGCTAAAGTACATTTGGCGGGATTCAACCTCAATCAGTACTTACGCAGCCTCTTGAACAACTTTCGTAAGTTGACAAGGTGTTCCTCCTTGGTCCTTGATTTGGAAATCATATCATCCATGTAAACCTCAATTTCCTTGTGAATCATGTCGTGGAATAATGCTACCGTAGCCCATTGGTAGGTTTCCCTAGTGTTCTTAAGCCCAAAAGACATCACTTTGTAGTAGAACGTTCCCCACAGGGTGATAAAGGTCATCTTTTCCATGTCCTCTGGCGCCATCTATATTTGGTTGTAGCCTGAGAACCTGTCCATGAAAGAAAACAAAGCAAAATTGGCTGTTTTATCTACAAGGACATCAATGTGCAATAAGGGAAAGTTGTCCTTTGGACTGGCTCAGTTTAGATCCCGATTGTCGATCCACATTCGCACCTTCCCATCTTTCTTATGGACTAGCACTATGTTGGCAAACCATTTCGAGTATCGTGCCGCAGCCAAGAAGCCGGTGTCAAATTGCTTTTTGACCTCTTCTTTTATCTTTAAGGACATCTCAGGCTTCATCCTCCGTAGCTTTTGCTTGATCGGGGAACACTCGGGATTTAGAGGTAATCGATGTTGTATGATGTCGGGACTTAAACCTGGCATATCTTGGTATGACTAAGCAAAAATGTCTTGGTAGTCTCATAGCAGAGCTACCAATTCATCTTAGGTGTTTGTGGACATGCCTGTGCCAACCTTCACCTCCTTTCTTTCCTCGCCACCATTCAAGTTCACAACCTCTATTTCTTCTTGGTGTGGCTTTACCTCCCTGTCTTCTTGTTCGACCATTCTTTTTAGATCCGGGGGAAGCCCCAAAGCCTCATCTTCCCCATCCTCAACTTGGTTTACCAGTTGCTCAAAATTGACGCTTGGGTCCTCAGTATCATTACCCTCACATGACTCATTGTCAGATCTGTACCATTTAATCGCAACAAAAAATAAACATGCAAAAGATTGAGAATAGATGAAAGTGCAAGAACAAATGAAGAAGGATTGTATATTTATTATTTTGTGGTAACAAAAGACAAGCCCAAACAGGGAGAGAACCCTAAAGCCTAGGCCTAGCAATAGGGTTAGGACTAACAAATAACACTGTGCTTGCCACGAAAATTCCAGGTTGCTTGACAATTTTCCAGTTCCCCAACTCGAACTCAGGAGGGCACGACCGCACCCAATTTGGGTCTCTTCATGTATCATGGTGACCCACCCTTCGCACATCCAACCCGCGCTGACAAAGCTTTTGTTGATGTGACACAAGGGAACCTCCTCCTCACGTTGGTGCGTGTAGGTTCATATCTGTTAATTTTCCCATATGGTTCCTTTTTCTCCAATTTTCAAATATTTTCAAAGGAAATGAAACACCAGAAAGCGCACCGAGTCATCAAGAAATTAAAATTAAAATGGAGTGATCCGAGTATCGAACTCAGGGAACTTGCTTATTAGACAGAGTTTTATTCAGAAGTAAGGCATTGTTGGAACAACAATGATAATCGATGGTTAAAAACATAAATAAACTAATTCTATGGTAAAAATAGTAAATGCAAGAAAGTAAAAGTTAACAAAATTAGGTAAAAAGCGATGGGTCTTTCTAACAAACAAGTTGATGCATATGAGGATATTTCTCTAATTAATCATGTTCTTGTGTTCTATGCTGTAGCCTAAAGTACTAAACCTTGAAAGACTAATTTAGCCTAAGCTTCGTCCACAGATCCCTCTTGTAAGACTAGGCTTAACTTAAACAGCATTATCATCATAACATATTCAGAAAACCAAAACCCCACAATCCATCCCTGGTAATGTAGTTATTTAGTCCTGCTTCTATCAAGTTCTGAGGCAACAATACATTTCCCAATGCTAAAGTCACCTAAGAGTACACACAAATGGGTGATCAAACCAAGAGCATGCAGTAATTAAGCATTGAAAGAAGCATTGAACACACAAAACACAATTAATTAGATATTAAAAGTAATTACATAAGTTGTTCCTTAGAAATCCCCAACAAGGGTGTTTAGGCAGTCATTACAGAAAAACCCTAATACAAATGAGATTAAGAGTATAGAATAATTGTTCCTTACACAAGAAGGGGGATCCCTCCTCCTCTTCTCAGCACCTCACAATCACTCAACAACCCACTAATCTCTCTCTAATTGAAGAACCCTAGGCTTCTCTGCAAAACTGCTCCTCTTGCTGCCTCCAAAGCTTCTATCTCGAAATTAGCATTGTGATGTACTTGCTCTGGAATTCTGTATTGCTTGCTAAAATTGTGTACCCTAATTCTGCATAAGACAGACTTTAAATAGACTCTGAATCTGCGACGTTGCACTTAGTGCCACCTTCACGCTTAGTGCAAGTTAGTGGATTTGAGCTTAGCGCCAGCCATGCATTGAGCCTGGCTAAAGACAACCATCGTGCTTAGCGAGCGAATCTCGTGCTTAGTGCGCGACCTTGATATTTATGCTCTGCCAGATTCTTCTATCGCGCTAAGCGCGCTGAAGCTGCGCTTAGCGTTGGATGCACACTAAGCCGAAATGGTGAGCTGAAATTGAACAGATTTCTTCATTAAATCAAATGGAAGATATTCTAGAGACAACTATAACAATAAAGCAAGATTTATTTACAAATCCCTACAAAATAACTATAAATTGGGGAAACTATACACGTTTTGGAAAATGTTTTCTATACAAAAGTTAGTCATATAAGACGACTAACAAACTCCCCCAAATTTACAGTTTTGCTTGTCCTCAAGCAAAGAAAGAACAGTTGACTTGTCCTCAAGTGACAAAATACAGTGGTCAATCCAAATTGTGTTTGCTTCACAAAGAAATTCAATCATATGAAATGAATATCATGGAATGCTTCAATCAATTGCTTTTCACAAACATGCAGCTTTTCAAAGATAGGAACATATGCATTAGAGTCACAACTGAAATAAGCTAGTGAGAATGGCAGATATCAAGGAAAGAATCATCAACCAAAGCCTCGCAGTCATTGTTTCACTCAAGCTCAACTGTTTAGGCTCATTCCATTATAAACAACTAACACAAGTCCCAACTTTTGCATATCATCTCATACCATAGAGAAATAAACACACAAAATGAATCTGAAGGACTTTCTAGGCTTGTAATGAGGTTAGGCTGCCAACAAATAATGGTTTTTCTTGGATTAAAAATCTTAGATTCTAGGAGAGCATTCATCCATAGATAAACCTTTACTTTTTCTATTCATTCCTACCCTATACTTGCCTTTTATTAGGCACTTAGCTTTCATTGATTTGATTTGCAGCACACACACTTTTATACATTTTTATTTATGCTTATAGTTCTTTTTTTTTTTAAGAAAACAGTGTGTATATGCTGCTTTGTTTTGACCATTTTATTTCGTTACCCAGTGTCTCCCCCAAATTTGGGACAAATTTGTTTTGACATATAACTACCCCAAATTTGGTACAAATTTGCCTTGAACCAAGCTTTTATGTGGATGATGCTCTCCTACAACCTAAGACAAGGTAGCAGGAGATAACACTGTATAGGCTTAAGGTTCAATCAATCAATAATTCATTCAACTCAAACTGGGTGTAAGGGATAAATCATTCAAGCACAAGGTCAGCTTTTTGGCTAAGTAGCTATCACAATCAAAACATGGCCTTCATCATCCTCAATTCATGCATTCAGTCCATACTTCAGAGATTCATGCAAAAATCAGTACTAAATGATAGTCGTTTCTCTCAAAATTTAAGGATCACACTCTCATCGGGATACAGTTAATGCATTCCTTCACAATCAATCTGACAAACTGACTAACATTTTCAGTTATACTACTAATCACATGTTCTTTCTCTTCTAATGGTTCCAAGCTTGATCAAACAAAATCTAGACATTCCAATCCACTCAATTCATACAATTTCTCATTCAAATCAATCACAACACTTCATTTCATACAAAATCAAACCACTAAATATCATATCCAATCAGTTCACTATTCAATCATGCTTTTGTACAAATAACTGAAATTTAAATAACTAAAACATAAAGCATAAACTAAATAAACTGTTCAAAATGCAAGACAAGAAGATAAAAATCCTGTCAATCCTCTTGCGGGTGGTCCTCTGCATGCTCATTAAGATCCAACATTGGAGCAGCTGGTGGATCCTAAACAATAGGCTGCTCTGGCTTCGATGTTGGTGCAGATGGTTGGGAATTCTCAAGAATGGGTGCTGGAGAGATTGGAACTGGAGAAGTAGGCTCCTGAGCTGATGCTTCCTCCTAAGAGAATGAATCAATCTCAAAAATAAATGGCTATTCGGCTTCTGGCAAGTGCACTGGATCGCACAGGTATTATAAAATGGTAAGAACCGAGTATCGAACACTCGGGGAACTTGTGTTATTTGGTAAGCTATTTTAGCAAATAGGCATCTAGTGTGTAAAAGTAAGTGTGAATATGAACAAGTGTATAAACTATCTGTGCAGAAAGAAAGAAAATCACGCCAGAGAAATGATGTGTAAAAACAAGTAGAGAACACGTTGGTCTTCCTAATAGGTGCCTGATGCTAAAAAGATATTCTCTATCTAACAATGCTCATGTGTTCTTATGGTGTCTCCTGAGATACTAAACCCCGATTCCACATGATATTTTAGCCTAATCCTGATCAAGCATCGTCCGCAGATTCCTCTTGTAAGACTAAACTCAACCAGGACCACATTAAGACACGCATACACAACTGACTTATCACACCTCGATTCCTCGTGAAAGCACGACAATTCAGCCCCGGACTATCAAGGACTTTAGAGTCAAACCAGTTTCCACTATTGAATGACCCTAACATAGCATGCATCTATGTGATCAAGGTAAAGGCATACTGGAATGAAAAGCAGATAGCACAGAGAACACACAAAACATCATTAAATAGATAGAAATATATTTACATCAGGTATTTACAGGGAAGATCCAACAGAGGATTTAGCTTTCCATATCAGGAAGCCTTCTTAACAACAAAGAGAAGAACAAGATGAAAGATTGCAAAAATACAAGTGGTGAGGATGTCTCCTTCACATCTAGGATCTCACAATCACTCACAAACTCATCTCAAGCTCTCAAACCGGCTCTTGCTTCAAGCTCTGGTCTCTGCAGATCTTCACACAGCAAAATCTCTCAAAACTCTCTAGAACTTGGACCTTTCCCTCTCTAGAAACCTTGGACATGCAAAGCTCTAAATCCCAGTCCAAACTCCCTTCACAAAATCTTATTTCAGGCTTAAATAGGTGGCCTTGTTCGTGCTCATGCGCTTAGCGCACATATGGACCGCTAAGCGCATGTTAGTGATTTTTGGCTTAGCGCGCCTTTCTCGCTTAGCGGATGAACTGAAGCGGTGAACTTAGTGAACCTGTACATCTCATCTTCTTCTGGATTCTTCCTCGCGCTTAGCCCAGGAGTGTTGTGCTTAGCGGATGCTCACTAAGCCAGCAGATTGGCTTAGCGAGAAGGTGAAAACAACCTTTACCAAAGCTTGCCTAATTAACCTGAAATTGAGAGAAAATGATTATTAAACACACAAAATAAAAATACTAAGTATTTATTACCTATACTTATAACATTACAAAATAACCATAAATTGGGAGACTTTGATACAATTTATACATGTTTTATACACAAAAGTTAGTCTGCATTTAGCATGGGCTCCTCTGCTGGCACATGCTCTTGGGCTGTGGATGCCTCACCCCCTCCAGAAGGAGAAGGATGGACTCTTGGCCAAGCCACCTGTGCAAGAAACTTCTCCACACTCATAGCTGGCTGTTGGCTAGAGCTCTGCAATCTCTGTATGATGATGATCTAGCCTCTGTGTAGGCTTTATAGCATGGCAAATAATGTCTCTGAAGTGAATGAGGAAGGTTCTATAGGAGGAGTTGGAACTGATGGAGCTGGTAAGGGAGTGGGAGCTAAAGCTAGTATGGGAGGAATATCAGAAGATGAATAAGCTACAAAATAGGAAATCTTAGAAGATGGGAGAGTCTTAGATCTCTTCGCCTTGCCTTTCCTTGGCCCTCTCTGAATGTCACTGTTGGATCATCTAGATTCTAATAGTTCTTCTTTATATATGCCAAGTTATTGGTATACACAAAGCTGTGATTAAGGCTGGAAATCCAAGCCTAGAGGAGTCATGCTGGGCAATGATAGAAATCTGGTGGGAGATGAGGTAGCCCAGATTCATGTCCATCTTCATGATAATGCCATAAATCAACTTGGCCCGATCTAGTCTGATGTTAGAAGTGTGGGAGGTAGGGACCAAGTTGGAGTAAGAAAGAACACTCCAAGTTTGAGCGAGTGTGGTCATGTTCTTCCTTAAAATCTTCAGATGCAGAGCTTAGCAGCCAACTCTTGAGGATCAGGCCTCAAGAGTGCAAATCTAGAGTAAGCTGATAATGTTTCCCCCTCCTCAATGATTACAGGGGTCTTCAAGAATGTATTTAGCATGTCCTCATCAAACTTCACCAAATGGCCTCTCACCCTCACCTGCTTAGGTGATTTATCCTTGGGATCATAGAGGTTATCATAAAACTCTTTCACAATGGCAACATCAATGTTGCGTTCATCAAAATTGGTCAATTCCTCATCCCATTTTCTTCTCTCCAGTTCTTCCTTAAACTCATCAAACTCAGTGTAGTAGATTACCACATTTCGCTCAGGGAGTATCTTTCTGGGTACCACAATATCAGTGTACCTTTCCCAGGCCTCAAGAGAAGTGAACCTAGATCGGTCATATCGTACCTGCTCAGGTGTGGCAGGTGCCTTTCTCTTATTTGATGCCATCTGAAAGAATAAAATCAAACCACAGGGTTAAATAAGATTATTTTCACCAAAAATAAAAAATTAAAACTGAAAACTGAACTGGACGCTTAGCGCAACATGCTGGGCTTAACTCACCTTATGCAAATTTACTCATGGGTTAAGCATGATAGGCACACGCTTAGCCTGAAGACATAGAAAATGTTTTTCTGCAGAGATTAGGCTTAGCACAACATGCCAGGCTTAGCCTAAATCTACAATTTTCAAAACAGAAGAGGGTCTGAGCTTAGCACAATCTTTGCAATCGTTTTCGAAATTAGTCACTTGTAATCGATTACCAGAGTTTCTAAATGTTTTGATTTTCAAATTTAAACATGAAGAGTCACATCTGGTGATGTGTAATTGATTACACTATGATGGTAATCGATTACCAGTGACTAATTTCGAAAAATAAATTACCAAAAGTCACAATTCTTAAGGTGACTTGTTTTTGAAGATTTTTCAAAAGTCACAACCTTTAAGTAACTAGTTTTCAAAAGAGTCACAACTTTTTGAAGTGACTAGTTTTTCAAAAAAGTCACAACTTTTAAAGTGATTAGTTTTAAAGAAATTGCCAAGAGTCACAAACTTTAACTTGAGTCATCAAATGACCATGGCACGAATTTCAGAAACTGAAAAGACTGATTCCTTTCATGATTAACAGAATTCTTTCATAGAGTTTTTGTTCAATACTTTCTCTTCCAAGAAAAGTTCATTGTTCAAAAAATTGTGCTGCTTTTCTTCTTCATTCACTTCTTTATCTTGCCAAAAGATTCAAAGGAATAACCGCCTGAGAATTCTTTTATTTCGTCCCTTCTCCCTCTTGACAAAATATTTCAAAGGACTAACCGCCTGAGATATCTTCTGTTTCTTACAAAGGATTTCAAAGGACTAACCGCCTGAGATATCTTTTTCCCTTTTCCTATATACAAAAGATTTCAAAGGACTAACCACCAGAGATACTTTTGTATCCCCTGCACAAAGAATTCAAGGGACTAACCGCCTAAGAATTCTTTGTCCTAACACATTGGAGGGTACATCCTTTGTGGTACAAGTAGAGGGTACATACACTTGGGTTGTTATACTGAGAACAAGAGAGGGTACATCTCTTGTGGATCAGTTCAAGTGGAGGGTACATCCACTTGGTTGTTCAAAGGGAACAAGGGAGGGTACATCCCTTGTGGATCTTTGGCTTGTAAAGGATTTTACAAGGTTGAAAGAAATCACAAGAACCATTGGTTTCTTAGGGACTGGATGTAGGCACGGGTTGTTGCCGAACCAGTATAAATCTTGTGTTTGTCTTCTTTTTCCCTACATTCTTTAATTTCCGATGTGTACTTTTAATTGCCGCTTTTACATTTGGTTAAGTTATTGTTTCTGTTCTTTACTTTCTTAACTTAGTAGTAAAAGCCTAGTTAAATCTAGTAACATTAAGAAGGATAAATTTTAAATTAGTCAAGACACATTAATAATTAATTCAACCCCCCTTCTTCATTATTCTGAGGCAACTTGATCCAACATAGATGATTTCGTGCTTTCTTAGTTAGTAGTGTGTTAAGTTAGTTTGTTTTAGTTTGAGGGTTAGTCATTTTAGGATTTTAGGTAACTTGGAAGCCCATTAGGGGCAATGTGGCTGAAAGGGTCGAAGACCCCTTTATTCTACTGAGAATCACGATGAACGCGCTAAGCATGCCTGTTGTGCTTAGTCTGTTCATCGCATTAGAGAAAATTTCAATTTCTAAAAGAACGCATTAAGCCGACCATGTCGCGCTAAGCGCGTTCATCACTTCTGATGATCATAAACGATGAGTACGCTAAGCGCGTCTGTACGATAAGTGTCACTAGTGTTTCAGACACTTTGAATTCTTTTTATTTTGTCTCAGCACTAAGCTTGACCTGTCAGGCTAAGCGCCAATATGCTTCTATTTTTTAGTCCTTTGAATAAGGCTAAGCGTAGCTGTTGCGCTAAGCCCTTGTTATGTGTTAAGGAGGTTGAGCTAAGCGTGCCTTGCTGCACTAAGCTCTGTTGGATCAAGTGGCCTCGGAATAATTAAGAAGGGGGGGTTGAATTAATTATTAACGAACCTTTACTAATTAAAAATCTATCCTTCTTAATGTTACCAAAAGTAAAAGCAATAATAAACTGCACAACAAAAATTAAAGAGTGTAGGGAAGAAGAAGACAAACATAAGAGTTTTATACTGGTTCGGCAACAACCCGTGCCTACATCCAGTCCCCAAGCGACCTGCGGTCCTTGAGATTTCTTTTCAACCTTGTAAAGTCCTTTACAAGCAAAGATCCACAAGGGATGTACCCTCCCTTGTTCTCTTTGAACAACCTAGTGGATGTACCCTCCACTAGAACTAATCCACAAGAGATGTACCCTCTCTTATTCTTAGTCACAACAACCCAAGTAGATGTACCCTCTACTTGTACCACAAAGGATATACCCTCCAATGTGTTAAGACAAAGTTTTCAGGTGGTTAGTCCTTTGAAATCTTTTGTTTATGGGAAAGGGAAGAATCAAAAGAATTCTTAGACTGTGTCGTTTTGAATTCTTTGATAAGGGAGAAGGGAGACACAAAAGAATTCAGGCGGTTAGTCCTTCGTTCTTTTGGAAAAGGGAGAAGAGAGACACAAAAAGAATTTAGGTGGTTAGTCCTTGGCGAATTCTTTTTGGCAAAGGGAGAAAGGAATGAAAAAGATGAATAGCACACTTTTGTTTTCAAGGTTTAGAAAACCAGAAAACTTTTGAAAGCTTTTGGCAAAAGAAGAAGAAGAAGAAGATGTTCAAAGAGATTCAAAGATTGTAAAGGATTGTAATAATTGTTATGAATGAATTTTAAAATGCAAGTCAAGGTCTTGCTTTTATAGACTCTTCATGTCTGGTCAAGAAAACCATTAGAAGAGTTATAACCTTTAGAAAAACTTGAAAACCATTGGAAGAGTTACATCTTTTGATTTTTATTCCAAACTTATCACTGGTAATCGATTACCAAATCATTGTAATCGATTACACAAAGCATTTTTGTGAAAGGATGTGACTCTTCAAAAATGAATTTGAATTTCAACGTTCAAACACACTGGTAATCAATTACCAAAATCTTGTAATTGATTACACCATTTTGAAATTAATTGGAACGTTGTAAATTCAGTTTGAAAGCTTTTGAAAACAAACTTTGCCACTGGTAATCGATTACAGTAAACTGGTAATCGATTATCAGAGAGTAAAAACTCTTTGGTAAAAGCTTTTGTGAAAACTTCATGTGCTACTCAATGTTTTGAAAAACTTTTTAGTACTTATCTTGATTGAGTCTTTTCTTGATTCTTGAATCTTGAGTCTTGAATCTTGATCTTGATTATTCTTGATTCTTGAAACTTGAAACTTGATTCTTGAATTGTTCTTGTCTCAATCTTGAAGTCATTCTCTTGGCCTTTTTGTCATCATCTTTGTTATCATCAAAACACCTTGAATCAATCTTGATTCAATCATGAAGCTTGCTTCTACAAGCTCAACTCTCTCATTGTTTTTGAGCTTTTGTGGTTAGGCTAAGCGCGTCCTGTGTGCTAAGCCTGAGGGTCATTCTGGTGAGGTTGAGCTAGGCGCCCCATGCTGCACTAAGCTCAGGCCCTCTTCTGTTTTGAAAATTGTAGACTTAGGCTAAGCCCAGCATGCTGCACTAAGCCTAATTTGTAGAAAAACATTTTTTGTGTCTTCAGGCTAAGCGCTCGTCTATCGCACTTAGCCCATGAATAAATTTGCATAAGGCGCGCTAAGCCCAGCATGCTGCGCTAAGCGCCCAATTCAGTTTTCAATTTTAATTTTCTATTTTTGATGAAAATAATCTTGTTTAACCCTGTGGTTTGATTTTATTTTTTCAGATGGCATCAAAGAAGAGAAAGGAACCTGCCACACCTTCCCAGGTTCGATATGATCGATCTAGGTTCACTTCTCCTGAGGCCTGGGAAAGGTACATTGATATTGTTGTACCGAGGAAGCTTCTTCCAGAAAGAAATATGGTAATCTACCACACTGAGTTTGATGAGTTAAAGGAAGAACTGGAGAGAAGAAAACGGGATGAGGAATTGAGCAGTTTTGATGAAGGCAGCATTGATGTTGCCATTGTGAAAGAGTTTTATGCTAACCTCTATGATCCCGAGGATAAATCACCTAAGTAGGTGAGGGTGAGAGGCCGTTTGGTGAAGTTTGATGAGGACAGGCGGAATACATTCTTGAAGAGCCCTATAATCATCAAGGAGGGGGTAACATTATCAGCTTACTCTAGATTTACACTCTCGAGGCCTGATCCTCAAGAGTTGGTTGTTAAGCTCTACATGTCATTATTATGCAGAGCTTCCAAAGCTTTGGCCTGCCATCTATCATAAGTGTGGATGAGTTTCTTGCACAGGTGGCTTGGCCAGGAGTTTAGCCTTCTCCTTCTGGAGGGGTGAGGACTCCGCAGCCCAAGAGCTTGTGCCAGCAGAGGAGCCTGTGCCAGATCTAGAGGATGAGCCTTTTCCTCCTGAACCATTTATCTTTGAGATTGATCCAGTCGCTCAAGAGGAAGCAGCAGCTCAGGAGCTTACTTCTCCAGTTCCTAACTCTCTAGCACCCATATCTGAGGACACCATGCCATCAGCACTAGCCAAGGAGCCAGAGCAGCCTATTCTTTAGGATGTACCAGCTACTCCATAGCTGGATTTAAATGAAGATCAGCCACAGGATGAGCAGGATGTTTAAATTCCGTGTTGTTTTAATTTCTGCAAATCTTGAACAATTTAGTCATTAGTTATTTAGTTGCTTTAAATTTCAGTCATTTAAATTCTAGTTATTTTAGTGTTGATTGCTTGTACTAAACGCTTGTTTGAACAGTGAAATGATTGAATCATGTTTCAATGGTTTGTTTTGTATGAAATGAAGTGTTTGTGAATGACATGAATGAGAAAATGTATGATTTGAGTGGACTGGAATGATTAGATGTTTATTTTGATCAAGCTTGCAGTCATTAGAAGAAAAAGAACATGTGATTAGAAGTATGACTGAAAATGTTAGTCAGTTTGTCAGATTGATTGTGAAAGAATGCATTGACTGTATTCCAGTGAGAGTGTGATCCTTAAATTTTAAGAGAAACAACTATCATTTAGTACTGATTTTTGCATGATTCTCTGAAGTATGGACTAAATGCATGAATTGAGGATGATGAAGGCCATGTTTTGATTGTGGTAGCTACTTTAGCCAAAAAGCTGACCTTGTGCTTGGATGATTTATCCCTTGCACCCAGTTTGAGCTGAATGAATGATTGATTGATTGAACCTTGAGCCTATACAGTCTTAGACTTCTGCTACCTTGTCTTAGGTTTTAGGAGAGCATCATCCATAGAAAATTTTGGTTCAAGGCAAATTTGTCCCAAATTTGGGGGAGACACTAGGTAAGAATTGAAATGGTCAAAGTAAATAGCATACAAGAAAAAAAGGCAAATGAATTTAATAAGTGTGTATGCTGCAAAGTAATGAAATGAAGCTAAGTGCTTAAATAAAAGGTAAGTATGGGGTAGGAATGAAAAAAAAGGGTTATCTACGGATGAATGCTCTCCTAGAATCTAAGCTTTTGAATCCTAGAAAAACCATGATTTGTTGGCAGCCTAACCTCAATACAAGTCTAGAAAGTCCTACGGATTCATTTTGTGTGTTTATTTCTATATGGTATGAGATGAAATGCAAAAGTTGGGACTTGTGTTAGTTGTTTATAATGGAATGAGCCTAAACACTTGAGCGTGAGTGAAACAATGACTATGAGGCTTTGGTTGATGATTCTTACCTTGATATCTGCCATTCTCACTAGCTTATTTCAGTTGTGACTTTAATGCATATGTTCCTATCTTTGAAAAGTTGCATGTTTGTGAAAAGCAATTGATTGAAGCATTCCATGATATTCATTTCATATGATTGAATTTCTCTGTGAAGCAAACACCATTTGGAGTGACCACTGTATTTTTTCACTTGAAGACAAGTGAATTGTTCTTTCTTTGCTTGAGGACAAGAAAAACTGTAAATTTGGGGGAGTTTGTTAGTCATCTTATACGACTAACTTTTGTATAGAAAAAATTTTCCACAACTTGTATAGTTTCCCCAATTTATAGTTATTTTGTAGGGATTTGTAAATAAATCATGTTTTATTGTTATAGTTGTCTCTAGAATATTTTAATTTGATTCAATGATGAAATTTGTTCTATTTCAGGTTAAAAGAGGCTAAAATCTTGAAGTGCTAAAAGGAGCAGTCGCCCTAAGCGTACCCTGTAGGCTCAGCGCGCTTAGCATGACAAGGGAATCTAGAAGAGTACAAGGATCAAGGCCGCACGCTAAGCGAGACGTTTGTCTCTTGCCAGGCTCAATGGACGACTGGCACCAAGCACAAATCCAATAACTCGCGCTAAGCATGAGGGTGGTGCTAACGCAACGTCACAGATTCAGAGCCTATTTAAAGCCTGTCTTGTACAGAATTAGGGTAGACAATTTTAGCAAGCAGTACAAAATTCTAGAGCAAGGACACCACATAATTTTGAGATAGAAGCTCTGGAGACAGCAAGAGGAGCAGCTTTATAGAGAAGCCTAGGGTTCTTCAATTAGAGAGAGATTAGTGAGCTGTAGAGTGATTGTGAGGTGCTAAGAAGAGGAGGAGGGATCCCCCTTCTTGTGTAAGGAACAATTATTCTGTACCCTCAATCTCATTTGTGTTAGGATTTTTTTGTAATGACTGGCTAAACACCCTTGTTGGGGATTTCTAAGGAACAACTAATGTAATTACTTTAATATCTAATTGATTGTGTTTTATGTGTTCAATGCTTCTTTCAATGCTTAATTTTTGCATGCTCTTGGTTCGATCACCCATTTGTGTGTACAGTTAGGTGACTTTAGCATTGGGAAATGTACTGTTGCCTTTGAACTTGATAGAAGAAGGACTAAATAACCATATTACCAGGGATGGATTGTTGGGGTTTTGGTTTTCTGAATATGCTGTTACGATAATGTTGTTTAAGTTAAGCCTAGTCTTACAAGAGGGATCTGCTGACAAAGCTTAGGTTAAATTGGTCTAAACTTATGAGGGACCGAGGTTTAGTATTTTAGGCTACAACATTGAACACAAAAGTTTGATTGATTAGAGAAATATCTTCATATGCATCAGCTTGTTTGTTAGAAAGACCCAACGTTTTTTACCTATTGCTATCAACTTTTACTTACTTGCATTTACTGTTTTTACCATAGAAGTAGTTTATTTATGTTTTTAACCATCAATTATCAATGATGTTCCAACAATGCCTTGCTTCTGAATAAAACTCTGTCCAATAAGCAAGTTCCCTAAGTTCGATACTCAGATCACTCCATTTTAATTTTAAATACTTGACGACTCGGTGTGTTTTCCGGTGTTTCCTTTCCCTTGAATATATTTGTTGAAAATTGGAGAAAAAGGAACCATATGGGAAAATGAACATGTACTATACTAGAAAAGAATTGCGGCACAATGGAACTTGAGTAATCTTCTAGGGTCACTCTTCTTGGCTCTTCAACCATAATAACTTCTTCAATTAAATCTGTATGAGATTGCCCTGGAATAGGAAAGCTAGAAGTCCTGCTACTTCTAAGTCCTGAAAAAATTTTCTAATTCTCTCTATGTTGTGCCTCCTGTAAGTAGCGTTAATCTCCAAATCGATGGGGATCAAATCACCTGCAGTAGATCTTATTTGCATACAAGAGAAATAGAACAACAATTATCCAATTCAAAAGAACAATAAAATGTGCAGTGACTAAAATGTTAGTAAAAAGAATGAAAGAATTAAAGAAAACAAAATAACTCAATGCCGTAAAACTGAATTGAACTCTTCTAATGAATTAAGTTCCCCGACAATGGCGCCATAAATACTTTGTTCATTTTCCCATATGGTTCCTTTTTCTCCAATTTTCAACAAATATTTTCAAGGGAAATGAAACACCGAAAAGCGCACCAAGTCATCAAGTATTTAAAATTAAAATGGAGTAATCCGAGTATCGAACTCAGGGAACTTTCTTATTAGATAGAGTTTTTATTCAGAAGTAAGGCATTTTTGGAACAACATTGATAATTGATGGTTAAAAACAAAAATAAACTACTTCTATGGTAAAAATAGTAAATGCAAGTAAAAGTTGACAATCGTAAGTAAAAGTGTTGGGTCTTTCTAACAAACAAGCTAATGCATATGAAGATATTTGTCTAATTAATCGTGTTTTTGTGTTCTACGTTATAGCGTAAAGTACTAAACCTCGATCGCTCTTAAGTTTAGACTAATTTAATCTAAGCTTTGTCCACAGACCCCTCTTGTAATACTAGGCTTAACTTAAACAACATTATCATCACAGCATATTCAGAAAACCAAAACCCCACAATCCATCCCTGGTAATGTAGTTATTTAGTCCTGCTTCTATCAAGTTCTAAGCCAACAGTACATTTCCCAATGCTAAAGTCAGCTAACTGTACACACAAATGGGTGATCAAACCAAGAGCATGCAGTAATTAAGCATTGAAAGAAGCATTGAACACACAAAACACAATTAATTAGATATTAAAAGTAATTACATCAGCTATTCCTTAGAAATCCCCAACAAGGGTGTTTATCCAGCCATTATAGAAAAACCCTAACACAAATGAGATTGAGAGTAGAGAATAATTGTTCCTTACACAAGAAGGGGGATCCCTCCTCCTCTTCTCAGCACCTCACAATCACTTGACAGCCCACTAATCTCTATCTAATTGAAGAACCCTAGGCTTCTCTGCAAAGCTGCTTCTTTTGCTGCCTCCAGAGCTTCTATCTCGAAATTAGCACTATGGTGTACTTGCTCTGGAATTTTGTACTGCTTGCTAAAATTGTGTACCCTAATTCTGCACAAGACAGGCTTTAAATAGGCTCTGAATCTGCGACGTTGCGCTTAGCGCCACCCTCGCGCTTAGCGTGAGTTAGTGGATTTGAGCATAGCGCCAGTCATGCGCTGAGCCTGGCTAAAGACAACCATTGCGCTTAGCAAGCGGATCTTATGCTTAGTGCACAACCTTGATATTTATGCTCTCCTAGATTCTTCTATCGCGCTAAGCACGCTGAAGTTGTGCTTAGCGTTGGATGCATGCTAAGCCCAAATGGTGAGCTGAGTGCAACTACCACTTTTAGCACTTCAAGGCTTAGCCTCTTTTAACCTGAAATTGAACATATTTCATCATTAAATCAAATGGAAAATATTCTAGAGACAGCTATAACAATAAAATAAGATTTATTTACAAATCCCTACAAAATAACTATAAATTGGGGAAACTATATAAGTTTTGGAAAATGATTTCTATACAAAAGTTAGTCGTATAAGATGACTAACAAACTCCCCCAAATTTACAATTTTGCTTGTCCTCAAGAAAAAAAAGAACAGTACACTTGTCCTCAAGTGATAAAATACAGTGGTCAATCAAAATGGTGCTTGTTTCACAGAGAAATTCAATCATATGGCTGCAAGCTTGATCAAAACAAACATCTAATCATTCTAGTCCACTCAATTCAGACATTTGCTCATTCAAGTCATTCACAAACACTCATTTCATATCAAACAAACCAATGAAACATGATTCAATCATTTCACTATTCAAACAAGCTTTTTGTACGAGTAATCAACACTAAAATAACTAGAATTTAAAAGACTAAAATTTAAATAACTGAAACATAAAGCATAAACTAAATAAATTGTTCAAAATGCAAAACAAGAAGATAAAGATCCTGCCAATCCTTCTACGGGTGATCCTCTGGATGCTCATTAAGATCCAACACTGGAGCAGCTGGTGGATCCTGCACAATAGGCTTCTCTGGCTCCGATGCTGGTGCAGATGGCTGGGAATCCTCGGGAATGGGTGCTGGAGGGATAGGAACTGAAGAAGTAGGCTCTTGAGCTACTGCTTCCTCCTGAGCAACTGGATCAGTTTCAAAAATAAATGGCTCAGGAGGAACAAGCTCATCCTTTGCATCTGGCACGGGCTCCTCTGTTGGCACAGGCTCTTGGGCTGCGGAGGCGTCACACCCTCTAGAAGGAGAAGGCTAGACTCTTGGCCAAGCCACTTGTGGAAGAAACTCCTCCACACACATAGCTGGCTGCTGACCAGAGCTCTGTAATCTCTGTATGATGATGATCTGGCCTCTGTGCACGCTCTACAGCATGGCAAATAATGTCTCTGAAGTGAATGAGGAGGGTCCTGTAGGAGGAGCTGGAACTGACAAAGGAGTGGGAGCTGAAGCTGGTGCTGCTAAAGATGAAGCTGGAGCAGATGGAGATGGGGCAGAAGAAGCTGGAGCTGTAATGGAAGAAGCTGCTGACAGGGGAATCTCAGAAGATGGGAGAGTCTCTGACCTCTTCCCCTTGGCTTTGCGAGGCCCTCTAAAAGTCATTGTTTGATCATCAAGATTCCAACAGTTCTTCTTCACATATGCCAAATTAATGGCGGGGCTGAGACTTTCCAACGTCCTAGAATCCGAAGTGACTCCTCTAGCTTTGCATAAAGTAGTGATTAAGGCTGGAAACCCAAGCTAAGAGGATTCGTGCTGGGCAATCATGGTGATCTGGTGAGAAATTAAGTAGCCCACATTCATGTCCATCTTTTGAATTATACCATAAATCAACTTGGCCCTATCCAAAGTTATATCTGATGTGTGTGAGGTAGGGATCAAGTTAGAGAAAGAAAGAATGCTCCATGTCTGAGCAAGGGTCATCAGGTTCTTCCTGAGGATCTTCAGTGGCAAGCCATCAACATTAAGCTCAAATCCCCTCCCTGGGATGCAAAGCTTGGCTGCCAATTCCTAAGGGTTAGGCCTCAGGAGTGCAAACCTGGAGTAGGCAGGCAGCTCTTCCCCCTCCTCAATTATCATAGGGGTCTTCAAGAAAGTGTTCAGAGTGTCTGCATCAAACTTCACCAAATGGCCTTTCACCATCACCTGCTTAGGACTGCCTATAAAGCACCCATAGGAATGCCTCCTTATCGGGTTGTCTTTGGAAAGGCATGTCATCTTCCAGTGGAGATTGATCACAAAGCATACTGGGCAGTGAAGACCTACAACTTCTCTATGGATCAAGCTGGTGAGGAAAGAAAGTTACAACTGAGTGAGTTAGATGAGATCTGCCTAGAAGCGTATGAGAATCCCAAGTTCTACAAAGAAAAGACCAAGAATTTCCATGATAGCATGATAATTAAGAAGGGCTTCATGGTTGGGCAAAAAGTGTTATTGTATAATTCTAGGCTTGGACTCATGAGTGGTAAGTTGAGGTCTAAGTGGATTGGTCCTTTTGTTGTTACTAATGTTTTTCCTTATGGTACAGTTGAGATCAAAAGTGACTCCACAAACAGGAGCTTCAAGGTCAATGGACACCGACTTAAGCCATTCCTCACAAACCCTTCTTTACTGCACGTAGTGGTGGAAGAGACTTCCTTACTCCACCCTACTTTTCCTCCACCATGACTTAGGGAGTTCTCCTTTTCCTATCTCCTTGTTTGCTTTTATTACACTAGTCCGATTCTATTTGATGGTTTAATTGCTTTTAATCTTTTAATTGTGCTACATTGAGGACAATGTGTTGTTTAAGTATGGGGGGAGTGTTCTTTGGTTTTGCTAGTTTTGTTGGTTTTGTTAATTTTGTTAGTTGTGTTAAATTTGTTAGTTTTGTTGGGTTTCTAGTTTAATATTTTAGGTCAATTCTGTTTGTATGTACAACTTTGCATGTTTTTCTTTGAATTATAGGTTATGTTCATGTAATGGGTAATTGTTTTGAAAATAAAAGTCTCTTGACATTTTGTGATTTGAAATCCTTGTTTTTCCTCTACATGTCATGATAGTTTTGAAAGCTCAATTTGAAAGTGATAAGTTTACCTTTGTGAGAATTTGAGCCATCATCATAATCATTTGGTGTGTTTTTCCCCATTGATTGCTTGCACAATAGCCTTGGCTTGATTCTTGTTGATGCTTCCTAATTCACATGCATATTTGGAAATGATTTAGGCAATTTTGTTCTTATAAGCCTCTAGCCAAAAGGACTTACCTTGAATTAATTCCTTTAATAGCCCTTTGAGCCTATGTTTCCCTTTCTTTATTTTGAAGCTCATTGCAAGCCTTAAGTGAAAAACCATGATCTCACCTTAACCTTAAGTCTATGTTTCCCCACACGTCCGTCACAAGGGATGACAACCTTTAATCGAATGTGAAAACATGACTTCAATTTTTATGTTCCCTTTTACGTCTTTATTTCTTTTTGTACTTTTTATATTTTTATCTTTTTGTGGTCGACGAGGGTGTTTCCCTTGCTCCTACGTATTCCTCAATTGTGATAAGGAAATCAAACCTACGTAGTTCTTTGAGAACAAAGTGTTTGGTTAAGTTGCTTTTATCCCCCTTTTTTGCAAAAATGTGATTTTATTGTATGAAAGGTCATTTAAGGCGTTGGACCATTAAACAATCTTTCGATTCTTTTGAAAAGAGAGAAAACATTAAGGCATTGGACCATTAATGTTCTCTTTATTTTTGAAAGAGGTAATAAAGTTACGTGTTGATTTTAGGCCCTTTTTTAGAAATCTATATTTAAACAATAAAGGTGGAAAAGACCATTTCAAGGCGTTGGACCTTTAAAAATGGCTTTTTTAGGCGATGACAAAAAGTTTGGTTTATGAATTGATTTTAGCCTTAGTTTCACCTTGGTTATTAGTCAATTAGATTAAGAAAGGAAAATCCGAAAAAAACGTCTGATTGATTTTTTTGATTTATTTTACTAAAAGATATTTTTGATTATTATATTATTATTTTACCTCTTTTTGGTTTCCAATGTGGTTACAGAATGACCAGACGGTCGGATTTCATTTTAACAGAATTTAACGAATGTTACAATTCAAATGATTGGTGGAAATTTATTTTATTTTTTGATTTGGCGAGAAAATGACTTAAGTAAATGACTAAAGTACGTCAAAAGGGGGTACGAAAAGTAAATGAAATGAAAATAAAAGCACTCGAAACAAATGAGGACCACTAAGGGTACATAGAATGAATTAAAAAGTTCGATTTCGGGAACTTACTGGTTGAAGATCGAAGAACGACGAAGAACGAACGACGAAGAACGGTTGAAAATCTTTGCGAAATCACCCACGGAAACGTTATGGAAACGTTACAGAAGCACCTCGGCTTGGATTTTCTTCACGGAAATAATTTTTCTCACTAATTTTAAGTGATTCTCCGATATCAGGAGGGTTGAACATTTTTGTTCTTCCCTCCTTCCCCTATTTATTGGAAAAGGAAGGAGATGCTTGCCACCCAGCTTGCCCAGGGGAGCTAGGTTGCTTCCTCTAGAAGCAACCGCCTTCTGGAGGAACATCCTGGACGGCCCAAGTGGGCCTGGTTGCTATTTGAACCCCTATTTTTACTAAATACACCCCCTTGCTCTTTTTTGGTGATTCTTTTTCCGTAATGTTACAAAACCTTACGGATCACGTAATCACCCCCCTTTCGGGCTTCCGGGATGTAACGGATCTCTACAGATTGCGCACTAACACTTCCTTTTAATTTTCGACATGTCA
Source organism: Glycine soja (assembly GCF_004193775.1). Classification (NCBI taxonomy): domain Eukaryota; kingdom Viridiplantae; phylum Streptophyta; class Magnoliopsida; order Fabales; family Fabaceae; genus Glycine; species Glycine soja. The sequence goes on along the minus strand of NC_041003.1, from coordinate 24,342,861 downwards.
CGGAACTTCACGGATCGTCCTACAATGCCTTCTTTAACTTCCAGCATGTCACGGAACTTCACGAATTGCCTAACGATGGGTGCCAAGTACCTCGAAGTGGTCAAACGAGGGTCGCATCCCAACAACGGATGGTCCCCGGATGAAATTAGGGAAATACAGTTGCCCCTCTTTACTTGTCTTTTATTAGAGATAAAAGGGAAGTAAAGATAAGACACTAATTTCGTTCGAACCAAACACCATTCGGCCAGTGAATCTCCCTGCCAGCGAAACCTGCAAAAATTTGAAAATGATCAGTACCGACACATCACCCTGATACTGTCGAATTTGTTCCTCTTGGTTGATACAAGACGCATAATGACCATAATTAGTCTCTGCGTGTTGTTGGAAACGATCGAGCCTGGGCGGCAAGACACAAAATGACCATAATTTGTCTTTGCATGCCACCGGACACGATCGCCTCTGGATGGCGAAAAGGTGTGCGGAATGACCATAATTTGTCTCCGCCCACCTCTCGACTTACTGTACCCGAATGACAAAGGGCGCAAAATCTGTCTCTACGTGTTTACCACTCGACGCGCTGCTCCTGAATGACAAAGGGCGCAGAATATGTCTCTACGCGTTTACCACTCGACTCGCTGCTCCTGAATGACAAAGGGCACAAAATTTGTCTCTGCGCGTTTATCACTCAACTTGCGAAATCTAAATGACAAAGGGCGCAGAATCTGTCTCTACGCGTTTACCACTCGACACGCTGCTCCTAAATGACAAAGGGCGCAGAATCTGTCTCTGTGCATTTATCACTCATCGAGCGTGCAGATAACCGCATGTCATCGGGCCTGCCGCCTCTGGATGACCAAAGGTGCAGAAGACGACGTTAGTCTCCGCGTGCTATCATGCTTTGAGTCTTATAGATAGCAACAGAAAGTATAAAAGTGCGGGACCAAATGGTTCCCGCGTGTCATCGGGCCCGCTGCCTCTGGATGACGAAAGGTGCAGAAGACGACGTTAGTCTCTGCGTGCTATCATGCTTTGAGTCTTATAGATAGCAAAAAAGTGTGGAACCAAATGGTTCCTGCATATCATCAGGCCCGTCGCCTCTGGATGACAACAGGTGCAGAAGACGACGTTAGTCTCTGCGTGCTATAATGCTTTGAGTCTTATAGATAGCAAAAAAGTGTGGAACCAAATGCTTCCATCATATCATCGGGCCCGCCACCATTGGATGACAAAAGGTGCAGAAGACGACGTTAGTCTCTGCGTGCTATCATGCTTTGAGTCTTATACATAGCAAAAAACTGTGGAACCAAATGGTTCCCGCATGTCATCGAGCCCGCCGCCTCTGGATGACAAAAGGTGCCGAAGACGACGTTAGTCTCTGCGTGCTATCATGCTTTTAGTCTTATAGATAGCAAAAGAAAGTTTAAAAGTGCGGGACCAAATGGTTCCCGCATGTCATCGAGCCCGCTGCCTCTGGATGACAAAAGGCGCAGAAGACGACGTTAGTCTCTGCGTGCTATCATGCTTTGAGTCTTATAGATAGAAAAAGTGTGGAACCAAATGTTTCCCGCATGTCATCGGGCCTCCGCCTCTGGATGACAAAAGGTGCAGAAGACGACGTTATTCTCTCCGTGCTATCATGCTTTAAGTCTTATAGATAGCAAAAGAAATTTTAAAAGTGCGGGACCCAATGCTTCCCGCATGTCATAGGGCCCGCCGCCTCTGGATGACAAAAGGCACAGAAGACGACATTAGTCTATGCGTGCTATCATGCTTTGAGTCTTATAGATAGCAAAAGAAAGTTTGGGAATAAATGGTTCTCGCATGTCATCGGGCCTGCCGCCTTTGGATGACAAAAGGCACAGAAGACGATGTTAGTCTCTGCGTGCTATCATGCTTTGAGTCTTATAGATAGCAAAAGAAATTTTAAAAGTGCGGGACCCAATGGTTCCCGCATGTCATCGGGCCCGCCGCCTCTGGATGACAAAAGGCACAGAAGATGACGTTAGTCTCTGTGTGCTATCATGCTTTGAGTCTTATAGATAGCAAAAGAAAGTTTGGGAACAAATGGTTCATGCATGTCTTTGGGCCCGCCGCCTTTGGATAACAAAAGGCGTAGAAGACGACGTTAGTCTCTGCGTGCTATCATGCTTTGAGTCTAATAGATAGCAAAAAGTGAGGAACCAAATGTTTCCCGCATGTCATCGGGCCCGCCGCCTCTGGATGACAAAAGGTGCCGAAGACGACATTAGTCTCTGCGTGCTATCATGCTTTGAGTCTTATATATAGCGAAAGAAATTTTAAAAGTGCGGGACCCAATGGTTCCTGCATGTCATTGGGCCCGCCGCCTCTGGATGACAAAAGGCGCAGAAGACGACGTTAGTATCTGGGTGCCATCATGCTTTGAGTCTTATAGATAGCAAAAGAAAGATTGGGAACAAATGGTTCATGCATGTCCTTGGGCCCGCCGCCTTTGGATGACAAAAGGCGCAGCAGACGGCGTTAGTCTCTTGGTGCTATCATGCTTTGAGTCTTATAGATAGCAAAAGAAATTTTAAAAGTGCGGGACCCAATGGTTCCCGCATGTCATTGGCCCCGCTGCCTCTGGATGACAAAAGGTGCAGAAAACGACGTTAGTCTCTGCGTGCTATCATGCTTGTAGTCTTATAGATAGCAAAAGAAATTTTAAAAGTGCCGTACCCAATGGTTCCCGCATGTCATCAGGCCCGCCGCCTCTGGATGACAAAAGGCACAGAAGACACCGTTAGTCTCTGCGTTCTATCATGCTTTAAGTTTTATAGATAGCGAAAAGTGAGGAACCAAATGTTTCCCGCATGTCATCGGGCTCGCCGCCTCTGGATGACAAAAGGTGCCGAAGACGACATTAGTCTCTACGTGCTATCATACTTTGAGTCTTATATATAGCGAAAGAAATTTTAAAAGTGCGGGAGGATGCATGAACAGCGCTAGGCAATAACATTCATGGGGCTCCAAAAACAAGGTGGAGAATGGAGAATTGGCGAATAGCGCTACGCAATAACTTCGCGGGGCTCCAGACTCAAAGGTGGAGGATGCATGAACATCGCTAGGCAATAACATTCATGGGGCTACGAAAAAAATGGAGAATGGAGAATTGGCGAACAGCGCTACGCAATAACTTCGCGGGGCTCCAGACTCGAAGGTGGAGGATGCATGAACAGCGCTAGGCAATAACATTCATGGGGCTCCGAAAAAAAATGGAGAATGGAGAATTGGCGAACAGCGCTACGCAATAACTTCGCGCGGCTCCAGACTCGTTGGTGGAGGATGCATGAATAGCGCTAGGCAATAACATTCATGGGGCTCCGAAAAAAAATGGAGAAGGGAGAATTGGCGAACAGCGCTACGCAATAACTTCGCGGGGCTCCAGACTCGAAGGTTGAGGATGCATGAACAGCGCTAGGCAATAACATTCATGGGGCTCCGAAAAAGAGGTGGAGAATGGAGAATTGGCGAATAGCGGTACACTATAACTTCGCGGGGCTCCAGAGTAGAAGGTGGAGGATGCATGGACAGCGCTGGGCAATAACATTCATGGGGCTCCGAAAAAAAATGGAGAATGGAGAATTGGTGAACAGCGCTACGCAATAACTTCGCGGGGCTCCAGACTCGAAGGTGGAGGATGCATGAATAGCGCTAGGCAATAACATTCATGGGGCTCCGAAAAAAAGGTGGAGAATGAAGAATTGGCGAACAGCGCGACGCAATAACTTCGCGGGGCTCCAGACTCGAAGGTGGAGGATGCATGAACAACGCTAGGCAATAACATTCATGGGGCTCCGAAAAAAAGGTGGAGAATGGAGAATTGGCGAACAGCGCTACGCAATAACTTCGCGGGGCTCCAGACTCGTTGGTGGAGGATGCATGAACAGCGCTAGGCAATAACATTCATGGGGCTCCGAAAAAAAGGTGGAGAATGGAGAATTGGTGAACAGCGCTACGCAATAACTTCGCGGGGCTCCAGACTCGTTGGTGAGGATGCATGAACAGTGCTAGGCAATAACATTCATGAGGTTCCGAAAAAAAGTGGAGAATGGAGAATTGGCGAACAGCGCTACGCAATAACTTCGCGAGGCTCCATACTCGAAGGTGGAGGATGCATGAATAGCGCTAGGCAATAACATTCATGGGGCGCTGAAAAAAATGGAGAATGGAGAATTGGCGAACAACGCTACGCAATAACTTCGCGGGGCTCCAGACTCGAAGGTGGAGGATGCATGAACAGCGCTAGGCAATAACATTCATGGGGCTCCGAAAAAAAGGTGGAGAATGGAGAATTGGTGAACAGCGCTACGCAATAACTTCGCGGGGCTCCAGACTCGAAGGTGGAGGATGCATGAATAGCGCTAGGCAATAACATTCATGGGGCTCCGAAAAAAAGGTGGAGAATGGAGAATTGGGGAATTGCGCTACGCAATAACTTCGCGGGGCTCCAGACTAGAAGGTGGAGGATGCATGAACAACGCTGTGCAATAACATTCATGGGGCTCCGAAAAAAAATGGAGAATGGAGAATTAGCGAACAGCGCTACGCAATAACTTCACGGGGCTCCAGACTCGAAGGTGGAGGATGCATGAAAAGCGCTAGGCAATAACATTCATGGGGCTCCGAAAAAAAGGTGGAGAATGGAGAATTGGCGAACAGCGCTACGCAATAACTTCGCGGGGCTCCAGTCTCGAAGGTGGAGGATGCATGAACAGCGCTAGGCAATAACATTCATGGGGCTCCGAAAAAAAGTTGGAGAATGGAGAATTGGCGAACAGCGCTACGCAATAACTTCGCGGGGCTCCAGACTCGAAGGTGGAGGATGCATGAACAGCGCTAAACAATAACATTCATGGGGCTCCGAAAAAAAATGTAGAATGGAGAATTGGCGAACAACGCTCCGCAATAACTTCGCGGGGCTCCAGACTCGAAGGTGGAGGATGCATGAACAGCGCTAGGCAATAACATTCATGGGGCTCCGAAAAAAAGGTGGAGAATGGAGAATTGGCGAACAGCACTACGCAATAACTTCGCGGGGCTCCAGTCTCGAAGGTGGAGGATTCATGAACAGCGCTAGGCAATAACATTCATGGGGCTCCGAAAAAAAGGTGGAGAATGGAGAATTGGTGAACAGCGCTACGCAATAACTTCGTGGGGCTCCAGACTCGAAGGTGGAGGATGCATGAATAGCGCTAGGCAATAACATTCATGGGGCTCCGAAAAAAAATGGAGAATGGAGAATTGGCGAACATCGCTACGCAATAACTTCGTGGGGCTCCAGACTCGAAGGTGGAGGATGCATGAACAACGCTAGGCAATAACATTCATGGGGCTCCGAAAAAAAGTTGGAGAATGGAGAATTGGCGAACAGCGCTACGCAATAACTTCGCGGGGCTCCAGACTCGAAGGTGGAGGATGCATGAACAGCGCTAAACAATAACATTCATGGGGCTCCGAAAAAAAATGTAGAATGGAGAATTGGCGAACAACGCTCCGCAATAACTTCGCGGGGCTCCAGACTCGAAGGTGGAGGATGCATGAACAGCGCTATGCAATAACATTCATGGGGCTCCGAAAAAAAGGTGGAGAATGGAGAATTGGCGAACAGCACTACGCAATAACTTCGCGGGGCTCCAGTCTCGAAGGTGGAGGATTCATGAACAGCGCTAGGCAATAACATTCATGGGGCTCCGAAAAAAAGGTGGAGAATGGAGAATTGGGGAATAGCGCTACGCAATAACTTCGTGGGGCTCCAGACTCGAAGGTGGAGGATGCATGAATAGCGCTAGGCAATAACATTCATGGGGCTCCGAAAAAAAATGGAGAATGGAGAATTGGCGAACATCGCTACGCAATAACTTCGTGGGGCTCCAGACTCGAAGGTGGAGGATGCATGAACAACGCTAGGCAATAACATTCATGGGGCTCCGAAAAAAAGTTGGAGAATGGAGAATTGGCGAACAGCGCTACGCAATAACTTCGCGGGGCTCCAGACTCGAAGGTGGAGGATGCATGAACAGCGCTAAACAATAACATTCATGGGGCTCCGAAAAAAAATGTAGAATGGAGAATTGGCGAACAACGCTCCGCAATAACTTCGCGGGGCTCCAGACTCGAAGGTGGAGGATGCATGAACAGCGCTATGCAATAACATTCATGGGGCTCCGAAAAAAAGGTGGAGAATGGAGAATTGGCGAACAGCACTACGCAATAACTTCGCGGGGCTCCAGTCTCGAAGGTGGAGGATTCATGAACAGCGCTAGGCAATAACATTCATGGGGCTCCGAAAAAAAGGTGGAGAATGGAGAATTGGGGAATAGCGCTACGCAATAACTTCGCGGGGCTCCAGACTAGAAGGTGGAGGATGCATGAACAGCACTGTGCAATAACATTCATGGGGCTCCGAAAAAAAATGGAGAATGGAGAATTAGCGAACAGCGCTACGCAATAACTTCACGGGGCTCCAGACTCGAAGGTGGAGGATGCATGAACAGTGCTAGGCAATAACATTCATGAGGTTCCGAAAAAAAGTGGAGAATGGAGAATTGGCCAACAGCGCTACGCAATAACTTCGCGGGGCTCCATACTCGAAGGTGGAGGATGCATGAACAGCGCTAGGCAATAACATTCATGGGGCTCCGAAAAAAAGTGGGAGAATGGAGAATTGGCGAACAGCGCTACGCAATAACTTCGCGGGGCTCCAGACTCGAAGGTGGAGGATGCATGAACAGCGCTAAACAATAACATTCATGGGGCTCCGAAAAAAAATGTAGAATGGAGAATTGGCGAACAACGCTCCGCAATAACTTCGCGGGGCTCCAGACTCGAAGGTGGAGGATGCATCAACAGCGCTAGGCAATAACATTCATGGGGCTCCGAAAAAAAGGTGGAGAATGGAGAATTGGCGAACAGCACTACGCAATAACTTCGCGGGGCTCCAGTCTCGAAGGTGGAGGATTCATGAACAGCGCTAGGCAATAACATTCATGGGGCTCCGAAAAAAAGGTGGAGAATGGAGAATTGGGGAATAGCGCTACGCAATAACTTCGCGGGGCTCCAGACTAGAAGGTGGAGGATGCATGCACAGCACTGTGCAATAACATTCATGGGGCTCCGAAAAAAAATGGAGAATGGAGAATTAGCGAACAGCGCTACGCAATAACTTCACGGGGCTCCAGACTCGAAGGTGGAGGATGCATGAACAGTGCTAGGCAATAACATTCATGAGGTTCCGAAAAAAAGTGGAGAATGGAGAATTGGCGAACAGCGCTACGCAATAACTTCGCGGGGCTCCATACTCGAAGGTGGAGGATGCATGAACAGCGCTAAACAATAACATTCATGGGGCTCCGAAAAAAAATGTAGAATGGAGAATTGGCGAACAACGCTCCGCAATAACTTCGCGGGGCTCCAGACTCGAAGGTGGAGGATGCATGAACAGCGCTAGGCAATAACATTCATGGGGCTCCGAAAAAAAGGTGGAGAATGGAGAATTGGCGAACAGCACTACGCAATAACTTCGCGGGGCTCCAGTCTCGAAGGTGGAGGATTCATGAACAGCGCTAGGCAATAACATTCATGGGGCTCCGAAAAAAAGGTGGAGAATGGAGAATTGGTGAACAGCGCTACGCAATAACTTCGTGGGGCTCCAGACTCGAAGGTGGAGGATGCATGAATAGCGCTAGGCAATAACATTCATGGGGCTCCGAAAAAAAATGGAGAATGGAGAATTGGCGAACAGCGCTACGCAATAACTTCGTGGGGCTCCAGACTCGAAGGTGGAGGATGCATGAACAACGCTAGGCAATAACATTCATGGGGCTCCGAAAAAAAGTTGGAGAATGGAGAATTGGCGAACAGCGCTACGCAATAACTTCGCGGGGCTCCAGACTCGAAGGTGGAGGATGCATGAACAGCGCTAAACAATAACATTCATGGGGCTCCGAAAAAAAATGTAGAATGGAGAATTGGCGAACAACGCTCCGCAATAACTTCGCGGGGCTCCAGACTCGAAGGTGGAGGATGCATGAACAGCGCTAGGCAATAACATTCATGGGGCTCCGAAAAAAAGGTGGAGAATGGAGAATTGGTGAACAGCGCTACGCAATAACTTCGCGGGGCTCCAGACTCGTTGGTGAGGATGCATGAACAGTGCTAGGCAATAACATTCATGAGGTTCCGAAAAAAAGTGGAGAATGGAGAATTGGCGAACAGCGCTACGCAATAACTTCGCGAGGCTCCATACTCGAAGGTGGAGGATGCATGAACAGCGCTAGGCAATAACATTCATGGGGCGCTGAAAAAAATGGAGAATGGAGAATTGGCGAACAACGCTACGCAATAACTTCGCGGGGCTCCAGACTCGAAGGTGGAGGATGCATGAACAGCGCTAGGCAATAACATTCATGGGGCTCCGAAAAAAAGGTGGAGAATGGAGAATTGGTGAACAGCGCTACGCAATAACTTCGCGGGGCTCCAGACTCGAAGGTGGAGGATGCATGAATAGCGCTAGGCAATAACATTCATGGGGCTCCGAAAAAAAGGTGGAGAATGGAGAATTGGGGAATAGCGCTACGCAATAACTTCGCGGGGCTCCAGACTAGAAGGTGGAGGATGCATGAACAACGCTGTGCAATAACATTCATGGGGCTCCGAAAAAAATGGAGAATGGAGAATTAGCGAACAGCGCTACGCAATAACTTCACGGGGCTCCAGACTCGAAGGTGGAGGATGCATGAAAAGCGCTAGGCAATAACATTCATGGGGCTCCGAAAAAAAGGTGGAGAATGGAGAATTGGCGAACAGCGCTACGCAATAACTTCGCGGGGCTCCAGTCTCGAAGGTGGAGGATGCATGAACAGCGCTAGGCAATAACATTCATGGGGCTCCGAAAAAAAGTTGGAGAATGGAGAATTGGCGAACAGCGCTACGCAATAACTTCGCGGGGCTCCAGTCTCGAAGGTGGAGGATTCATGAACAGCGCTAGGCAATAACATTCATGGGGCTCCGAAAAAAAGGTGGAGAATGGAGAATTGGTGAACAGCGCTACGCAATAACTTCGTGGGGCTCCAGACTCGAAGGTGGAGGATGCATGAATAGCGCTAGGCAACAACATTCATGGGGCTCCGAAAAAAAATGGAGAATGGAGAATTGGCGAACAGCGCTACGCAATAACTTCGTGGGGCTCCAGACTCGAAGGTGGAGGATGCATGAACAACGCTAGGCAATAACATTCATGGGGCTCCGAAAAAAAGTTGGAGAATGGAGAATTGGCGAACAGCGCTACGCAATAACTTCGCGGGGCTCCAGACTCGAAGGTGGAGGATGCATGAACAGCGCTAAACAATAACATTCATGGGGCTCCGAAAAAAAATGTAGAATGGAGAATTGGCGAACAACGCTCCGCAATAACTTCGCGGGGCTCCAGACTCGAAGGTGGAGGATGCATGAACAGCGCTATGCAATAACATTCATGGGGCTCCGAAAAAAAGGTGGAGAATGGAGAATTGGCGAACAGCACTACGCAATAACTTCGCGGGGCTCCAGTCTCGAAGGTGGAGGATTCATGAACAGCGCTAGGCAATAACATTCATGGGGCTCCGAAAAAAAGGTGGAGAATGGAGAATTGGGGAATAGCGCTACGCAATAACTTCGCGGGGCTCCAGACTAGAAGGTGGAGGATGCATGAACAGCACTGTGCAATAACATTCATGGGGCTCCGAACAAAAATGGAGAATGGAGAATTAGCGAACAGCGCTACGCAATAACTTCACGGGGCTCCAGACTCGAAGGTGGAGGATGCATGAACAGTGCTAGGCAATAACATTCATGAGGTTCCGAAAAAAAGTGGAGAATGGAGAATTGGCCAACAGCGCTACGCAATAACTTCGCGGGGCTCCATACTCGAAGGTGGAGGATGCATGAACAGCGCTAGGCAATAACATTCATGGGGCTCCGAAAAAAAGTGGAGAATGGAGAATTGGCGAACAGCGCTACGCAATAACTTCGCGGGGCTCCAGACTCGAAGGTGGAGGATGCATGAACAGCGCTAAACAATAACATTCATGGGGCTCCGAAAAAAAATGTAGAATGGAGAATTGGCGAACAACGCTCCGCAATAACTTCGCGGGGCTCCAGACTCGAAGGTGGAGGATGCATGAACAGCGCTAGGCAATAACATTCATGGGGCTCCGAAAAAAAGGTGGAGAATGGAGAATTGGCGAACAGCACTACGCAATAACTTCGCGGGGCTCCAGTCTCGAAGGTGGAGGATTCATGAACAGCGCTAGGCAATAACATTCATGGGGCTCCGAAAAAAAGGTGGAGAATGGAGAATTGGTGAACAGCGCTACGCAATAACTTCGTGGGGCTCCAGACTCGAAGGTGGAGGATGCATGAATAGCGCTAGGCAATAACATTCATGGGGCTCCGAAAAAAAATGGAGAATGGAGAATTGGCGAACAGCGCTACGCAATAACTTCGTGGGGCTCCAGACTCGAAGGTGGAGGATGCATGAATAGCGCTAGGCAATAACATTCATGGGGCTCCGAAAAAAAATGGAGACTGGAGAATTGGCGAACAGCGCTACGCAATAACTTCGTGGGGCTCCAGACTCGAAGGTGGAGGATGCATGAACAACGCTAGGCAATAACATTCATGGGGCTCCGAAAAAAAGTTGGAGAATGGAGAATTGGCGAACAGCGCTACGCAATAACTTCGCGGGGCTCCAGACTCGAAGGTGGAGGATGCATGAACAGCGCTAAACAATAACATTCATGGGGCTCCGAAAAAAAATGTAGAATGGAGAATTGGCGAACAACGCTCCGCAATAACTTCGCGGGGCTCCAGACTCGAAGGTGGAGGATGCATGAACAGCGCTATGCAATAACATTCATGGGGCTCCGAAAAAAAGGTGGAGAATGGAGAATTGGCGAACAGCACTACGCAATAACTTCGCGGGGCTCCAGTCTCGAAGGTGGAGGATTCATGAACAGCGCTAGGCAATAACATTCATGGGGCTCCGAAAAAAAGGTGGAGAATGGAGAATTGGGGAATAGCGCTACGCAATAACTTCGCGGGGCTCCAGACTAGAAGGTGGAGGATGCATGAACAGCACTGTGCAATAACATTCATGGGGCTCCGAAAAAAAATGGAGAATGGAGAATTAGCGAACAGCGCTACGCAATAACTTCACGGGGCTCCAGACTCGAAGGTGGAGGATGCATGAACAGTGCTAGGCAATAACATTCATGAGGTTCCGAAAAAAAGTGGAGAATGGAGAATTGGCGAACAGCGCTACGCAATAACTTCGCGGGGCTCCATACTCGAAGGTGGAGGATGCATGAACAGCGCTAAACAATAACATTCATGGGGCTCCGAAAAAAAATGTAGAATGGAGAATTGGCGAACAACGCTCCGCAATAACTTCGCGGGGCTCCAGACTCGAAGGTGGAGGATGCATGAACAGCGCTAGGCAATAACATTCATGGGGCTCCGAAAAAAAGGTGGAGAATGGAGAATTGGCGAACAGCACTACGCAATAACTTCGCGGGGCTCCAGTCTCGAAGGTGGAGGATTCATGAACAGCGCTAGGCAATAACATTCATGGGGCTCCGAAAAAAAGGTGGAGAATGGAGAATTGGTGAACAGCGCTACGCAATAACTTCGTGGGGCTCCAGACTCGAAGGTGGAGGATGCATGAATAGCGCTAGGCAATAACATTCATGGGGCTCCGAAAAAAAATGGAGAATGGAGAATTGGCGAACAGCGCTACGCAATAACTTCGTGGGGCTCCAGACTCGAAGGTGGAGGATGCATGAACAACGCTAGGCAATAACATTCATGGGGCTCCGAAAAAAAGTTGGAGAATGGAGAATTGGCGAACAGCGCTACGCAATAACTTCGCGGGGCTCCAGACTCGAAGGTGGAGGATGCATGAACAGCGCTAAACAATAACATTCATGGGGCTCCGAAAAAAAATGTAGAATGGAGAATTGGCGAACAACGCTCCGCAATAACTTCGCGGGGCTCCAGACTCGAAGGTGGAGGATGCATGAACAGCGCTAGGCAATAACATTCATGGGGCTCCGAAAAAAAGGTGGAGAATGGAGAATTGGCGAACAGCGCTACGCAATAACTTCGCGGGGCTCCAGACTCGAAGGTGGAGGATGCATGAACAGCGCTAAACAATAACATTCATGGGGCTCCGAAAAAAAATGTAGAATGGAGAATTGGCGAACAACGCTCCGCAATAACTTCGCGGGGCTCCAGACTCGAAGGTGGAGGATGCATGAACAGCGCTAGGCAATAACATTCATGGGGCTCCGAAAAAAAGGTGGAGAATGGAGAATTGGCGAACAGCACTACGCAATAACTTCGCGGGGCTCCAGTCTCGAAGGTGGAGGATTCATGAACAGCGCTAGGCAATAACATTCATGGGGCTCCGAAAAAAAGGTGGAGAATGGAGAATTGGTGAACAGCGCTACGCAATAACTTCGTGGGGCTCCAGACTCGAAGGTGGAGGATGCATGAATAGCGCTAGGCAATAACATTCATGGGGCTCCGAAAAAAAATGGAGAATGGAGAATTGGCGAACAGCGCTACGCAATAACTTCGTGGGGCTCCAGACTCGAAGGTGGAGGATGCATGAACAACGCTAGGCAATAACATTCATGGGGCTCCGAAAAAAAGTTGGAGAATGGAGAATTGGCGAACAGCGCTACGCAATAACTTCGCGGGGCTCCAGACTCGAAGGTGGAGGATGCATGAACAGCGCTAAACAATAACATTCATGGGGCTCCGAAAAAAAATGTAGAATGGAGAATTGGCGAACAACGCTCCGCAATAACTTCGCGGGGCTCCAGACTCGAAGGTGGAGGATGCATGAACAGCGCTATGCAATAACATTCATGGGGCTCCGAAAAAAAGGTGGAGAATGGAGAATTGGCGAACAGCACTACGCAATAACTTCGCGGGGCTCCAGTCTCGAAGGTGGAGGATTCATGAACAGCGCTAGGCAATAACATTCATGGGGCTCCGAAAAAAAGGTGGAGAATGGAGAATTGGGGAATAGCGCTACGCAATAACTTCGCGGGGCTCCAGACTAGAAGGTGGAGGATGCATGAACAGCACTGTGCAATAACATTCATGGGGCTCCGAAAAAAAATGGAGAATGGAGAATTAGCGAACAGCGCTACGCAATAACTTCACGGGGCTCCAGACTCGAAGGTGGAGGATGCATGAACAGTGCTAGGCAATAACATTCATGAGGTTCCGAAAAAAAGTGGAGAATGGAGAATTGGCGAACAGCGCTACGCAATAACTTCGCGGGGCTCCATACTCGAAGGTGGAGGATGCATGAACAGCGCTAAACAATAACATTCATGGGGCTCCGAAAAAAAATGTAGAATGGAGAATTGGCGAACAACGCTCCGCAATAACTTCGCGGGGCTCCAGACTCGAAGGTGGAGGATGCATGAACAGCGCTAGGCAATAACATTCATGGGGCTCCGAAAAAAAGGTGGAGAATGGAGAATTGGCGAACAGCACTACGCAATAACTTCGCGGGGCTCCAGTCTCGAAGGTGGAGGATTCATGAACAGCGCTAGGCAATAACATTCATGGGGCTCCGAAAAAAAGTGGAGAATGGAGAATTGGCGAACAGCGCTACGCAATAACTTCGCGGGGCTCCAGACTCGAAGGTGGAGGATGCATGAACAGCGCTAGGCAATAAGATTCATGGGGCTCCGAAAAAAAATGGAGAATGGAGAATTGGCGAACAGCGCTACGCAATAACTTCGCGGGGCTCCAGACTCGAAGGTGGAGGATGCATGAACAGCGCTAGGCAATAACATTCATGGGGCTCCGAAAAAAAGTTGGAGAATGGAGAATTGGCGAACAGCGCTACGCAATAACTTCGCGGGGCTCCAGACTCGAAGGTGGAGGATGCATGAACAGCGCTAAACAATAACATTCATGGGGCTCCGAAAAAAAGGTGGAGAATGGAGAATTGGTGAACAGCGCTACGCAATAACTTCGCGGGGCTCCAGACTCGAAGGTGGAGGATGCATGAATAGCGCTAGGCAATAACATTCATGGGGCTCCGAAAAAAAATGGAGATTGGAGAATTGGCGAACAGCGCTACGCAATAACTTCGTGGGGCTCCAGACTCGAAGGTGGAGGATGCATGAACAGCGCTAGGCAATAACATTCATGGGGCTCCGAAAAAAAGGTGGAGAATGGAGAATTGGCGAACAGCGCTACGCAATAACTTCGCGGGGCTCCAGACTCGAAGGTGGAGGATGCATGAACAGCGCTAAACAATAACATTCATGGGGCTCCGAAAAAAAATGTAGAATGGAGAATTGGCGAACAACGCTCCGCAATAACTTCGCGGGGCTCCAGACTCGAAGGTGGAGGATGCATGAACAGCGCTATGCAATAACATTCATGGGGCTCCGAAAAAAAGGTGGAGAATGGAGAATTGGCGAACAGCACTACGCAATAACTTCGCGGGGCTCCAGTCTCGAAGGTGGAGGATTCATGAACAGCGCTAGGCAATAACATTCATGGGGCTCCGAAAAAAAATGGAGAATGGAGAATTAGCGAACAGCGCTACGCAATAACTTCACGGGGCTCCAGACTCGAAGGTGGAGGATGCATGAACAGCGCTAGGCAATAACATTCATGGGGCTCCGAAAAAAAGGTGGAGAATGGAGAATTGGGGAATAGCGCTACGCAATAACTTCGCGGGGCTCCAGACTAGAAGGTGGAGGATGCATGAACAGCGCTGTGCAATAACATTCATGGGGCTCCAAAAAAAAATGGAGAATGGAGAATTAGCGAACAGCGCTACGCAATAACTTCACGGGGCTCCAGACTCGAAGGTGGAGGATGCATGAAAAGCGCTAGGCAATAACATTCATGGGGCTCCGAAAAAAAGGTGGAGAATGGAGAATTGGCGAACAGCGCTACGCAATAACTTCGCGGGGCTCCAGTCTCGAAGGTGGAGGATGCATGAACAGCGCTAGGCAATAACATTCATGGGGCTCCGAAAAAAAATGTAGAATGGAGAATTGGCGAACAACGCTCCGCAATAACTTCGCGGGGCTCCAGACTCGAAGGTGGAGGATGCATGAACAGCGCTATGCAATAACATTCATGGGGCTCCGAAAAAAAGGTGGAGAATGGAGAATTGGCGAACAGCACTACGCAATAACTTCGCGGGGCTCCAGTCTCGAAGGTGGAGGATTCATGAACAGCGCTAGGCAATAACATTCATGGGGCTCCGAAAAAAAGGTGGAGAATGGAGAATTGGGGAAAGCGCTACGCAATAACTTCGCGGGGCTCCAGACTCGAAGGTGGAGGATGCATGAACAGCACTGTGCAATAACATTCATGGGGCTCCGAAAAAAAATGGAGAATGGAGAATTGCGAACAGCGCTACGCAATAACTTCACGGGGCTCCAGACTCGAAGGTGGAGGATGCATGAACAGTGCTAGGCAATAACATTCATGAGGTTCCGAAAAAAAGTGGAGAATGGAGAATTGGCGAACAGCGCTACGCAATAACTTCGCGGGGCTCCATACTCGAAGGTGGAGGATGCATGAACAGCGCTAAACAATAACATTCATGGGGCTCCGAAAAAAAATGTAGAATGGAGAATTGGCGAACAACGCTCCGCAATAACTTCGCGGGGCTCCAGACTCGAAGGTGGAGGATGCATGAACAGCGCTAGGCAATAACATTCATGGGGCTCCGAAAAAAAGGTGGAGAATGGAGAATTGGCGAACAGCACTACGCAATAACTTCGCGGGGCTCCAGTCTCGAAGGTGGAGGATTCATGAACAGCGCTAGGCAATAACATTCATGGGGCTCCGAAAAAAAGGTGGAGAATGGAGAATTGGTGAACAGCGCTACGCAATAACTTCGTGGGGCTCCAGACTCGAAGGTGGAGGATGCATGAATAGCGCTAGGCAATAACATTCATGGGGCTCCGAAAAAAAATGGAGAATGGAGAATTGGCGAACAGCGCTACGCAATAACTTCGTGGGGCTCCAGACTCGAAGGTGGAGGATGCATGAACAACGCTAGGCAATAACATTCATGGGGCTCCGAAAAAAAGTTGGAGAATGGAGAATTGGCGAACAGCGCTACGCAATAACTTCGCGGGGCTCCAGACTCGAAGGTGGAGGATGCATGAACAGCGCTAAACAATAACATTCATGGGGCTCCGAAAAAAAATGTAGAATGGAGAATTGGCGAACAACGCTCCGCAATAACTTCGCGGGGCTCCAGACTCGAAGGTGGAGGATGCATGAACAGCGCTAGGCAATAACATTCATGGGGCTCCGAAAAAAAAGGTGGAGAATGGAGAATTGGCGAACAGCACTACGCAATAACTTCGCGGGGCTCCAGTCTCGAAGGTGGAGGATTCATGAACAGCGCTAGGCAATAACATTCATGGGGCTCCGAAAAAAAGGTGGAGAATGGAGAATTGGGGAATAGCGCTACGCAATAACTTCGCGGGGCTCCAGACTAGAAGGTGGAGGATGCATGAACAGCACTGTGCAATAACATTCATGGGGCTCCGAAAAAAAATGGAGAATGGAGAATTAGCGAACAGCGCTACGCAATAACTTCACGGGGCTCCAGACTCGAAGGTGGAGGATGCATGAACAGTGCTAGGCAATAACATTCATGAGGTTCCGAAAAAAAGTGGAGAATGGAGAATTGGCGAACAGCGCTACGCAATAACTTCGCGGGGCTCCATACTCGAAGGTGGAGGATGCATGAACAGCGCTAAACAATAACATTCATGGGGCTCCGAAAAAAAATGTAGAATGGAGAATTGGCGAACAACGCTCCGCAATAACTTCGCGGGGCTCCAGACTCGAAGGTGGAGGATGCATGAACAGCGCTAGGCAATAACATTCATGGGGCTCCGAAAAAAAGGTGGAGAATGGAGAATTGGCGAACAGCACTACGCAATAACTTCGCGGGGCTCCAGTCTCGAAGGTGGAGGATTCATGAACAGCGCTAGGCAATAACATTCATGGGGCTCCGAAAAAAAGGTGGAGAATGGAGAATTGGGGAATAGCGCTACGCAATAACTTCGCGGGGCTCCAGACTAGAAGGTGGAGGATGCATGAACAGCGCTGTGCAATAACATTCATGGGGCTCCGAAAAAAAATGGAGAATGGAGAATTAGCGAACAGCGCTACGCAATAACTTCACGGGGCTCCAGACTCGAAGGTGGAGGATGCATGAAAAGCGCTAGGCAATAACATTCATGGGGCTCCGAAAAAAAGGTGGAGAATGGAGAATTGGCGAACAGCGCTACGCAATAACTTCGCGGGGCTCCAGTCTCGAAGGTGGAGGATGCATGAACAGCGCTAGGCAATAACATTCATGGGGCTCCGAAAAAAAATGTAGAATGGAGAATTGGCGAACAACGCTCCGCAATAACTTCGCGGGGCTCCAGACTCGAAGGTGGAGGATGCATGAACAGCGCTAGGCAATAACATTCATGGGGCTCCGAAAAAAAGGTGGAGAATGGAGAATTGGCGAACAGCACTACGCAATAACTTCGCGGGGCTCCAGTCTCGAAGGTGGAGGATTCATGAACAGCGCTAGGCAATAACATTCATGGGGCTCCGAAAAAAAGGTGGAGAATGGAGAATTGGTGAACAGCGCTACGCAATAACTTCGTGGGGCTCCAGACTCGAAGGTGGAGGATGCATGAATAGCGCTAGGCAATAACATTCATGGGGCTCCGAAAAAAAATGGAGAATGGAGAATTGGCGAACAGCGCTACGCAATAACTTCGTGGGGCTCCAGACTCGAAGGTGGAGGATGCATGAACAACGCTAGGCAATAACATTCATGGGGCTCCGAAAAAAAGTTGGAGAATGGAGAATTGGCGAACAGCGCTACGCAATAACTTCGCGGGGCTCCAGACTCGAAGGTGGAGGATGCATGAACAGCGCTAAACAATAACATTCATGGGGCTCCGAAAAAAAATGTAGAATGGAGAATTGGCGAACAACGCTCCGCAATAACTTCGCGGGGCTCCAGACTCGAAGGTGGAGGATGCATGAACAGCGCTAGGCAATAACATTCATGGGGCTCCGAAAAAAAGGTGGAGAATGGAGAATTGGCGAACAGCACTACGCAATAACTTCGCGGGGCTCCAGTCTCGAAGGTGGAGGATTCATGAACAGCGCTAGGCAATAACATTCATGGGGCTCCGAAAAAAAATGTAGAATGGAGAATTGGCGAACAACGCTCCGCAATAACTTCGCGGGGCTCCAGACTCGAAGGTGGAGGATGCATGAACAGCGCTAGGCAATAACATTCATGGGGCTCCGAAAAAAAGGTGGAGAATGGAGAATTGGCGAACAGCACTACGCAATAACTTCGCGGGGCTCCAGTCTCGAAGGTGGAGGATTCATGAACAGCGCTAGGCAATAACATTCATGGGGCTCCGAAAAAGGGGTGGAGAATGGAGAATTGGTGAACAGCGCTACGCAATAACTTCGTGGGGCTCCAGACTCGAAGGTGGAGGATGCATGAATAGCGCTAGGCAATAACATTCATGGGGCTCCGAAAAAAAATGGAGAATGGAGAATTGGCGAACAGCGCTACGCAATAACTTCGTGGGGCTCTAGACTCGAAGGTGGAGGATGCATGAACAGCGCTAGGCAATAACATTCATGGGGCTCCAAAAAAAAATGGTTGGCAGGACTGAACGGTCCACCGGGTTTTTCCACCTGAAAGGCAAACATGCTTTTTGCAAAGAAAAATAAATCATTCGCGAGAGCACCATATCTTAGAGAAACAATATACTTGTGCCAAGGGTAATCTTCCTTGTGACCGAAAATGAAGGGCAGGATTTCAACATTTATCTTTAAAATGAACATGCGGGGGAAACATCAGGCTAAGCTGAAAATAAATCACTCATAGTGTATAAAACTCACACAGGCAAGTGTTTTTATCCTATTCCCAAACCATAACTGCACCATGACTTTATTTTGCACACGATTTCCTATCGAATCAAAGATCAAACGTACGATCACGGACCAATAGGATTTTCTCGAGGGTAGTGTTTTTGGAGAGGAAGATGTGTGTTTCAGTCTTTTCCTCTTTGTTCATGTGGGGTGGGATATCGCCAGTCAAGAATGACTTTGAATGGCAATTCTAAAGGAAGAGACACCAAAAATGGGTTTTCCTTTGCCGGCAGTCACTTACCTTGCCGAAAATTTAACTGGTCTGAAGATCTTCCGTTCTCTTTCTTTCATTGATCGAGAATTGCTTCTTTTCCCTTTTTACTTCCTTTTGATCTTTGATCGGGAATCCTTCCTTTTCTTTCTTTTGTTCTTTTCTTTATTTTCATTTTTTTCTTTTTCTTTCTTTCCATTTATTCCTTTTCTTTCTTTTCACTTCTCCTTCTCCATTCCTTTCTTTGGGAAATCGGGTTTTAGCATTCTATTCGCTCTCCCTTGAGGAGATTCCGCTGTCCTTTGCTTCGGGGGAAGGAATGAGGATTCTTTTTTACAGGCCAAGGTTCAAAAAGGTCTAAGGTTGTGTTTCAATGGGGTCTTTTATCGTGGGAACCCAATCTTGATATCTGGGGCGAAACAAATTTGGGTGTCAAGGTGTCGATTTCGGGCCGAACTTCCATATTATTCCATAAGGCACGCGTGACAATGATGATTTGAAAACAACATGCAAAATTAGTCATGGCTACAGCCAGGTGGGCACTCAAGCATCCCGTTTATGGCATTGTGATACTATGGTTGGGAATTTACACAAACAGACCCAACGTTTCCAAGTTATGTTCTTTCATCAGTTCAATGAATTCATCCATTCTTATATCGGTTATTCCGGAAAATAAACTCTTAGCGTCAGTCCCTTGTTTCCAGAAGATACGTTTTCTCTTTACGAATGATTTATACTTCTTAACAATAACATGTCAACCTTCGCGGTCTTTCTTTCTTTTTCTTTTTTTTGTTTCATTTTTATATATTCACAAAATTATACACCTATGGTCCTCTATGAAGAAATTTTCTTTGTATATCTACACTCTTGTACATAACAAACTCTTTCTGTATATGCATTGGAACTCTCTCTCTTCATGTCACACGGTCAAACCCTATTTACATTCAAAGATCTTTTTCGTTTTTCTCCAACGCACACTTATGGTTCATACAAAAGTTTCTTTATATACACTCGTTGTTCACACACACAAGAATCTTTCTACACATATTTTTTTATAAAAACCCTTCTATGCACATTTTCCTTTTTCTTTATATACGCAAAAATTTTATTCACTACACTTCTCTCTTTTTATCATGATTTTGGTTCATTTTATTTTTAGAACGACGTTCCTAAATGAAAAAAAAAATTCTACGCGATTCCGGAATTTCTACAAACACTATTGAAAACAACGAAACAAGTACTGACGTAACAACTCAAACGATATGTATGTACAAAACAAAAGTCAATCAAAACGAAACAAACGTTAGTCCCTTAGTCAAACAAAAATAAGATGATATGTAACAGGAAAAAATGGAAACAAATAAGAAATACGGATCAAGGGATCTCCCAATCATGTGGCTCCGCTCCCTCCTAAGAAATCAAGTAAATCGGTCATCTCCTCATCCTCGCGGGCCTCATCTGCCTCGTCGGGAGCCTCTGCTGGTGCCGCTCCTGCCCGGGCCTCAGGCCAATCTCTGGGCCATGCGACCTCTGCCCTGAACTGATCCGGAGTAGGGCACGGAAAAGACATAAAACCCTGTCTCTGCAGGCTGAGGCTCAACTGGTAAAGACAATCATGGGTCTGTACATGCGCCCGGTGGTTGGCCGTCTGCTGGTGAACCAAATGCCGCATATACTGCTCCGTATCAAATGATCCAGCTGGGCCAGCCTGATGAGGTGGCGGCGCGTCTACGGCCTGCGGAGCATCCCCCTGGGCCTGTCTCTACGTGCAATACTTCTCAATAAAAGCTCGGGTGATGGGCGGCCGAATCACCTTGCTAGGTGCGACGGGGACTCCGAACGACTGGCAGAGTCCTGTGATCAAAGCGGGAAATCCCAGGGCCCTGTTGGACTTATCCGGGTCCAGAGGGTGCCTGGTAGGCGCCATACCTACAAATAGATAGACGGCATCAGCGATTAACTGAGCCACGTGAATGCTCATCCGTGTCAGGATGGCGTACACCAGCTGACACTTCGGCAGGGGGAGGTCGGAATTATGATCGTTGGGCTGGATGTTGCTGAGCAGCAAAGTCATCCAGGTTTGGGTCAGGGTGGTCATGTTGGTGCGCATGATCCATACCCGTCTTCCAGCAACAGTCCGGGAAAAATCCTGCCCCGGTATACATAGCAACTGGGCGATGGCCTCCTCATCGAACCCATCGGACCGGTTCCTCCTCTGGCCATACTCGCATTCCTAGCCCTCCTCCAGCACTAAAGGGTATCCCAGGAACTGGCTAAGAGCATCCGCATCGAACGGGATCCACTAACCCCTCACCCAGGATCGCATATCTCGCACGCCCTCCTCTGTAGGCTAAACATTAGCATAAAATTTGAGGACTATGTCTGGGTCGAACTTGGCCATGGGGGTAACCAATGATGCCCACCGCCGGCGAACTACCTCCTCCTGGAAGTCGGTATACTCGTCGTCCCTGAGCTGGACGCGTCGCTCCCAGAGAAATGACCATCCCATGATGGCCTCGAAGCGCTACTGGTGCTCAGCGCTCCTAATATGGTGGTTGTCATATTCGGGAGCGGAACTGGTTCCTTCAGCCGCTTTATCCTTCCTGGATCTCTTTGAGGCAAGCTTCCTCGGGGCCATTTCCTGCGAGAACAAACATTTAGAAGTTAGTTTTACAAGATAATGCTTATCTTAACGCAAAAAATGTCATGCTAATCCCTCTGATTTTAGAATGAACTCATGTAACCTATTTATGCACACGCGTATGTGTGGAATATCCTACTATTTATATCAACATAGAGGCCATCCAACACATTCTAATTGTCATACATATATATGCATTTGAAAAGAACATACATTCTCACGCCCAAGGCATTGCGTCAAAACTCACACTTAATTATATCCTAAACATTTGCTATTACAAACTAACTACACACATTTGGAATATATATCATACAAATTTTATTGTCTCTGCATATTGGAAAGCTAATTACATCCTGCACACACTTGCATTCAAAAGGGGATTCCATGCTATCATACATCCATTTAGGAAAATAATCATTCACACTTGGCAAGGAATTTCATGCCCCACATATGTCCACATACCATTGAAAAGCATTTCCCACGTCACTTAGGGGCAAAGTATCGATCATGGGGCAGCCCAAATTCGAGTAAAAACTCTCACAAGCAAGTCCTAATTTTCATGTTTTTCTAACTCTAAAACCAAATTTTGGATTCCTAGCCATGAGTATGTCTTCTCGCATTGAAGCTAAAATGTTTGGGTTCCTAAGCTTGAAATTGCATTTGGGCACCTATTTTGAATCTCCTATGCAGTCTCTACATACATAAAACAGTCCCACCATCCCAATTTTGCAAAACCATATTCATATATCATTGGGGCATTTCACCGAGCACTTGGTGGGCGCATGTTTGGATATAAATTGCAAGAGAATGGGGGCAATGTGGCATGCCCCATTGCTTCAGAATACAACATAGGCCTAAGGCCTTCTCATTCAAATCCTTAACTCAAGAAATCAAGCATAAAAACAAACCAAAACTGCCCCCCAAATATAAGCACGTTCTCACAATTTAAAGCACCAAAAGATGAAGAAAATACTCCAATGGGAAGCAAAAAACTAAAGGATTGAATACTTACTTGTTGGAGTGAGTAGAAACACCAAAAATGAAAGCAAAATGCAACCAAAAGTGGCTTAGGGGAGCAAAAACCGCAAGCCTTCGTGAGTTCTCTCTTTTGAATGAGGGGGGGGGGAGTTTTTGGATACAAAAACGTTCCCCTCCCTCGTTTTTATATTTTGAATGCAGGGGTTGCTCACCCAAGCGAGCTCAGCTCGCCCAGGCGAGCTAACCTGCCAAATTTTTTTTTTTAAGGATACATTAACCATGCCTTCCCCCCCTATTATGGGTTAGCGTTTTGCCTACTTGAACCTACTTATGTTAGAATTAGGCGTCGATTACTTAAAAACCAAACAATAGTAGTAAAATACTGCGAATTCAAAGGATACTGGGCTGCCTTGCAGTGACGTTCTCCGCTGGCCCAGCGTCGGGAAGGGGTGACGATTGGTCGATCGTGACCCTATCCTCCATTTGCCTCCATCCCTAAGTACTTGCAAGTAGGAGACAAACAATATGCGGCCAATCGTGACCGGTCATCGTCTTACCTTGGTTGATTTCTGCCATTGACTTGTCTTGACTTCTGACCGTGGCCTGAGACAATTCTGCTCCTTGCTATCACAAGATATGCATGTGCATGTGCATGTATGAATGCTTCTAATGCGATGATTTTTTAGTGAAGGCTGGTTAGATTCAATTTTAAATAAGCGTTTGGGGCACCCAATAAACCGAGCGAAGAGGGCTCAGGTTATAACAAATTAAAACACAAGGTTTGAAACCAAAGGGAGAACTGAAACCTCGCCCATCTTTTCTTTTCAAAGAAACGAGACAAATACAGTGAATGGGAATCCCTAGAGGAAACCAAGAAGAATGAGAAAAACTCAGAAATAAAAACATGCAACAGTCCTCTCGATTGCCCTAGACATCAAGCGTAATATCGTTTAACTACATCGGAGTTCACGGGCGAGGGCAGCTCCTCGCCATCCATGTGGGTGAGTATCAGAGCGCCCCCAGAAAAAGCTCTTTTCACCACGAAAGGTCCTTCATAATTTGGGGCCCACTTGCCTCGATTATCCTTAACAGCGTGGGACATCTTCTTCAGCACGAGCTCCCCCTCGTTGAACTTGCGCGGGCGTACCTTCTTGTCGAATGCGTTCTTTATCCTTCGTTGATACAGACGCCCATGGCTCATGGCTGCCAAATGCTTACCTTCATTAAGGTTAAGTTGGTCGTAGCGTGCTTGAGCCCACTCTGACTCTTCTAGGCCTGACTCCGCTATTATCCTTTGAGAGGGAACCTCTACCTCAAATGGGAGTACTGCTTCCATCCCATAAACCAAGGAATACGGTGTTGCCCCAGTAGAAGTTCGTACTGAGGTTCTATATCCGTGTAGGGCGAAAGGCAACATCTCATTCCAATCTTTGTATGACACTGTCATCTTCTGAACAATCTTCTTAATATTTTTATTCGCAGCCTCTACAGCCCCATTCATCTTTGGCCGATAAGGGGTGGAGTTATGATGCTGGATCTTGAAATCCTCGCACATTTCCTGCATCATCTTGTTGTTCAGATTGGTGCCATTGTCAGTAATGATCTTCCTGGGGAGTCCGTATTGACAAATCAACTCCTTCTTTATGAATCTGACGACCACACTTCTCGTGACATTAGTATAAGAAGCCGCTTCGACCCATTTGGTGAAGTAATCTATTGCCACAAGAATGAAGCGGTGACCATTCGACGCTTTGGGTTCGATGGCTCCAATGACATCTATTCCCCACATGGAAAAAGGCCAAGGAGCGAACATAAAATGCAGAGGATGTGGTGGAACGTTGACATTGTCCGCGTATGCCTGACATTTATGACACTTCCTTACATGAGCGCATCAATCGCTTTCCATAGTGAGCCAGTAATAACCGGCCCTAAGGATTTTTCTGGCCATAGCATGCCCATTGGCATGTGTCCCAAAGGAACCCTCGTGGATCTCCTTAATCATGAAGTTCGCCTCTTTGGCATCTACGCATTGTAGGAGGGTCATGTCGTGGTTCCGTTTGTACAGGATGGTACCACTTACGAAGAAACCAGTAGCCAATCTCCTCAACGTCCTTTTGTCATTGTCAGAAATCCCTGGTGGGTATTCTTTGTTCTCGACATATTGTTTGATGTCGAAATACCACGGCTTCCCATCCGCTCTTCCTCGATTGCATAACAATATGCCGGCCTACCCTGAGATTTGAATTCGATGTACGGCAGATCCCCGTGTGGGGCAAGTTAAAACATGGGTGCCAGGGTGGCTAATGCATCAGCCATTTGATTCTCTTCCCGAGGTATGTGGTGGAAAGAAATGTCGTCAAAGTACTTGGCTAAACTCAAGATGTGAGTTTGATAGGGTATCAACTTCGGATCCCTAGTTTCCCATTCTCCTTTCAACTGGCGTATCACCAAAGCTGAGTCTCCATACACCTTGAGTAGTTTTACATCAAAATCAATGGCCGCCTGAACCCCAAGGGCGCATGCTTCGTACTTGGCCATATTGTTGGTACAATCAAAACCTAGCCTAGTCGTGAAAGGAATACACTGATCATCCGGGGATACAAGGACTGCCCCTACTCCATGGCCCAAAGCATTAGATGCCCCATCGAAGCAAACAATCCATTTGTCTATGTCCTTGTGCGTCCGCTTCTCTTCAAATAGGGCCATGATATCCTCATCTGGGAACTCAGGGTGCATTGGCCGATAATCTTGGAGGGGTTGATGGGCCAAATAATCTGCCAAGGCGCTTCCCTTTACCTCCTTTTGGGTGACGTAAACGATATTGAATTCAGATAGTAGTACCTGTCACCTAGCGATTCGTCCCGTGAGGGCTGGTTTCTCAAAGATGTATTTCACGGGATCCATTTTGGAAATAAGCCACGTGGTATGGCTGAGCATGTACTGCCTAAGCCGATGTGATGCCCATACCAGAGCACAACACGTCCTTTCCAGCATTGAGTAATTCATCTCACATGCGGTAAACTTCTTGCTTAGATAGTAAATGGCTTGCTCCTTTTTCCCAGAATCATCGTGCTGACCCAATACGCACCCCATAGACTCGTCCAACACGATCATGTACAGGAAAAGAGGTCTTCCTGTTACAGGTGGCATGAGCACCGGGGGGTTTGCGAGACTCTGTTTGATCTTCTCAAAGGCCTCTTGGCAGTCACTATTCCACAGGACCGCCTGATTCTTACATAATCTCGCGATATAATTCAACCTGCCCAAGAACCCCCGAACCTGCTTCTCCGTGTGTGGTTCCGAAATTTCAAGGATGGCCTTTACTTTCTCGGGATCTATCTCTATCCCTTTCTGACTTACGATAAATCCCAACAACTTTCCCGACTTTACCCCAAAGGTACACTTGGTTGGGTTTAGCTTCAGTTGGTATTTCCGCAACTTTCCGAACAGCTTACGCAGATTGACAAGGTGTTCGTCCTCAGTTCGAGACTTGGCAATCATGTCATCTACGTAGACCTCTATTTCCTTACGCATCATATCATGGAACAATGCCACCATGGCACGCTGATAGGTTGCCCCTGCATTTTTCAGCCCGAAGGCCATCACTTTATAGCAGAACGTCCCCCATAGGGTGACGAAAGTGGTCTTCTCTACATCTTCGGGTGCCATCTTTATTTGATTATACCCCGAGAAACCATCCATAAATGAGAAAAGGGTGAACTTGGCTGTATTATCTACCAATATATCAATGTGTGGCAGTGGAAAATTGTCTTTAGGACTGGCTCGGTTCAAGTCCCGGTAGTCTACACACATTCAAACCTTGCCGTCCTTTTTCAGGACTGGGACAATGTTGGCCACCCACTCTGGGTACCGAGCTACAGCTAAGAACCCTGCATCAAATTGTTTCCTTACTTCTTCTTTAATTTTTAAAGACATCTCGGGTCTCATTCTTCGTAACTTTTGCTTAACCGGGGAAGACCCAGGATTCAAAGGAAACTTATGTTGCACAATGTTGGAATCCAGACCGGGCATGTCTTGATATGACCACGCAAAGACATCTTGATACTCTTCAAGAAGGGTTATCAAGCCTTGTCAGATAGGCGCAGTCATACTGGTTCCTACCTTTACTTCCTTTTTTTCCTCCGTGGTCCCCAAGTTTACCAATTCGGTTTTTTCTTGGTGAGGCTTCATTTCACGTTCTTCCTGGGCGATCAACCTCTCCAACTCTGGTGAAAGGACGTCCTCTTCCTCTTCTTCGTTCATCATTTGGCTTACATCTCGGTCAAAATCGATCGTCAAACCCTCGTCGTTAGGATCCTCAAAGAATCGACCCTCATATCTATACCAAACAAGACAAAATAAACAAAAACATGCAAAATGATATGAGAAAAGGTGGAACTGCAAGAACAGATGAAACAAGATCTCTTTGTTTATTTAATAAGGTAGGTTTCACAAAACAAAAGAGAAAGGAAATTTATAGGCTCTAATTACATTGAATCAGCAGTATAGACTTCTGACTGGCTTATCACGCGCCAGTTCCCCACTTGGGAATCGGGATGGCATGGTTGCACAAAACTTGGCGGGTATTGAGGGAACTCCTCTTCTATTGTGGCCACCTCCTCCTCGGACACCATTCCGGCACTGGCGAAACACTGGCTAATATGGACAGGCCATACCCTATCCGCCCGAAGTGTTGACGGCACATTCCTCCTCCCCGGCATCCCGGGTTCATACCCTAATCCATATTTGTATGGATTTCCCTTGATATCGACCACGTCGGAATTCTCGAGGCCATCCTTACCTAGACCCATTCCGGGCTCAAATCCATTCCTGAGCATAACACACACCACCATTATGGCCACGTTGGAGAGAGAAGGTAGCAACGGACTTGGTTCCACAGAGGCGCAGCTCACCACCTCGAAGGATTGGAAAGCCGTTTCCAATGATTCTTCCACCGCTTCTACGTATGGGGCGGAGGAGGGGCAGCTCACTAACATATCCTCTTCACCCGACACTATCACTTAAAGTCCACCCACTGCGAACTTCAATTTCTGGTGAAGCGTTGAAGGGACCACTCCCAGGGCATGAATCCAAGGTCTTCCCAAGAGGCAGCTATAGGCGGGATTTATATCCATTACTTGAAACACCACATTGCAAGTGTGGGGGCCTATCTGAATGGGAATGTCGATTTCCCCCATCACTTCCCGCCGAGTACCATCAAAGGCTCGCACCACCATCAAGCTCGGTTTTAAACGTGACACACTAAAAGGAAGCTTTTCCAAAGTGTTCTTCGGCATTACATTTAAACTCGATCCATTGTCGATAAGCACCTTTGCGACAACATGGTCTATACACTTTACCGACACATTAAGAGCCTTGTTGTATCCTCTCCCCTCTACGGGAATCTCTTCTTCCGCAAACGCGATATAATTGGTTGTGGTTATATGATTAACGATGCCTTCAAAACCCTCCACTAAGATATCATGGGCTACATGGGCATCATTGAGGACTTTTATCAACAGCGTACGATGAGGCTCGGAGTTTATGAGCAGTTCAAGCAACGAGATCCTTGCTGGAGTTTTATTCAGTTGCTCAACTACCTTAAACTCGCTTTGTTGGATGAGGCGAAAGAACTCATGGGCCTCTTCCAAAGTCACCGTCTTTCCTTGAAGACCTTCTTTCTTTTCAGCCCCTCTTACCACTGGCTTTGTGTCCGGGAGCTCCACTATGGTACGCACACTTGGCACCCGGGTCATACCACTTGGGGTAGGGTTGCTGGAAGACCCTCCCGGGAATGGCTACCACCAAATGATTCTCCAATAATGAAGGCCATAATTCGGAGTATGCCATGGGAATAGGAGAGAAGTTATCTTCCGGGAGTGGGCTCTGTGCATTTTTATAGCTCGTGCCAAGGGCCGTATTGTTGACTGGCCGGGGCGTGGCTGGAGCTGTGCGTTGGGCCGGCATTCTCTCTTCCGTGGGCGGTCCTTTTACTTGAGTCGGGGGGAAACTCCCGGCTCGGATTGAAAAATTTGGGGGATTGGGCTGGTACGAGCTTTGGATATTTTGGGGTGCTTTCATCCACGTCGGGGCGATGGTGACCGCGTGGGCGTCTCCTTCCTTTTTCCTCGCGCCCACTACTGGGGCTCTTCTGTTGTTGTTGGAGGCCACATTGGAAGCATATTCGAATTTGCCTTTTCGTAGTCCGGATTCAATCCTTTCTCCGTCGAAGACGAGATCCGCGAAGTTAGCTGGCATGTAGCCTATCAGCTTTTCATAGTAGAATGTGGGTAACGTATCTACCATAATTGTGATCATCTGCCTCTCCGTCATGGGCGGTACGACTTGGGCTGCGAGATCTCTCCATCTTTGGGCATATTCCTTAATGGACTCATGCTCTCGCTTAGTCATACTCTGAAGCTGATTCCGATCGGGAGCCATATCCGTCTTGTACTGGTACTGCCTAATGAAGGCAGTTGCCAAGTCCTTCCATGATCGGATCTGGGAAGCTTCCAGATTGGTATACCATGCTACAGCTGCTCCGGCCAAGCTGTCTTGAAAGAAATGGACCAACAGCTTTTCGTCCGTAGAATACGCCCCCATCTTTCGGCAATACATCTGAAGATGCCCTTTCGGACATGTCGTCCCTTTGTACTTATCAAAGTCCGGTACTTTGAACTTGGGAGGAATGACGATATTGGGTACGAGACATAAGTTCGCTAGATCCAAGAATGGGTAATTGCCGAGACCCTCTACTTCTCTTAACCTCTCTTCAAGCGCCTCAATCTTTCCCTTATCTTCCGTGAAGGGAACAGATTCTTTTACGGGTGTGGGTGAAGCCGTGATATGGCGGACTATGTTTGGTTGGGGTAGTTCATGGGGGGAGGGATCTTTGAGGTGGAGCAGGGGACCGAGATGGGTATCTCCTTCCTCATCGTCTTGCCCGGGATAGTCGTCATAAGGTGGGAGTTGCCCCTCGAAAGTATGGGCTTGGCTTAAATCTTCCGGGGCGGCACAGGGAGTGAAGTCCGGAGGCAAGCCATAGGGGTAAGCTTGTGGACTATACCTCCGACCAAACACTGTCATGTTTCTGTCTCGGCCCAGATTTAAGGCGGGCTGCAGCACCGGCTCCGCTTCCCTAACTGTACTGGAGGCGGTTGCCGTGGCTTTATCCTCTATAGTTTTCTGGAGTTTTAACATGACCTCCGAGATGGAAGTCATTTGATCTTTTAAGGCCGATAGATTGGCCTTCATCTGTTCCTGCACGCCCTCTTCATTATCCATTTTTCTGGATCGAGTGTTATAGGGGTGCCTTGGTGCTTTCTTAGTTATGATGAAATTCCTAAAGAAATAAACAACGGTGAGTATGCCACCAAAACATGAATATGCAAATGAATGATCGGAGCACTTGGATCCACCCCAAGGTTTTTTAGATAGCGTGATAAGTTTAGAACTTCTCATTTTATAAAAAGAACAAAGCTTTCATCTAGCCAAGATTATACAAAGGTGTTACAAGAGAACCTAACGGTTTCTAATTATGTGGGCCATCAAATCTATCATGTGTTGACAGTAATTGATTAGCCCATGAATCTCCTCGGGGGCCGTACACACTTCGGCCATGGCTTTTGCTTTGGCTAATAGACGCAGGAGGTCTTGACTTCCATTCAAGGTCAAGGCGAATCTATCCATCCATATAGTCGCTTCTTGATGCAATGCATCAATCACCCTCCCTCTTGCTTCTTTTTCGGCATACACTTGTGCAAAATCCTGCACTAGCTTTCGTTCATAGGTCACAGACTGGTTCAACTCTTCCTTGTATTGCCCTATGATAGCTAGCATGCTTTGCTCCGTGGTTTCCATGTGTTGGGCCAAACTCCTTTTGGACCTTGCGCAAGCAGCCAACTCTTCTTTTAAAATCATGCCATGCACCCGTGACCGGTCTCTTTCCTCTCTTCGAAGCTTAAGCTCATTGTTGCTACCCCACAATGCTCCTCGGAATTTCTCTCGGCCATGTTCCTCCTTGCGGGCCCTTTTGGTTTCTTGTTCAAGGGCTCTTGCAGTGGCCGCGTTTTCCTCTTGTAACTCAGCGCACTCTTTCCGGATGTGTGTAGCGGCTGATTTGAACTTCTCCTTGGCGAGTCTTGCCTTCCCTAGCTCTAATTTTAGAGCTTGGACTTCTTCATCTTCCTCCGGAGCTTTGAAGTTCTCCTCATTGATAACTTTCAATTTGGAGAGCCAATCTAATCCTCGCGTGTGAACTCTTAGCCATCCATGATAACCACCGATGACGCCATTTTGGATGCCTCTAAGCTCCTCGTCTTTCCTCAACGGAATTCTCCACGCCTTGTGGACTCTTTGTATCACCTTGAGACCTTGCGCGCCTAGATCCCTCATAAGGAAAGGCGAGAGACTTTCTTCCGTTGGCGCTCCCCTCATGGGGTACCCTAGCTGTCTTATGGCGATTGCGGGATTATAATTAATACGACCCCTAGTCCCTATCAATGGAACATTAGGGTAGTCCCCACACGAGAAAAGAACTCCTTCCTTGCCTTCCTTCCAACGAGGAAACCAATTGATTGCGTTGCCTCCTATCCCAGCCAAATGTTGGTCCCAATCGACTCTTCCTTTTTCGGCGTATGAGCGATAACTTTGAAGTGGACACGGGTGTCTTGTGTCTTGTTGGAATAGGTGTGAAACCAACCACACACAGAGACCGGGTAAACAATAGACAATCCGTGCACTGTTTTTTTCACACCTCCGGTTAAAGGTGTCAAACAAATCTTCCAAGATAGCCACCACTGGACTTTCCTTGCTATGGTGATATGCGAGGAAAGCATCAATCGCGGCTAAGTCTACCAAACTGTCCACGTTTGGAAAGAGGACAACCCCAAAAATCAACAAAGCTAGTATATCCGCAAACGGGCCCCACTTCTCTTGGCTCGCCATATCCCTTGCCTTGCCTTCCAAGTATTTCTGTGGCAGGCCTACTACGCCGTTGCGAGTTTGCTTCATGCGATCCAACTCATTTGCCGAATCCCCGACCACAGTTGCGATCTTGCTCAAGGAGGGAAGAAACCCGGAGAAAAGATACGGTTTTCTCCCCCCAAGAGGGCATCCTAGTATCTCCTCAAACTCTTCAATAGTCGGTACCATTTGGAAGTCCCCAAACGTGAAGCACCTCAACGGCTGGTCATAGTATTGGGCGAGGGATATGACAACTTCTGTAAATACCTCTGCCGCGGTCAAATCTAGAATCTTTCCATACACTTTGCGGAAGGCTTGCCTTTGGAGAGGTCCCATCAATCGTCCCAATTCCTTGAGGCTACTGACATCTAGACTTTTAACCTTGACTTGATAAAACCTTTTGTTGTTTTGATTCGTCCCCATCATTTACCTAAAAAGGGGTGGATCAAGACTCCGACATGAATGATGCAATGCGTATGCATGGAACGGAAAGAAAACAACACAAAGGGGTAGTTCACACATACGAGACCGCAGAGCTCCAATTTTAATGCTACATTTTGGGCATGATGGCGCCTCAACATAGCATTAAAAAGGTTACGTATTACTCTAAAGAAACCAAATATTACTAGCAAAACTATAAACTAGTGCTATTTACCAAAAAATGCATGAGAACGAATGGCACGGAGCGTGTTTTCTCCTTGCCCCTATTTGGGAAACTATAGGACAATATCTAGGGGTCTCTAATAACTACTCCCCAACAATTCATAACTCACACGGCTGTTTTCTAGAGGTATCATCACTCAAGATAATAATATTGTGGCGGTATGGAATACCAGCGACAAAACATTATAAAGAGAGAAAGCTCTAGACGAGGTTTCACTATTATCAAGCAAGTCGGAGACCTAGCATGATGATAGATTCACCTCCACTCCTTAAATTCCCATGAACCCGGGTATAGGGCCCCTTTTTTACTCAAACCCGTGGGTGCTTAGAATGCAGTGTAAAGAATGCGAAATAGACAACAGTTATTTACATTTTACACAGTTCAATAAATGCACACACAAGGTTTCATAATTCCACAATTCCTTTAGAATAGGCCTAACTCACAAAAAGGTCCCCAGTGGAGTCGCCAACTATCGCAACATGTCCTTTTGCGGGCGAGCGAGGTGAGGCTCACGGGTGTGCTTTCCAAAGGAGGAAAGACGCGCGGAGTCGCCACCAACGTTTATTTGTGGAAAACGTCGGGAAAATCGAAGGAAACCGGTCAAAATGAAAATTCTAAGTTCGGGAGTTGAATTTACGTTTGAGGAAGGTATTAGCACCTCTCACGTTTGTCTCAAAGGACAACAGCCTAGTTTTTAGAATTGTGAAATTGTGTTATCTTAACTTTTATTTCTTTTTATTTTTTGAGGTCGACAAAAGCGGGGCTCTTGCTCCTACGTACCCCCCATCAAAGAGGAAATCAGACCCACGTAGTTCTTTCTTAAGCGTGAATCAAGTGATTCTTTTTACTTGAAAGGTGATCATTTTAAGGCGTTGGACCTTAAAAATGATCCATTTTACTTGGTAAGAAACTGAAATGATAAACTTTCAAAACCCTATTTTTTGTGGACGAGCTTGACTAGGCGAGTTGATTTTAGCCTTAGTTTCACTTTAGTTATTAGTCAATTCAATTAAGAATGAGAAATCCCAAAGAGAAAACGTTCGATTGATTTTTCGCTTTATTTACTAAAAGGTATTTTTTGATTATTATATTATTATTTTACCTCTTTTTTTTATTTCCAACGTGGTTACGGCACGACTGAACGGTCGGAATTCATTTTAACAGAAATTAATGAATGATACAATTTAAATGATCGGTGGAAATTTATTTTATTTTAAGATTAGGCGAGAAATGACTTAAATAAATGATTGAAGCACGTCAAAATGAAAATGATAATAAAAATACATGAAACAAAATGTGGACCACCACGGGTACATAGAATGAATTGAAAAGCTCGGTTTGGGGTACTTACCAGTTGAAGACTAAAGAAAACGAAGAACGAACGATGAAAGTCGAAGAACGGTTGAAAATCTTCACGTAATTACTCACGGAAACGTTACGGAAATGTTACTGAAGCGCCTCGGCTTGGATTTTCTTCACGAAAACAATTTTCCTCAGCAAATTTAAGAGAATACGAAGTGCCAAGAAGGCTGAACCCCTTCTCCCTTCATTCCTCCCCCTATTTATAGCAAAATAGGGGAGGAGCTTGCCACCCAGCTTGCCCAGGCGAGCAAGGTTGCTTCCTCCAGAAGCAACAGCCTTCTGGACGAAGAATCTGGAAGGCCCAAGTGGGCCTTATTGCTATTTGTACCCCCTTTTTACTAAATGCACCCCCTTTACCTTTTTTGGTAATTCTTTTTCCGTAACGTTACGAAACTTTACGAAT
Source organism: Glycine soja (assembly GCF_004193775.1). Taxonomy (NCBI): domain Eukaryota; kingdom Viridiplantae; phylum Streptophyta; class Magnoliopsida; order Fabales; family Fabaceae; genus Glycine; species Glycine soja. Next base: position 24,308,609 of record NC_041003.1, on the reverse strand, counting down.
TTCGTAATGATACTTACTTTCCTTCCGTAAGGTTACGAATCCTTACGGATTATGTATTTACTCTTTTTTAGCTTTCGAAGAAGTTACGAAAACTCACGGATTGCGAAAAACAGCTCCTTTCGACTTCCGTCACACTACGGAATTTTCACGGATAGCGTAAGCCTGCTTCCTTTTGATTTTCGGCACGTCTCGGGACTTCACATATTGTGCAATAAAGGGTGCCAAGTATCTCAAAGCGGCCAATCAAAGGTTGCATGTCATCAAGTAATAATCCCCGGACGAAATTAGGGTATGACAGGCTTCATCCTCCTCAGCTTTTGTTTTACTGGGGAACACTCGGGATTTAGAGGTAATCAGTGTTGTACAATGTCAGAACTCAAACCGGGCATATCTTGGTACGACAAAGCAAAGATGTCTTGGTAGTCTTTTAGCAAGGCTGTCAATTCTTCACGGATGGGTGTGGTCATACCCGTGCCTATCTTTACTTCTCTTTTCCCACTGCCGGTTCCTAGGTCCACTAGTTCTATCTCTTCTTGATGAGGCCCCATCTCTTGGTCCTCGTGGGCGATTATCTTTTCCAACTCCGGGGGAAGTCCCATATCCTCGTCCTCTTTATCCTCCGTTTGATTCGTTTCTTGCTCGAAATTGATGGTCGGGTCCCAGGTATTAGTACCTTCGAGGGACTCGTCGTCGGATCTGGCGTTTCAAACATAAAGAAACAAACATGCAAATGGATGACAATGGGTAGAGACATAGGAACAGATGAAGAAAGATCTTTGTATTATAAATTCAGGAACAAAAGACATAAAGCCTTAACAAAAGGAAACTCTAAAGCCTAGGCCTAACCGTAGAGTTTAAAAGCCACAAAGGGTTACATTGTGCTTGTTGCGTAAATGTCCGGGTGTTCCTCCACTCGCCAATTTCCTAGTCAGAAACCAGGAGGGCATGGTCGTACCAATTCCGACCTACTTGGCGAATCATCTTCACATATCGCAACGACTTGGCCTTCGTGTCCTAGACCCGCGCTTATAAAGCTCCTGCTGATGTGGCAGGGCGGGCCTCCTTTGACTTATTGTCCCAATCGCGAGCCTTGACCTCCGCTCTTCCTTCTTGCAATGCCTTTCCTTATGTCCGCTTGTGTGGGTTTATAGCCTAACCCAAACTTCCCACGGTTTCCTCTAGCGCTTATCAGGCTGGTTATGCTGCCATTGTCCTTGCCTAAACCCATTTCGGGCTCGTAACCATTACCCAACATCACTCGGGCCATCATTACTGCCGCATCAGAAAGGCAAGGTTGCCCAGAGAAGGAATCTACAGAGGCAATGCTAACCACCTCAAAAGACTGGAAGGCTGTTTATAATGACTCCTCTGCGGCTTCCACATATGGCATAGAGGACGGGCAACTCAGCAAGATGTCTTTTACGCCCGATACGATAACCAAATGCCCCTCTACTACGAATTTCAATTTTTGGTGGAGCGTAGAGGGAACGACTCCCACCGACTGGATCCACGGGCGCCCCAAAAGGCAGCTGTAAGCGGGGCTAATGTCCATTATTTGAAAGGTAACCTGACAGGTATGGGGGCCTATCTGTACAGGGAGGTCGATCTCTCCCCTAACCTCTTGGCGGGTGCCGTCGAAGGCACAAACTACCATGGAACTTGGCTTTAGATGGGAAGCATTAAACGGTAATTTCTCCAAAGTGCTTTTGGGCATTATGTTTAAACTGGAACCGTTATCGATAAGCACCTTGGCTACGACGTGGTCCATGCACTTGACTGATACATGCAAAGTCCTGTTATGCCCTCTCCCCTCGGCAGGGATTTCTTCTTTGGCGAAGGCGAGATAATTGTTGGCGGTGATATTATTGACGAGTCCTCCAAAGCCCTCTACAGAGATATCTTGAGCCACATGAGCTTCGTTCAAGACCTTTACTAGCAAAGCCCGATGAGGCTCAGAGCTCATGAGTAATTCCAAAAGAGAGACCCTGGCCGGGGTTTTGTTGAGTTGATCAATGACCTTGAACTCACTCTGCTGAATAATGCAGAGAAACTCACTTGCTTCCTCTAGCGACACTTCCTTCTTGCCAGAGCCATCCTTTTTCTCTGGAAGACCCTTCACTGGAATATCCTTGTTCGGAGTGAGGGTTTTGTCATTTTGCTCTTCCACCATCTTGGCCTTTCCCTTAATGTTTGCGGGTTGTGTCGGCAGGTCGGCGGGTGCAAACACGCGACCGTTGTGGGTCACACCGCTCAGCCCCGTGATATTGGTTACCTTTGCCGACAACGAGCTGATGTTGGTGGCTTCTTCTTTCCTTTCACTCGGAGGTGTATACCTCCATGGGACTGCGTGGCTGTTTTGGTATGGGAAAGGAATAGGTTTAGCTGCCGAGGAGTATCGGGGCTTTTGTGGAGTTGCATCCTTGGTGAAATATATCACCAAAGGTTTAGGCCTTCCAAAACTTCTCTCATCCGCGGACTGCATACATATATGCTGCTCTTCCCTCCCCTCATCACCGACTTCTAGTCGGCCTTGATCTATCATTTGTTGCAACAATTCCTCCACTGCTAAACATGTTTCCATGTTATGTAGCTCACCGGGATGCAACAAACAAGAATCCTCTTCATGCCCACCGTGGGGAATTACACCTCCCTTTTGTAGGGCCTCAAAGACAAACCTCCTAGGGGTCGCTACGTCCTTTAAAGCCTCAGACTTGCGCGGCCTATCTGACTTAATGACATTAACCGCTCCCCTTCCATGATTGGCGAGCGGGTTGGTTTTCACGTTGGGCCAATCCTCTTGAAATGTCAGCCATCCAGCGTCTATCAAATGTTGGACCTTGTATTTAAGGGCCAAGCATTTTTCGATGGAATGCCCGGGGGTATTCCCATGGTATGTGCAAGTTGCGTTAGGATCATATCACTTTGGGAAAGGGGGTTGGTAGATCTTCCCGGGAGTTATTACGACTATTTGGTTGGCGACGAGGGACGGCAAGAGGTCTTCGTACGTCATTGGGAGTGGGGTGAATTCTGGAATTGGCTTCGGGGGAAAGTTCCTCATTGCGTTGGAATTGTCGGCCGGGCGAGCCGTGGTTGGAGCCGGAGCTTGGGGGGCCTCCCTCTGGATGGGTGCGTTAGGCTGCACAGGTATCTCCCTCCTTCCTTTTTGCCCAGTTGCTCTGACTCTTTTAGCATTGGTACTTGTGGAGGAAACGTAATCGAACTTCCCTCTTTTCAACCCTACTTCAATTCTTTCCCCGGTGAATACCAAGTCCATGAAGCTGGAAGGCATGTAGCCTACCAACTTCTCATAGTAAAACACTGGCAAGGTGTCTACCATCATGGTGATCATCTCCCTCTCGACCATGGGAGGGGCCACTTGTGCTGCCAGGTCTCTCCACCGTTGTGCGTATTCTTTAAAGGTCTCACCTTCCTTCTTAAACACATTCTGTAGCTGAATGCGATCGGGAGCCATATCGGAATTATACTGATATTGCCTTAAGAAGGCAGTAATCAGGTCCTTCCAAGTACGGATGCGGGAAGCTTCTAGATTAGTGTACCAAACAACCGTGGCTCCAGCCAAGCTATCTTGGAAAAAGTGTATTAACAACTTTTCATCCCTAGAGTGTGCCCCCATCTTGCGACAATACATCTTGAGATGGTTCTTAGGACAAGTTGTCCCTTTATACTTGTCAAAATCAGGCACTTTGAATTTTGGGGGGAGGACGACATCCGGTACCAAGCAAAGATCCGTCATGTCCACGAATGGATAGTCACCAAAGCCTTCAACAACCCTCACTCTCTCTGAGAGGAGATCGAGTTTCCTTCTTTCTTCGGCCTCCGGGGGTGGTCCTTCTGTGGACAAGAATATTGGTTGTGCTGTGAGGTTGGGCTGAGGCAAAGTGTTGGGTGCTGGCCCCTCGATGGGGATCGGGGGGTAGAACTCGACATCCCCTTGGGCATACTCCTGATGGTGTTCGTGGACCTTGTCGGGTTGTCGAGGAGGCTCCCCTTCAAGGATGGGGGAAGAGACATGACCCGCGTCATTCTGCATAACAGGCGGCGTGTAATTAGGCGGCAATCCATAAGGGTAAGCCACCCGGTTGTATCCCAAATAGGGGTTGCTATTGTGCCCTAGTGTGCTCCTTCCTCGTCCTACCGCATTCGGGGGAGGATGGTGCGCGGTAGCTAGGAGAGTTGGGTCTGCTTCGGCAGCCAAACTAACAGTGGCAGCGGTGGCCACGTTTTTCTCCATGAGTTGCCTCATTCCTAACATGGCCTCCATCATGGAAGCCATTTATTCTTTCAGAGCCGACATGTTGGCTTTCATCTGCTCCTTTGTCTCCTCTTTATCACCCATCGTTCTAGATTTGGATCTGGTGCGATAGGGATGCCTTGGGGCGCGTTTAGTTATGGTCTTTTTTCCTAAAAAAACCAAACGTGAGGAGTAGATAAATAATAAAGAATGCATGCTGGAGATAAAATGCAGGAGTGATTTGATTCGTATTGATTCTGGAGCAAAAACATGGGATAAACTCATTTTATTCAAAAAGTTATAACTAGTCAAGATCTGAGTGGCAATACAAGTTTTCTAGCGGTTTCTAATTATATGGGCCATTAAATCTATCATATGTTGACAATAGCCAAGAAATCCGTGGATCTCCTCGGGGCCGGAGTTGGTGTCTGCCATTGCCTTGGCCTTGGCTAGTAATCGGGGAAGCTCTTGACTCCCGTTCAAGGTAAGGGAAAATCGGTCCATCCACATCGTTGCCTCTTGATGTAGCGAGTCGATCACCCTTCCTCTAGCATCCTTTTCTGTGTACACTTGGGCATACTGGTCCGCCACTCTATGCTTGTGGGCCGTGGCTAGATTTAGTTCTTCTTGGTACATGGTGATGATAGCTAACATGTTGGTCTCTGTCTCGCATAACTGTTGGGACAAACTTCTCTTGTACCTTGAGCAAGCCTTCAATTCATCTCTTAAGATCAAACTGTCTACTCGTGACTGGTCCCTTTCCTCTCTCCGAAGCTTAAGCTCGTTGTTACTGCCCCACAGAGCCCCTCGGAACTTGTTCCGGCCGTGTTCTTCCCTACGAGCCCTCTTGGTCTCTCATTCCAAGGCCTTGGTGGTAGCTATATTTGTATCTCTTAGCTCGGCATTCTCCTTTCGGATCTTTAGAGCTGCTGATTTAAACCTTTCTTTGAAAGTTTGGGCTTGCTCGAGTTCTGCCCTAAGGGCCTACACCTCTTCGTCTTCCTTTAGTGCCTCAACTTCCTCCCTTTTAGCGGTTCTCAAACTTGGGATTCAATCCAAACCATGCACGTGGGCTCTCAACCACTTACGGTAGCCACCGATGGGCCCATTGTTACTGCCCCTGAGTTCTTTGTCCTTCTTTTGCAACACCTCCCATGCCTTGCGGACCTTCTGAAGTGTCTCCACGTTGGTCTTATTGAAACCTCATGAAATGACAAGCACGATCTCTTCCTCTAATGGTGCCCCTCTCATAGGGTAGCCAAGTTGCCTTATAGCAAGAACGGGATTGTAACTGATGCAACCCCTCGTCCCTATCAAGGGAACATTCAGAAATCCTCCGCACGAAATAAGAACTACGGTTCTTTCTTCTTTCCATCGAGGGAACCAGTTGACAGACGCTCCTTCTTTGTTTGCTAAGAGTTGGTCCCAATTTGCCCCTCCTTTCTCTGTGCATGAACGGTGGCTTTCTAGCGGGCAAGCATGCCTCACCTCTTGGCAAAAAAGGTGTGAAACCAACCATACATAAAGAGTTGGAGTACAACAAACAATCCTCGTATTGCTCTTTTCACATCTTCGGTCGAAGGTGTCATATAGGTCGGCTAGCATAGCGACAACCGGGCTTTCCTTGTGGTTATGATAGGCGAGAAAAGCGTCTATCGCTGCTAGGTCCACCTACCCATCCACATTCGGAAAGAGGACTCCTCCGAAGATCAACAGTGCGAGAATGTCTATGAACAGGGCCCATTCGCCTTTACCTGCCAAGATTCTTGCTTTTGCCTCCAAATATTTTCTCGGTATTCCAACCACCCCATTTTCAACTTGCTTTCTGTGGTCTAATTCCTGCGCCGAGATTTGGACTATCTTAGAAATTCTAGCTAAAGAAGGATAGAACCCTGAGAAGAGGTATAGTCTCCTTCCCCCTAGAGGACATCCTAGGATCTCTTCAAATTCTTCTACCATGGGTGACAGCTGGAAGTCCCCAAAGGTGAAGCACCTCAGTGGCTGATCATAATACTGGGCGAGGGAGGCAATGGCCTCTATGGAGACTTCTACCATGGCTAGGTCCCAGATTTTACCGTAAGCTTTGCGAAAAGCTTGCCGCTGGAGCTGCCCCATTAACTGCCCTAACTCTTTTAGACTGGTGATTCCTAGGCTCTTGACCTTGACTTGATAGAACCTTTTTTTAAGCGAAGGCGTTTGACTTGGTCCCATGTTTTACTAAAGTGAAACAAAATCGGTGCAAATCAGAACTCTGACATCTATCATGGGTGGAATGGATGAATGCATGAAGAAATGCATATGATACATATGCAATTTATGAACACGGGAGCCCGAGAAATTGTCTCTTTCTTAGATACAATGTCTTGGGGTAGCAAAGTTCTCGACGTATGTATTTAAGAAGATGACATGGACCCTTCGTTGCTTTGCCAAAAAGAGGCGCAACACGGGAATGCACATAGCATGATAATATTCACAAAATATAAGCAAAAGGGTACATGACACTTATGCATGGCAGTGTGAAAAAATGGCACGCAGCGTGTCCACTCCGTGCCCCTATTCAAAGGACCTATATGGGAGGGAGCTAACAAGGCTTTTAGTGATAATTCCCAAGGTGGTCATATCTCACTTGATGGTCTCTAGAGGTATCATCCCCTTCGAAGAACATATTGCAGCAGTAGGGACTACTAGCAACAATATGTCATCGAAGAGAAAAACTCTAGATGAGGGTTCACTGTAATCAAGCAAGTCGGAGACCTAGCATGATCACAAATTAACCTCCACTCCTTAGGTTCCCACGAGCTCGGGTATATGGCCCTTTTTCAACTCACAGTGTGTGCAAATAGTGTTGGTGTTTGTGTGCATCAAATGAATAAATATTTACCTTATGCATACATCTTAAAACGCACTAAAAGCATCAAAGAGTTATATATACAAGAACATAAGAAAAATAAAGGGAAACCAACAAAGGAGAAAGTCATGATAAAATATTGCGTAAGATTAAATGGCCTAACTCTCTAAAAACACTCCCTAGTGGAGTCGCCAACTGTCGCAACCTACCCTTCGGCGGGAGGATCGACGCATGACTCGCGGGTGCATCTTCCAAGAAAGGAATACGCGCGGAAAAAACCGGAAAATACGTGGTCTACAAATTTTAAGTGAAAGGTTCGGGAGTTGTATTTACGCACGGGGAAGAAATTAGCACCCCACACGTCTGTCACAAGGGACGACAGCCTTTAATCGAATGTGCAAACATGACTTCAATTTTTATGTTCCCTTTTACGTCTTTATTTCTTTTTGTACTTTTTATATTTTTATCTTTTTATGGTCGACGAGGGTGTTTCCCTTGCTCCTACGTATTCCTCAATTGTGATAAGGAAATCAGACCTACGTAGTTCTTTGAGAACAAAGTGTTTTTATTGAATGAAAGGTCATTTAAGGCATTGGACCATTAAACAATCTTTCGATTCTTTTGAAAAGAGAGAAAACATTAAGGCATTGGACCATTAATGATCTCTTTATTTTTGAAAGAGGTAATAAACTTACGTGTTGATTTTAGGCCGTTTTTTAGAAATCTATATTTAAACAATAAAGGTGGAAAAGATCATTTCAAGGCGTTGGACCTTTAAAAATGGCTTTTTTAGGCGATGACAAAAAGTTTGGTTTATGAATTGATTTTAGCCTTAGTTCCACTTTGGTTATTAGTCAATTCGATTAAGAAAGGAAAATCCGAAAAAAACGTTCGATTGATTTTTTTGATTTATTTTACTAAAAGATATTTTTTATTATTATATTATTATTTAACCTCTTTTTGGTTTCCAATGTGGTTACGGCATGACCGAACGGTCGGATTTCATTTTAACAGAAATTAGCGGATGTTAAAATTCAAATGATCGGTGGAAATTTATTTTATTTTTTGATTAGTCAAGAAAATGACTTAAGTAAATGACTAAAGTACGTCAAAAGGGGGTCAGTAAATGAAATGAAAATAAAAGCACTCGAAACAAATGAGGACCACTAAGGGTACATAGAATGAATTGAAAAGTTTGATTTCGCGAACTTACCGGTTGAAGACCGAAGAACGACGAAGAACAAACGACAAACGACAATGAACACTTGAAAATCTTCCCGAAATCACCTACGTAATCGTTACGAAAGCGCCTCGGCTTGGATGTTCTTCACGGAAACAATTTTTCTCACTAATTTTAAGTGATTCTCAGATACCAAGAGGGTTAAACATTTTTGTTCTTCCCTCCTTCCCATATTTATAGGAAAAGGAAGGAGATGCTTGCCACCCAGCTCGCCCAGGCGAGCTAGGTTGCTTCGTCCAGAAGCAACCGCCTTCTGGAGGAACATCCTGGATGGCCCAAGTGGGCCTGGTTTGCTATTTGGACCCCCATTTTTACTAAATACACCCTCTTGCTCTTTTTTGGTGATTGTTTTTCCGTAACGAAGCTTGTTTTCTTTCCGTAATGTTACGAAACCTTACAGATCACGTAATCATCCCCCTTTCGTTTCCGGGATGTTACGGAACTTTACGGATTATGCACTAACACTTCCTTTTAATTTCCGACATGTCACAGAACGTGCTACAATGCCTTCTTTAACTTCCGGCATGTCACGGAATTTCACGAATTGCCTAATGATGGGTGCCAAGTACCTCGAAGTGGTCAAATGAGGGTCGCATCCCAACAACGGATGGTCCCCGGATGAAATTAGGGTATGACAACTATCATTGTAATCATTTCTCTTTCTACCATGGGGGGCACCACTTGTGCTACCAGGTCCCTCCACCTTTGGGCATACTTCTTAAAGGACTCGTGCTCCCTCTTGCTTATATTTTGCAATTGGATTTTGTCATGAGCCATGTCGGTATTGTATTGGTACTGCCTAGTGAAGGCAATAATCAAGTCCTTCCATGAGTGGATCCTAGATGCCTCCAAATTGGTATACTAGGTGACCGCTGCTCCGGCCAAACTCTCTTGGAAGAAATGCATTAACAACTTCTCGTCCCTGGAGTATGCCCCCATCTTTCAACAGTACATTTTTAGGTGATTCATGGGGAAAGTAGTCCCCTTGTACTTATCAAAATCTGGTACCTTGAACTTCGGGGGAATGACAACATCAGGCACCAAGCACAACTCTACCATGTCAATGAATGGGTAATCACCAAACCATTCGATGGCCCTTAGCCTCTCTTCGATGAGGTCCCATTTCTCCCTTCCTTCCACTGGCAGAGGCAATCTGCCCACGAAGAAGTGTTGAGGTTGCAACGGGCGGTGTTGAGGAGCCCCCGCAGCGTTGGGCTAAGGCATACCACTACACGTCGGTCCCTTAGTGGCGAACGTAATGTACGGTTCAAAGTCAACTTGAGCATGACCTCGAGGGTCTTCACGGTTTTCCCCCATAGGCTGAGGTTGCTGGCCTTCAAAAGGAACAAGAACAACGCAGTTAGCATTCTCTTTGGGCATGGGCACTGCATTGGGCAGTGTGTAGTTGGGGGGTAAGCCATAGGGGTAAGCATTCCTATTATGCCCCATGTGTGGACAACCTGTGCTGCCTAGCACTTCTTCTTCTTGATCCACGATCGAGGCCGTACCCAAATCAAATAAACATTAAAATGCAGTAACTAGGAAGTGATCCTAGGTTGTTTCTCAACGAGCAATGACTGACCAAATGTTCATAATATGCTTCGTTATAACAGTAACAATTGGGGGGTGTTTGTTTTATGAATTAAAGAACAAGCAGAATGTAATACGAAATTAATAGTATTAAAAACATGTTGTTTCCTCTGATTCATAAGCCATTCTCTTATCCTAGGTTATGAGGATTTCACCCCTAGCAGTTAACCACTTAATCCAACCCTAATTTAATTTACTAAGCGAAAATCAATTTAGGGTAGTCAATATGTGATTAAGCAACACATACACCAATTAAGCCCTTGTTCATTAAGCATGAACGTAATTTAAGCACAGTTGCAATTAATCAAACACAAAGTGTGCATAGATTAACAGAACGCATGTGGGTTAATTGGTGAAAAGAAAACCGATAGGAGAGCAACATTAAAAACAGAACCTCAAAGAGAGTTATGCTTCATCCTTAGAGGGAAAAAACACTATAAATTTAGCCTTCCATCAGTTCAACAAAAGTAGAAAACATAAAATGAAACTAGAAGCATAAACGTAAATGAAGCGAAAGGTAGAAAACGTAAATGAAGCTAAAGGCAGAAGAAGGAATAGAAACGAAATTGCAATTGAAAGCCGAAAATGGAAAATGCATTCACGTGAACAGTAATACAAAGCTAAAAAACGTAAAACCCTAAAACTCCATGCACTCAGCTTAGGTATTCTCTTATGAATAATAGAATCCCCTTTACACGAATCCCAAGGCTACTATTTATAAGGGTCACTCAAAGTCACTGGGCCCTATTACATTATTTTGGCCTAAAACGAAATAAAAATAACTGAACGCAATAAAAAATGATATTAGACGAAATCTAATAAAATTGTCTGCTCTCTTCAAGTCCAATCTGGCTCAACCCAATTGATAAAATTGAATAATAAATTTAACAATTAGAGTAAATCAATCCATCATGTACGGGATCAGTTGGTTCACTTGGTTTATGGCGAATGGATGGGTAGGATCTGCCTTGGCGGCGGCGCTAGTGGCAGCAACTACGACCGAATTGCTTTCCATCATTCGCTTCAATCTTAACATGGCCTCCATCATGGAGGCCATTTGATCCTTCAAGGCCTCCGTATCGGCCTTCATTTGCTCTTGCACCTCTTTTATCTCAGCCATGATTCTAGTTTTTAAACGGGTTTGATAGGGGTGCTTTAAAGCGTGTTTAGTTATGGTGTTTACTGCTAAAAGAACATAATGCAGTGAGTAATGTGACAAAGAACTAAACATGAATGCACGATAAAGATAAGTTGTCGAAGTATTGGACTTGCGCAGAATTTTTAGCAAAGACATAGGATTGATCCAAACTCATTTTCATTAAGGAACAAAATTTTTCATCTTGTCAAAATCAAAGTGAAAATGCAAACGCCTTAGCGGCTCCTAATTATGTGGGCCATCAAATCAATCATATGCTGACAATAATCGAGGAGCCCATGAACTTCCTCGGGAGCCGAGTACACATTCGCCATCACCTTGACTTTGGCTAATAGCCTTGGAAGCTCTTGGCTCCCATTCAAAGTGAAAGCGAACCTATCCATCCACATTATAGCTTCTTTGTGTAATGAATTGATCACTCTCTCCCTTGCTTCCCTTTTCACTTGCAGGACCGATACTTTAGCATGCTCGTCCTCTAATCTTTGCTCATGGCCAGTAGCTAGACTCAACTTTTCTTTGTACTGGTCAATGATAGCCCACATGTTTCTCTTCTGTCCTACTCAACTATTCGGACAAGCTTCTCTTTGACCTTTGACAAGCCTTTAACTTGTCCTCTAATATCATACCTTCGACTCTGGACTAGTCCCTCTTAGCCCTTTGGAGCTTGAGTTCGCTATTGCTGCCCCATAAAGCCCCTCGGAACTTGTTTCGGCCCCATTCCTCTTTTCGGGCCCTCTTTGTTTCTCGTTCCAATGTTGTGGCTGTAGTTGTGTTGACATCCCTCAGCTCGTCACATTCCTTTCTGACTCTGATGGCTGCCGTCTTGAACTTTTCCTTGACTACTTGCGTTCTTTCCAGTTCCACTTTTAAGGCTTGCACCTCTTCGCTTTCCTCAGGGACCTCAGTCTCTTCCTCACTTGAAACCCCTAGCTTTGGGAACCAAGTTATCTCTTGCGTCTGAGCCTTCAGCCACATGTGATAGCCACCAATGATCCCATTGCTGCTTCCTCTAAGCTTCTTGTCCTTTCTTTGCACCGCATTCCATGCTTTTTGGACACTTTGAAGCATTCTTGAATTGGGGTCACCAAAGCTGTTAGTCGATGAATACAACTAACTTTTGTGTAAGAAATATGTGCAAATTGTATCTAACTCCTCCCATTTATGGTCATTTTGTAGTGTTGTAATTACTTTTTGTTAAATATAGGCAATAAGTCTTAGTACTCCCATTTTGTGCATTTAATAATCATTCCCTTTCAATTTCAGGTAAATTAGGCAAGTTTGTGAAGTGCTGATTTTGATCTGCTCGCTAAGCCAATCTGTCGGCTTAGCGAGCCATCCGTTGAGCACACCATTCTTGCGACTGAGCACGAGGAAGAATATGGAAGAAGGATGAGTTATACATGCAAGCTGAGCAAGAGCTCATCCCGCTAAGCGCACCTCTTGCATCCATCCGCTAGGCGAGAAGACGCGCGCTAAGCCGAAATTCACTTACGTGCGCTAAGCGAGCCAGAGTCGCACTAAGCGCGAGAGCACCAACGGGACCACCTATTTAAGCATGAAATCAGAAATGGAGAGGGAGTTTGGGCTTTTCCTTAAGCTTCTGCATTTTTAGAGATTTCCAGAGAGAAAGGTCCAAGTTCCAGAGAGTTTTTGGAGCTTTTGTTGTGCGAATACTGGCAGAGAATTGAGCTTGAAGAGGAAGCCATCCTGAGAGCAAGAGATGAGTTTGTGAGTTGTTGTGAGGTTCTAGAGGTGGAGGAGACATCCCCACTACTTGTATTTCTTCAATCCTTCATTTTTCTCTTCTCTTTGTTGTAAAGGAACCTTCCCAGATATGGAGAGCTAAATCCTCTGTTGGTTCTTCCTTGTAGGTACTTGATGTAAATACCTTTATATCTATTTAATGATGTTTTATGTGCTCTCTGTGCTATCAATACATCATTTTAGTATGCTTTTGCCTTGATCACGTAGATGCATGCTTTGTTAGGATCATTCAATGGTGGGAACTGGTCTGATTCTTAGAACTTGATAGGACAGGGCTAGTTTATCGTATTATCACAAGGGATCAGGGTACAGTAACCTAGTTGTTTGTATGTTTGTCTTAATGTGGTTATAGTCAAGTTTAGTCCAACAAGAGGGATCTGAGGACGATGCTTGATCAGGATTAGGCTAGACTATCATGAGGGATCAAGGTTTAGCATTTCAGGAGACACCATAGAACACATGAGCATTGTTAAGTAGAGAATATTCTTACAACATCAGGCACCTAATAGGAAGACCAACACATTGTCTACTTGTCTTTACACATCATTACTCACGTGATTTTCCTTTTTAATAGTTAGTTTAGATACCTGTTCATAGTCCACACATATATTTTCATACAAGACACCTATTCATTGAATATAGCTTTACCAAGTAACACAAGTTCCCCGAGAGTTCGATACTCGGTTCTTACCACTTTATACTACTTGCGCGATCTGGTGCACTTGCTAGGTTCGATCAGAAGCCTCAGGTCATGAAAGGCGTAATACTCTCTTCTGACGGTGCTCCTCTCATGGGATAGCCAAGTTGTCTTATGGCAAGTACAAGATTATAATTGATGCAACCCCTCGTTCCCATCAAGGGGATGTTCGGGAACCCTTCACATGAGGACAAAACTCCGACCCCTCTTTCCTTCCATCGGGGGAACCAATTAACGGATGCCCCTACCATACTAGCCAAGAGCTGCTCCCAATTTGCTTTCCCTTTCTCAGAACACATCTGGTGACCTTGTAGGGGATAGGCGGGTCTACTTTCATGGCGGAAAATGTGAGAAACCATCCATACATAAATAGCGGGTGTGCCACAGACAATCCTTGTTCCGCTCTTGCATCTCCGATAAAATGTGTCATAGGCATCGGCCAACATCGTAACAACCAGACCTTCCTTTTTGTGGTGATAAGCAAGGAAAGTGTCGATCGCCGCTAGATCTACTAGCCCATCCACATTTGGAAAGAGGATGACTTTGAACACCAATAGCGCTAAAGCATCAATGAATGAGGCCCATTCTCCTTGATCTGCCAAGGCTTTCGCTTTCTCTTCCAAGTGCTTCCTTGGTATCCCAACCACACCATTTCTATTTTGTTTTACTCGATCCAATTCTTGCGCCGAGATTTTGACAACTTTGGCTATCCTCGCCATGGAGGGGTATAACCCAGAAAACAAATATGGTTTCCTTCCTCCTAGAGGGCATCCCAAGATCCCTTCAAATTCTTCTATGGTTGGTACTAACTAAAAATCCCCAAACGTGAAACACCTTAACAGCTGGTCGTAATATTGAATGAGGGATGCAATGGATTCAACAGACACTTATATCATAGCCAAATCCTAGATCTTTCCATATGTCTTGCAGAAAGCTTGACATTGGAGTTGATCCATCCACTGCGCTAACTCTTGCAAACTGGAAACTTCTAAGCTTTTGATTTTGACGTGATAGAACCTTTTTCTTAGACAAGGGTGCTTGATTCGATCCCATGTTTTTTTAGAATGAAAAACTCTATTGATCGATACTTCGACACCCTATCATGGAGGAAATATGATGAATACATGAGAGAATGCTTATGCCATGCATTTTACAGACACAAGAGCCCGGAAGATCATGTCTTCTTACTCACGAACATTGGGCATCATGGTTCATTCGCATTCATTACCATGGCGCCCCATGCATGCATTTAAGAAGGTGGTGCGGACCTTCTGACTTCCCGTGACAACATAACGAGACCAATGTAATGCATGAGTGACAACATAGTATGGGTATGCATGCATGAGAGCACGTGGTTGATAGCATGAAAAGAAACATACGGTCAAACAAGCATGGTAACGCAATCAAATAATGCCAAAATGACATAACAACATAGCAAGCACAGGAAAGACGCACACAAACATGACATACAAAGATATGCATGGCAACAACACGTAGCATGTTTGCTTTGTGCCCCTATTTTAGGAACCTAATGGGAGGGACTAAAAGTTCACTATTTAGTGATAATTCCCAACAACATAGCAAGCACAGGAAAGACGCAAACAAACATGACATACAAAGATATGCATGGCAACAACACGTAGCGTGTTTGCTTTGTGCCCCTATTTTAGGAACCTAATGGGAGGGACTAAAAGTTCACTATTTAGTGATAATTCCCAAGGTGGTTGCACATAACTTTCAAAGGTTTCTAGAGATATCATCCCCTTTGATATCAAACATTGTGCCGGTAGGGACTACCAGCAAAAACGTATCATCAAAGAGAAAAACTCTATATGAGATTTCACTTTCATCAAGCAAGTCGAAGACTTAGCATGACCACAGATTCACCTCCACTTTCTATGTTCCCATGGACCCGGGTATAGGGCCCTTAATAACTCACTGTGTGTGCAAAAAGTGTAGGTGTCGTGTGTGCATCAAATGAACAAATATTTATCAATCCATGTATTAAATAAACAACTACACAAAATACAAAAGCATCAAAGGAGTTACATGAATACAAGAACATAAAAGAAAGTAAAGAGAAACAAACAAAAGAGAAAGTCATGATAAAAAAAATGGACACAGATTAAATGGCTTAACTCTCTAAAAAAAGTCCAAGTGGAGTCGCCAACTGTCGCAACCTACTCACGGGTGCGTCTTCCAAGGAAGGAAAACATGCAGAGTCGCCACCAACATTTATTTGAGGGAAACGTTAGAAAAACCAAAAGGGGTCTACGAATTTAAAGGATAAAAGGTTTGGGAGTTGTTTATGTGCGGGGAAGGTAATAGCACCCCACACGTTCGCCTCAAGGGACGACAGCCTTTAATCAAATGTGCAAAATCATGACTTCAATTCTTGTTTATTTTTCCCTTTTTATGTATTTTACTTTTTGGGGTTGACAAGAGCGTGGCTCTGGCTCCTATGTATCCTCAATTGCGATGAGGAACTTAGACCTACGTAGTTCTTTGAAAGAAAGAAAGTTATGTGTAGGGTTGATTTTAGACTTTTGAAAGGTTCATTTTAACCGATAAAAATAAAAGAGACCGTTAAGGCGTTGGACCTTTGAACGGATTTCAAGTGATTTTCTTGTGGATAAATGCTTGATTTGTGTGTTGATTTTAGCTTTGGTTTCACTTGGTTACCTTCAAACTCATTAAAAGAGGACTTGCAAAGTAAATGACCGGTTGAAACTTTATTTTTCAATGATTAACCGAGGTTATGACACAAACGATCGGTTGAATTTTTAGTTTACATTGATTAAGTGAGATTATGGCACATTTAATCGGTGGAAACTCGATTTACTATGATAAAAATGAGATTACAGCACAATTAATCGGTCTAAACTCACTTTACACAAGGAAATGAGATCACTATTGGTAGAAGAATGAAAATAAAGATGCGAAAAGCAAGAGTGGACCCCTAAGGGTTCATAGAATGAATTCACAACTTCAAAAATAGAAACTAACCGATTGATGAACGAAGAATGATGAAGAATGGACGAAGAACGATCACAAAATTGATCACGGAAACGTTACGGAAGTGCCTCGGCCTTGTTTTTTCTTCTCAATAATTTTAGTGAAAACCTCTCAATCTAAGAAGCTAGACCCTTCTCCTCAGCCCCCTAACACCTATTTATAGGAAATGAGGGGAGGAGGTTGCACAGCAGCTCGCCCAAGCGAGCTCATGTCGCCCAGGCGAGCTGGTTACTTTAACCCTAAGCTTTCTGGTGGCATGGGCGAGCCAGGGTCCTGAAAAAGTCACCAAATGACCATTTTGCCCTCCCTTTTGGTTATTTTCTGCATTCTTTTCTGAAACATCGAAAAACCTTACGGATTGTGCGGCAATTGGTGTTAAGCAGCTCAATTTGGCAGGCAAGAACCCAAATGTTTGCAAATGATTGTCCCCAGACGAAATTTGGGTATGACAACATACTTGGAAATCACAAGGTGGAACTTCTTTAGTTTTGTGAGCATTGCGTCTATGGGAAACAATATTAAACGAAGTTTCCAAAGGTTGTGAACACAACAAAGGCCATGTTAGACTACGTCCATTCTGACTATTGGGGGCCTTTGAGAGTTCCATCACTAGGAGGGGCAAGGTATTTCATCTCCATCATTGATGATTACTCTAAGATGACATGGGTAATCATGATGAAGCAAAAATTTGCAGCTTTCAAATTTTTCAAGCATCAAACGATTCTTATGAACAATCATACAAGAAAGATAGTAAAGTGTCTTAGAACTGACTATGGCTTGAGATTTTGTAAAGATGAAGGCATATCAAGATAGCACATTGTACCCTATACTCCACAACAAAACAAAGTAGTTGAAAGAACGAACAAGACCATGTTTGAAAGGGCTAAATGCATATTATTCAATTCAGGATTGAATAGGAGTTTCTAGGCTAAGGTAGTCAGCACAACATGCTATCTCGTGAATTTCTCACTATCCACTACCATAGACTTCAAGACCCCTATTTAGGTATGGTCTAACAAACCAGTTGAATACTCAATGATGAAGGTGTCTGGATGTCCGACATACTCTCACGTAAGTGAAGGTAAGTTAGAGCCCTTTGCCAAGAAGGGATTCTTTATGGGCTATGGAGATGGAGTCAAAGGAATCCAAGTCTGGTCCCCATCTAAAAGAAAGATTATTCTGAGTAGAGATATCATTTTTGACGAACTTTCTATGCCGCATTCTAAATCTGATGAAGATTTAGGCAAGGTTATGGATGTCACTAAGTAGGTGGAGTTTAAGAGCTCCATAATCAGAAACATTAGTGATAAAAAGTAGTTTGACACACCTGATGAAACTAATTAGGATCTTCAAATGCACCCTCAACATCATAATTCAACACCAGTTGAGGGGACTGACTGGACAGGTTAAAACTATCCGAACAGCCCAAAACCATAACATTTAGAATGTCACAAAAATCAAAGTTCCTGAAAGATATGACTTTGATATAATGTCTTATGTACTACAAGTAGTAAAAGAAATTTATTCATTCGAACCAACCACTTATCAGGAAGAAATTTCTTGTTCTGAAGCTGAGGAGTGGATGATGGCTATGAATGAAGAAATTGAATCCCCTCAAAAGAACCATACTTAGGTGCAAGTGGATCTTTAAGATGAAATCTGGATCATCCATTGAAGATGTCATATGTTTTAAAGTATGTTTGGTAGCTAAGGGCTACTATCTGAAGGAATGACTGGACTATAATGAGATATCCTCTCTAGTAGTTGGACATACCTCCATGCGTATTTTGCTGGCCCTAGTGGAAACTCTGGACATGGAGTTAGAGCAATTCAATGTCCAAACTACCTTTCTCAAGGAAGACTAGAGCAACACATTCTGATGCAACAATTGAAGGTTTTGTGGTGGAAGAAAAGGAAAATTATGTCTATAGATTGAAAAGGTCTCTTTATGGGATGAATTAATCACCAAGGCAGTGGTGCAAGAGATCTGATGAATTCATTGTCATTCATTGGTACCTTAAAAGTCCTTATGACTCATGTGTATATAATAGCAAGGTGGACGATGATTCCCACATCTATCTAGTACTCAATGTGACAACATGCTCATAGAATCTCAAAATTTGTTGGCAATTCAGAAGCTGAAGTCATTTGAGATGAAGGACATGGGAACTGCTGAAAAGATTCTTGGCATGGAGATCAAGAGGGATTGAGTCCAGAAGAATCTTTTTCTATGTCAAAAGGAATACATTTTGGGATGTCATTTGCAAAACTAGTATGTACTTCTCTGAATGAGTCCATTTGTCTATCTAAACTCAATACTACTTTTCATACCATAATTTCATCCGGGGACAATTGTTCGTCAACATACGGACTTTGGCTGGCCAATTTAAGATGCTTAACACTCATCGCCACGTAATCCGTAAAGTTTCGCGATGTTTTGGAAAGAAATCAGCCAAAAACACAAAATGAGGAGGGGTTGCAATCATCAAAATAAGGGGTGTAACTAGCATTAGGCCCATCTAGGCCCATCTAGAACATTCTGAAAGGGGGTGCACTCATCAAACTGGGGGGTGTAACAAGCATTGGCCCCATCTGGGCCCATCTAAAACATTCTGGAGCAGGGTTGCACTCATCATACTAGTGGGTGTAAGTAGCATCAAGCCCATCTAGAACATTCTGGAGGGGGTGCACTCATCAAACTAGGGGTGTAACTAGCATTGGGCCATCTGGGCCAATATAGAACATTCTGGAGGGGGGTGAACTGATCAATTGGGGGGTGCACTCAAGAAACTTCATCAGGAAGCAACCCTATTTTTTTTGCTATAAATAGGGGAGGGGGCTGAGTTTAAGGGGTTCAACATTTTTTGCACTGAGTTTTCACTTGGAATTAGTGAGGAGAAGAAGAAAGAAGGAGAAAATCCAAGCCAAGGTGCTTCCGTAACGCTTCCGAGACGTTTCCGTGATCGATTCCGTGGACGTTCTTCATTGTTCTTCGTTCTTTCTTCATTTTTCTTCGATCTTCAACTGGTTAGTTTTTGATTTTGAAGCTTTCAATTCATTCTATGCACCCTTAGGGGTCCATTCTTGCATTGTATGTTTTCATCTTCATTCTTCTACTTTCGGTATTTCTTTTCTTCGTTTTAAGCGAGTTTCGACCGATCAATTAATCCATAATCTCACTTAATCGATGTTTAAATGAATTTCAACCTATCGTTTGTGTTGTAATCTCGTTTAATCCCCCTTAAAATAAAATCCAGCCGACTATTCATGTCGTAACCTCAGTTAAAAACCAAAAAATAATAAAATAAAAAAATATCTGGAAATAAAAATAAAATAATAAAACATCTGAAAATAAAAATAAAATAATAAAATATCTGAAAAAGTAATAAAATAATAAAAGATCTAAAAAATAACAATAAAATAAGTGTCAACCAAACATTTTACTTTGAAGTTCCGTTAAATGAGTTGAGAAATAACCAAGTGAAACTAAGGCTAAAATCAACTCACAAATCAAACATTTGCTCGCGAAAAGGTCATTCGAAAACTGTTTCAAGGTCCAACGCCTTAAACGGTCGTTAAGAACTATGTAGGTTTGAGTTCCTCAACGCAATTGAGGATACGTAGGAGCAAAAGCCCTGCTTTTGTCGACGCCAAAAGAGATCGTTCAAGGTCCAACGCCTTAACGTTTCTCACCCAATAGAGAACGTTCAAGGTCCAACGCCTTAACGTTTCTCACCCAAAAGAGATCATTCAAAGGCCCAACGCCTTAACGTTTCTCACCTTTCAAAAATCAAGAGATCGTTCAAAGGGTACAGCGCCTTAATGAACGATTCTCCTTTTTCAAGAATCAAAAGATCATTTAAAGGTCCAACGCCTTAAAATGACTTTTGTTCGATTAAAATCAATCATGCGAAAAAAGATAAAAACAATTTAACCAATGTTTAGTTTGAAAGAACTACGTAGGTCTGATTTCTTCATCACACCCGAGGATACCTAGGAGCGAGGGAAACACCACTTGTCGACCACAAAAAAGTAAAAAACATAAAAAAGGCAAGAAAAACTTAAAAACATAAAAAGGGAAAATATATAACTTTGAAGTCATGTTTTGCACACTTGGTTGAAGGTTGTCGTCCCTTGTGACAGGCGTGTGGGGTGCTAATACCTTCCCCGTGCGTAAACAACTCCCGAACCCTTATTTTCAAAATATACAGACCATCGTCTTTTTGGTTTTTCCGACGTTTTCCTCGAATTAACATTGGTGGTGACTCCACGCATGTTCCTTTGATGCAAGACACACCCTTGGCCCACACGAGAGGCCTTTTTCGCGCCTCCACCGGATGGCAGGTCGCGACAGTTGACAACTCCACTGGGGACTGTTTTTTAGAGAGTTAGGCCTTCTAACCTTGTGCAATATCATGACTTCCCTTTTGTCGGTTTCCCTTTTATTCTCTTATGTTTTTGTATATAACTCTTTGATGCTTTAGTGTGTTTTTTAAAATGTATGCATGAGATAGATATTGTCGCAACCTACCCTTCGGCGGGAGGGCGACGCGAGGGCTCACGAGTGAGTCTTCCAAGGGAGGAAGGCGCGCGCAGTCACCACCAGCGTTTTTTCGAGGAAAACGTTGGAAAAACCAGAAAGGTGTGGTTTACGAACTTTAATCGTGAAAGGTTCGGGAGTTGTTTTTACGCACGGGGAAGGTATTATGATGTAAGCTCCATTTGAGCTTGTAGGCCTAGGATCTTCTTCATCAATGGATTCATTTGCTTCTTGGAAGATGAATGGCAAAGGAATGGAGAAAGGAAGAGAGAGAGGAGATGCCACTTCAAGGAGAAGATGAGTCTAGAAGAAGCTTACCACCATAGGAGGCCATGGATAAGAGCTTGGAGGAAGAAGGAGATGAGTGAAGGGAGAGGGAGAGAAGAGCACGAAATTTTGTGCTCTAAATGAGCTCTGAAATCTGAAGTTTAATATTCAAATGATCAAAGTTCAAAAAAATGCACACATATGACCTCTATTTATAGCCTAAGTGTCACACAAATTTGGAGGGAAATTTGAATTTCAATTAAAATTTCACTTGAATTTGAAATTGAATTTGTGGAGCCAAACTTTGGAGCCAAAATTTCACTAATTATGATTAGTGAATTTTAGTTATGGTTCAGCCCACTAATCCAAGATCAATTCCAAGATTCTCCACTAAGTGTGCTTAGGTGCCGTGAGGCATGTAAAACATTAAGGACATGCACAAAGTGTGACTATATGTTGTGGCAATGGGGTGTAGTAAGAAAATGCTCACCTCCCCCTCTAAAATTTAATTGGATTGGGCTTCTACCAATTCAATTAAATTTATTTCCAACCACACACATCAAATATTCACTTAGTGCATATGAAATTACAAAACTACCCCTAATACAAAAACTAGTCTAGGTGCCCTAAAATACAAGGGCTGAAAAATCCTATATTTCTAGGGTACCCTACCTACATTATGGAGCCCTAAATACAAGACCCAAAATTAATGAAACCTTAATCTAATATGTACAAAGATAAGTGGGCTCATACTTAGTCCATGGGCCCGAAATCTACCCTAAGGCTCATGAGAACCCTAGGACCTTCTCTTACATCTTTGGTCCAATCTTCTTGGAGTCTTCTATCCAATGCCCTTGGGGGTAGGATTGCATCATTCCCTCCCCCTTGAAAAGGATTTGACCTCAAATCCAGAGGCTCTTGAAACTCATTAATTTTTTCCTCAACACCTGTAAAAAGAATAAAAACATATGTATTAGTGATGTTGGGTATGTTAGAGTACGGTAAGGACTGGAAACCCCTTTCCCGTCCATCTTCCCATAAGAGAATATAGTTCCTCAACAACTCAATGAGTGGTGCTACAAGTATAGAAAAATATGGGACAAACCTTTTGTAAAAGTTTATTAAGATATTGAAGCCTCAAATTTCCCTTATACTTGGTGGAGTAGGCCACTTAGGAATGACCTTTATTCTCTTAGGGTCCATGGGAAGCCCTTGATCACTATTTAAAAAGTTAAGGAAAGTAATGGAATAAAACATACCTTTTTCTTTATTTTCATGTTGATTATTCCTAAAAAAAATTACGACAAACCTAAGGTGTCCCACATGAGCACCTAGGTTTTCATTGTAACAAAAAATAAGAACAAACCTACCTAATGAGTCCCTGTGTACACAAATCATGAAGATTTTGGGTGCATGAGTGATTTTACAAAAGATTGTTGCACCACTCAACACATTCATCATACCACCTATCATAGGGATTTGGTGCCTAATAATACCTATTTTAGGCACCAACAAAGAACAAGGATTTAAGCTCTTGCGAACCAAGCCCTCATCCAACAACTCCTTTACTTGAGGAATAACCTCAAGCTCAAGAGGTATGGCGGTGCTAAGGGATGTTTCCCTTGATAGGAGAAGGTAGAAAGATTGTTTAAGAAGGAGTGCTATTTTAATATCACCTTTTGTTGCAAAATGATTTTCCTTCTTTACAATCTTCTTGGAAGAATCCTTTTCCTTCCCCTTGGCCTTTGAAGACAAGGCCTTACTATCCTTCTTTTTCGTTTGCTTTTCTAGTTTTTCTTCCTCATCCCTCTTATCTTTCATAGTTAGTTGATCTTTGGCCACCTGTGAAGGTGTTTGAGGATGCAGCACAAATTTAGTGCCAAGATGGGTGAGGGTAATTTCATTAGTTAGGCCATTGTAAATGATCTTCCTATCAAATTGCCATGGCCTTCCTAAAAGAATATGTACTGCCTCCATGGGAACTATATCACAATTAACTTCATCCATATATGTCCCAATAGAGAAAGGTACCTTCACTTGTTGGTTAACTATCATTTCCCCTTGCTCATTGAGCCATTGAAGTTTATAAGGTTTTTGGGTGGGGAATAATAGTTAGGTTCAACTTGGAAACTAATCTTGTGCTACAAAAATTGCAACAAGATCCACTATCAACAATGAGAGAACAAGTTTTATCTAAAATTTTGCATCTTGTATTGAAATTCTGATACTGAGGACGGATGTCGTACAGGATGTCACGACATCGCGCTTCAGAACATGCAGATTGTATATGACAGTATGAACAGATTAAACAAGTAAATAACACAAGAGAATTGTTAACCCAGTTCGGTGCAACGTCACCTACATCTGGGGGCTACCAAGCCAGGGAGGAAATCCACTAAAATAGTATTAGTTCGAAGATCTAACAGCCACTGTATACAACCTTCTCACCTAACCACTACCCATGCAACTTCTACCTAAGAGCCACTCTTAGATATGAGAACCCCTCTCACTCCCTCTCAATCACTCACCCGTGTTTACAAACAAATCAAAGACACACCAGAGATTGCTCTCTGAACAATAGAGATCAACTCTGCACACTCAGGTCCAACACTTGATGTTAGGGTAACATCAAGGTGGCTCACAAAACACTCAAGTCACAAAACTCACAAAATAACTCTTCAATCTCTGACTTGATTAAAAACCCGTGCAGCCTTCATGTTTATATAGCAGTGTACGTATCTGGGCTGCAACAACTTGCGCTGGATAAGCTCTATCATTCTCCTGAAAAATCTGCACTTAAAGATCTAAAAGATAAAGTTTTATCTTTTAGTTTTTATCTTCAATCTCTAATCCCTGAACGAAACTATTCAAGTTTGTAATTCAATCTTTAATTATCTTTTAATTCGTTCCTAAAGATAGAGCTCCTAATCTGTTGCTGACTGCACATTAATCTGTTAAAGATATAACAGATTTATGTGTCCAGTATTTTCGGGCAGGATGTCCTGGACATTGTATCCGACATCGTGGATCCTGCAGCTTCAATTCTTCATTTGACATTTTATCTTGCCTTGTGCATTGTGCAGCCCAATCTGATTCCTTGACATAATGTTAGACATCATGTGCAGCAACTCCAGCTTTCCTTCATTGTCTAAGTGCTTATGTTTTAACAAAATTTTAGCCAATCTTTTAAAACTAAGTAAAGCTAAGCACTAACAATCTCTCCCTTTGGCAAATTTTGTCTAAAACATACTTAGACACTTCCTGAGCAGGTACGAGCAGTCATGCAAGTGGGATCAGCAACTTTCATTATCAGAGTAATCAAGCACAGCAGTATCTGTAGTGGTGACAGCAAAATTCTGCAAGTTGCAAATCTACAAGTCTTTTCCAGGATGTCAAGACATCTCACGTGACATCAGCTTTCTGCTCCCCCTGTCTCCATGCTCTTACTGCTGTGAAGTGAATATTCTTCTATCAGCTACTAGTTTCAGTAGCTTACATCAATCATCATCAGCAGCAGCAGTATAAATACTACTCCCCCTCAAAATCATATAAATACTACTCCCCCTCAAAATCATAAATCATGCATAATATCCTACTACTCCCCCTTTTTAGACAGAATTTGGCAAAAGTAGAATGCATGAAATTAATGTGCAAATATTACAGACCAATAACAATCAATTGTTCAAAGGGACATGCCCCAATAGCTAGTAAGAGTAAAAAGCAAAAAAAAATAAAGGTCTGATGGTCATGGGGTGGCATCAGAATCATCATCATCTGATTCTGTATCCTCTGCTGCATCTTCTTCTTCCTCAGCTGCTTCTCCATCATCAACGCCATTGTCTGAGAGTCTTTTGATCAGGCGTTCCAGCTCCATTTTCTTCTCTGTGTTGGCTTTGATGGTTGCCTCCAGCACCTTGCATGTGTCCTTGAGTTCAGCAATCAAATCATCCTTGGACACAGCACCTGAAGCAGCAGCTTTCCCTGATGTCGAGACAATGTCTGGGACATGTGTCCCCTCAAACAGTTTGTAATGCAGGGATAGAGGAGATTCTCTCTTCTTCACAGAGTCAATGTTGTTTAAAATATTGGGATGTTGACTCAACATAATGCCACACAATACAGTTGGGAAGGCAATGGGTAATTTGACAGCAAAAGATTCTGAATGCTTAATAGTTTGATCAAAAATATAGTTTCCAAAATTAAATTTGGACTTGGTTCCAACAGCATACAGAAATTTACCCAAACCTGTGGCAACAGTGGAAGTATGATTGGTGGGTACCCAGTTGGCAGTGCCAATCCTATGCAGGATTGCATACTTCACACTTAGCTTCCCTGCAGAAAGCTTCCCTTTCTTTGGCCAATGCTGGACTTGCTTGGCAGTGATTTCCTTGGCAATTTGATGCTCAGAAACAGCAATATCCACCACTCCTTCAGTTGGTCTGCCCAGGTACTTGTTGATTACAGCAGGGGAGAATCTAATACATTTTCCTCTGACAAACACTTTCTGATACTCATCATTCTTTCTGTTTGTTATGTCAGAGGGAATGTTGATAATGAATTCCCTGACTAGACTTTCATAACAATCTCCCAACTTGGTGACAGTTTTCAGCAGTCCAGCAGCCTTGATGAGGTCCATGATCTCCTTGCAATCCAAGGCATCTCTCCCCAGTTCTCTTTCTAAAGCAAGTCTGCGTTGATATACAAATTTCCACCTTTCAACATTGCCAATGGAGTGGAATGAAATGTTGTCCAATGGGGCATCAGGGACATTTCCAGGCACCTTTTTCCCTGATTTCTTGGCTCTCTTGATGTCGGGAACATCTAGTTCGACATCATCATCAGAATCAGATGAGGAAATTTCTTTCCTCTTCTTGGAAGGGATTGCAACTTTGCTCCATCTGGATGTGGTAGGAGTGATTGGTGTGCTCTTCTTCTGTGCAGTAGTTTTGATTCGTCCAGACCTAGTAATGGGGGTTTTTCCCTTTCTGCTTTGTAATCTTTCTGCAATGCCAGGTGCCAACTTTTTGGCAATGGGTTCCTCATCAGATTCTACTTCTTCTAGGTCAATGAAGTCACCTGGAGCAGGTTCTGGTGCCCTTGGTGCAGGGGTCTCCTCTGTGACTTGATCCTCTTCCTCTGTTGATTTCTCTTCACTGGATGAAGAGAGGACTTCAGCATTTGGGGTGGAAGATGTTGGGACATCTTTATCAGCATCAGGGACAGAAGCATTTTTCAAAATGCTATTCACAAAACTGCGGATCTTCTTATCCATCTCAGTGTCTTCTTCCCTAGGGCTTGTTGCAAAGCTAGGGTTTTCAGAAATCTTCACTCCCTGTTGTCTTTTAGGGACCAGTTTCTCAGGAACAGGGCCTGGACCAGGAATCATTTGTATGGATTGGATATTGAGTGCAGGTTGTTCCTGGTTTGATGGAGTTTTGGAGGATGATGGAGATGATGGTACAGAGGGTGAAACAGGGGATGAGGTTTCTTTTGGTGAGGTAGCCATGGAGAAGCAGAGCTTTGGGAGTGGTTTCGTGAATATCTGAGAAGTGTTGGGGAATGCTGATGCAAACGAGATTGCCACGAAAATGTAAGTTTGAATGAGGAATGTAGGAGAACGTGTGAAACGGAGGTTGAATTTGTTTTGGCCCAGTAGTGAACGTGCTATTAATGTTGAGTGAGAAGTTTGAGCACGTTCAGATAGAAGTAACTGCTATAACTCCTCTAGCAGACAAATGCCCAGCTTGCCCCTCAGTTTTTCAAACTGATTTGCATCCAATGCCTTTGTGAAAATATCTGCTACTTGTTCCTCAGTGGCAACATGCTCCAGTGTGATAACTTTATCATCAACAAGATCTCTAATATAGTGATGTCTAATGTCAATGTGCTTGGTTCTGCTGTGTTGAACAGGATTTTTAGAAATATTAATAGCACTCATGTTGTCACAGTACAATGTCATGACATCTTGTTCGACATTGTACTCCTTCAGCATCTGCTTCATCCAAACTAGTTGTGAACAGCTGCTTCCTGCTGCAATATACTCTGCTTTTGCAGTAGATAGGGACACACAGTTCTGCTTCTTGCTGAACCATGAAATAAGATTGTTTCCCAAATAGAAACATCCACCAGAAGTGCTTTTTCTGTCATCTGCACTTCCAGCCCAATCAGCATCACAATATCCAACCAGCATTGAATCTGAACAATGACAGTACATAATCCCATAGTCACTGGTGCCATTTACATATTTCAGAATTCTCTTTACTTGATTCAAGTGACTTATCTTGGGATTGGCTTGATATCTTGCACAAACACCTACTGCAAAGGTGATGTCAGGTCTGCTTGCTGTTAAATATAGTAAGCTCCCAATCATGCTTCTGTACAGACTTTGATCAACACTGGTGCCAGCTTCATCCTTTGACAGCTTCAAGTGAGTAGGTGCAG
Organism: Glycine soja; assembly: GCF_004193775.1. Classification (NCBI taxonomy): domain Eukaryota; kingdom Viridiplantae; phylum Streptophyta; class Magnoliopsida; order Fabales; family Fabaceae; genus Glycine; species Glycine soja. Next base: position 24,280,799 of record NC_041003.1, on the reverse strand, counting down.
GTGTTCTTTTATGGCTGGCATTTTCCATCCCAAACTTCTTGACAATGTTCTTTGCATACTTGCTTTGTGAGAGGAATATGGAGTCTTCCATCTGCTTCACTTGGAGTCCCAGAAAATAAGTCAGCTCTCCAACAAGACTCATCTCAAATTCAGATTGCATCTGTTGGACAAAATGTCGAAGCATCTCATTCGACATCCCTCCAAACACAATGTCATCAACATATATCTGTGCTATCATCAAGTTTTTAGCATCTTGTTTGACAAAGAGAGTCTTGTCAATTCCTCCCTTCCTATACCCTTGCTGAGTAAGGAACTCTGTTAGCCTTTCATACCAAGCTCTTGGAGCTTGCTTCAATCCATAGAGAGCCTTCTTGAGCCTGTATACATGATCTGGATGAGTTGGATCTACAAATCCCTTTGGCTGCTCCACATAGACTTCTTCATTCAGGTATCCATTCAGAAACGCGCTCTTCACATCCATCTGGTACAGCTTGAATTTGAGGATGCAAGCTACACCAAGTAACAATCTGATGGACTGAAGTCTAGCAACAGGGGCGAAAGTTTCATCAAAGTCTACACCTTCAATCTGAGTGTAGCCTTGAGCAACAAGTCTGGCCTTGTTTCTGGTTATAACACCTTCTTCATTGGTTTTGTTCTTGAAGATCCACTTGGTGCCAATCACATTAGTTCCCTCGGGTCTAGGAACTAGCTCCCAAACTTCATTCCTTTTGAATTGCTCCAATTCTTCTTGCATAGCATTGATCCAGAACTCATCAGTCAGTGCCTCTTTCACATTCTTTGGCTCAGTTTTGGAGACAAAGCATGAATTGGAGACAATCTCAATCTCCCTTGATCTTGTAGTGACTCCTCTGTTTGGATCTCCTATAATCAGCTCCTTGGGGTGCATCTTCTGGATTCTAATGGAGGGACTCTTGTCAGGTTGATTGATGTTTGGTTCATCTGTAGCAGAATCAGAGTTTTCTGCATTTTCTGCATTTTCTGCACTTTTAGCTGTATCTGCTACATTGTCTCCCGATGTTCTGACATCGTCTTCGACATCCTTCTTTCTTGCTGGAGTTAGATCATCAACAACCACATTGATGGATTCCATCACAGTTCTGGTTCTGGAATTGAATACTCTATATGCTCTGCTGTTTGTAGAGTATCCCAAGAATATTCCTGCATCACTCTTGGGATCCATCTTTCTCCTTTGCTCTCTATCTGCCAAAATGTAACATGGACTTCCAAAGATGTGGAAGTGCTTGACTGTTGGCTTCCTCCCTTTCCAGATTTCATACAGTGTGGTTGGAGTCCCTCTTCTAAGTGTGACTCTGTTGTGGATATAGCATGCTGTGTTCATGGCTTCAGCCCAGAGATTATAGGGAAGTTCTTTGGCATGAAGCATGACCCTAGCAGCTTCTTGCAAAGTCCTATTTTTCCTTTCAACTATGCCATTTTGTTGTGGTGTGATGGCTGCAGAGAACTCATGAGTGATGCCTTCAGATGTGCAGAATTCAGTAAACTTGCTGTTTTCAAACTCTCTGCCATGGTCACTCCTAATTCTCTTGATGACACAGTCTTTTTCTCTTTGAAGTCTTAGACTCAACTCTTTGAATACTTCAAAGGTGTCTGATTTCTCTCTGATAAAGTTGACCCAGGTAAATCTGGAGAAATCATCCACAACAACATAGGCATACCTCTTTCCTCCAAGGCTTTCAACTTGCATAGGCCCCATCAAGTCCATGTGAAGTAGTTCCAGCACCCTGGAAGTGGTCTGATGTTGAAGCTTCTGGTGGGACATCTTGACTTGCTTTCCAATCTGACATTCACCACAGATTCTGCCTTCTTCTATTTTCAGATTGGGAATGCCTCTAACAGCACCTTTGTCAATGATTTTCTTCATGCCTCTTAAGTGCAGATGTCCAAATCTTTGATGCCATATTTTGACTTCATCTTCTTTGGAGGATAGACATGTGGAGGAGTAACTGGTTTCTTGAGGTGTCCATAGGTAACAGTTGTCCTTTGATCTGCTGCCCTTCATTAGAACTTCACTCTTCTCATTTGTCACCAAGCATTCTGACTTTGTGAAGTTTACATTGAATCCTTCATCACACAACTGACTGATGCTGATCAAGTTTGCAGTCAGTCCCATCACCAGCAGTACTTTGTTCAGATTAGGAAGTCCATCATGGACTAGCTTTCCCATTCCAGTGATCTTTCCTTTAGAGCCATCTCCAAATGTCACATAGCTAGTGGAGCAAGGTTCAATGTTCACCAGGAATTCTTTAACTCCTGTCATGTGTCTGGAACAACCGCTATCTAGGTACCAATCTTCCTTAGCTGATGCTCTAAGTGAAGTATGAACAACAAGACTAACAATCTTGTGTTTTGGAACCCACATCATCTTCCTTCCGCTGCTGCTACTTTGAGTTCCATGATGTGGATGGCCATGTAGATGATAGCAAAAGGGCTTTATGTGACCATACTTGCCACAGTAGTGACACCTCCACTTCTTTCTTTTGCTCTTTTTCTGTTGCGTTCCATGATGTCGAGACCGATGTTGTGACATCGTGGCTCCAGTGCTGTTTTTGGCAGGAACAAATTCTGTCATGGTTGTTCTGCCAGCAGATTTATGATTAAATCCAAGTCCTCTCTGGTTTCCAACATTCTTCCCAAGCTGTAGCACCTCATCAAGCATATCTGAGCCTTTATTCAGCATCTTTATTGATTTTGTCATGTTTTCCAGTTTAGAGTTCAGAAAACCAATTTCTCCTTTAAGCTCAGAGATCTCCTCTTCATGTGCCTCCTTCTCAGCCTCCAGATTTGCAATGATCTTCTTCAGTTGAGCTTCTTGCTGAAGAATCTTCTCACTTTTGATGCATAGTTCTCTATAGGATATAGCAAGCTCATCAAAAGTGATTTCAATATCAATATCACTTGAATCTTCATCAGATTCAAATCTCCCAGTGAGTGCATTCACATCTCTGTCAGAATCACTTTCTTGTTCACTCTCTGTATCATCAGACCAACATACAGAAAGTCCTTTCCTCTGCTTCTTGAGATGGGTGGGACATTCAGCTTTGATGTGTCCATAGCCTTCACACCCATGGCATTGAATTCCTTTGCTGTGACTGGGCTTTTCATCTGACTTCTTCTGGTATTCACTACCTTTCCTGATGTCGAAAGGGATGTTCCGGACATGTGGTTTCTGCCTCCTGTCCATTCTTTTCAGCACTTTGTTGAACTGTTTTCCAAGGAGCACAACTGCGTTAGTCAGACCTTCATCAGTATCCAGGTCATACTCATCTTCTTCTCCTTCATCATTGGACACGAACGCCAGGTTCTTGCTCTTCTTTTCAGTCCTATCCGAGAGTCCTAGCTCAAAGGTTTGAAGGGAACCAATGAGTTCATCTACTCTCATGTTGCAAATGTCTTGGGCCTCCTCTATTGCAGTGACTTTCATGTCAAATCTCTTAGGCAAAGATCTGAGGATCTTTCTCACCAGCTTTTCATTTGTCATCCTTTCTCCCAAGGCAGTGCAAGCATTGGCAATTTCAAGAATGTTCATGTGGAAGTCATGAATGCATTCTTCCTCCTTCATCTTCAGATTTTCGAATTTTGTAGCCAATAGTTGCAATCTGGACATCTTCACTTTGGAGGTTCCTTCATGGGTGGTTTTCAGAATCTCCCATGCATCCTTGGCAACTGTGCATGTGTTGATCAATCTGAAGATATTCTTGTCAACTCCATTGAATAGGGCATTCAAGGCTTTGGAGTTTCCAAGTGCCAATTCGTCTTCTTCTTTTGTCCAGTCTTCTTCTGGCTTCAATTCATCAGTGGGCTTTCCTTCTGCGTCCAGCATCTTGGGATGTTCCCAGCCTTTGATGACAGCTTTCCAGGTTCTGCTATCCAGTGATTTGAGGAAGGCCACCATCCTTGCTTTCCAGTATTCATAGTTGGTTCCATCCAGAATTGGTGGTCTGTTCACTGGTCCTCCTTCTTTCTCCATGTTCATAAGAATTTATCTCCCTAGATCTCACTCAGTGATTTAGAGTGCCCGCTCTGATACCAATTGAAATTCTGATACTGAGGACAGATGTCGTACAGGATGTCACGACATCGCGCTTCAGAACATGCAGATTGTATATGACAGTATGAACAGATTAAACAAGTAAATAACACAAGAGAATTGTTAACCCAGTTCGGTGCAACGTCACCTACATCTGGGGGCTACCAAGCCAGGGAGGAAATCCACTAAAATAGTATTAGTTCGAAGATCTAACAGCCACTGTATACAACCTTCTCACCTAACCACTACCCATGCAACTTCTACCTAAGAGCCACTCTTAGATATGAGAACCCCTCTCACTCCCTCTCAATCACTCACCCGTGTTTACAAACAAATCAAAGACACACCAGAGATTGCTCTCTGAACAATAGAGATCAACTCTGCACACTCAGGTCCAACACTTGATGTTAGGGTAACATCAAGGTGGCTCACAAAACACTCAAGTCACAAAACTCACAAAATAACTCTTCAATCTCTGACTTGATTAAAAACCCGTGCAGCCTTCATGTTTATATAGCAGTGTACGTATCTGGGCTGCAACAACTTGCGCTGGATAAGCTTATCATTCTCCTGAAAAATCTGCACTTAAAGATCTAAAAGATAAAGTTTTATCTTTTAGTTTTTATCTTCAATCTCTAATCCCTGAACGAAACTATTCAAGTTTGTAATTCAATCTTTAATTATCTTTTAATTCGTTCCTAAAGATAGAGCTCCTAATCTGTTGCTGACTGCACATTAATCTGTTAAAGATATAACAGATTTATGTGTCCAGTATTTTCGGGCAGGATGTCCTGGACATTGTATCCGACATCGTGGATCCTGCAGCTTCAATTCTTCATTTGACATTTTATCTTGCCTTGTGCATTGTGCAGCCCAATCTGATTCCTTGACATAATGTTAGACATCATGTGCAGCAACTCCAGCTTTCCTTCATTGTCTAAGTGCTTATGTTTTAACAAAATTTTAGCCAATCTTTTAAAACTAAGTAAAGCTAAGCACTAACATGTATGAAAGATGATCTCTCTTTGGTATTGAGATAGATCACAAGATTGATCTCCAAGAAGCCTTCTAACCATTAAGAGGTCACCTTCTTCGTGGGGGTAGACTTCCTCACTAGACTCTTCACCCCTTACTTCATCTTCACTTCCACTAGAGGAGGGGCAAGAAGTAGTCTCCTCTTGACTACTATAAATGTCTTGACCCCTCATGATCATAGTTTTCTTTGTGGGGCATTGAGAGGCAATGTGACCTCTCCCAAGAAATTTGAAGCATTTAATGTTGCTAGACCTTTTTTGGGAACTAGTCTTAGGGGTGTATTTCTCTATGGTCATACCCTTATCTTCCTTGGGTTTTGAAGGTGCAGCCCCCAAAATTTCATGGGCTTGGTCCTTCCTTGGATAAGAGTGAGAGCCATTATATTTTGAAGAAGGCTTTCTTTTAAGTTGTTGCTCCACTCTTATACAAAGTTGGACTAGCTCATCTAGGTCCCTATATGGAAGGAGTTCAACCTTGTCCCTCACTTCCATATTAAGCCCACTAAGGAACCTAGCTATGCTTGTTCTTTCCTCCTCCCTAAGTCCAAATCTTAAAAGGAGTAGTTCCATTTGTTGTCTATATTCTTCAACACTCATACTCCCTTGTCTAAGCCTTTAGAGCTTGTCCATAAGCTCCCTTTCCTAGTAGGAGGGAATGCGTCTCTTCCTAAGGGCACTCTTAAGATCATTCCAATACTCTACTGGAGGATCCCCATGAATCCTTCGTTCCCTAACAAGGGAAGTCCACCAATAGAGGGCATACCCTTGAAAGCTAAGGGTAGCCAATGGAACTTTTCTCTCTTCGCTAATATGATGGCAAGCAAAGAGTTGTTCAACCTTCATTTCCCAATCTAAGTAGGCCTCAACATTATCTTTTCCATGGAAATATGGGAGGCTAATGTTAACCTCTTGAGGCCTTCTATCTTTTTCTCTTCTTTGGGAGTGATGTTTAGTATGTGAACTATCACGCCCTCTATAATAGTCGCTAAGTTCCTCACTTAAACTCTTGCAAGAGTCATGACTACTATAGGAGGCATGTTTTTCTCTTTTCATTTCTTTCATTATTTTTCTTCTTTCTTCCTCTCTTATTTTCTCTCTTTCATCTTGACTTATTTCTTCCACTCTTTTTTTACCTTTTTCTTTTCTCTCTTGTTTTTCTTTCCACAACTTAAGGGATCTCAACTCATCTAATATCTTATACAAGGGGTCCTTAGGAGTAGAACCCTCACCATTAACACTAGATGAAGAATGAAGACTCATGTTGGTTCCTAAGTTATGGTTATTTCTTGTTGGGGGTTTGAGAAAAAGGTAAAAGAAACTATGGTTGAAACTAGCCAAAATAAACACTAAAAGAGGTGTGAAAGATAAGGTAAAAACTAATTGGTAAAAGGCAAGCTATCTAGGTGGTTTGACAATGGAGGGTAAAGGAAATAAGCTATGAAAGTAAGCAAGAAATTAAAGTGCAAGAAATGCAAACTAGGCGGATCCTAAGAGTGTTTGGATGACCTCATTTAAGGTTCCCAACAAAACACTCAGTATCCTAAGCGAAAATTGCCTAAAATTATTACACTCAAATGGAAGTAGGGTGACCTATTGGAGGCTCCCAACTTACTTCCAATGAAAGGCCTTTTTGTTACAAAATTTGAAAGCAAAACAAATTGCCAAGTACAAAATTTTTTAAAAAAAGTCCTCAATTGTGGTGGCTATTCTCTCTTTAGTGTTTCACTCAATTTGGAGTGCTTCTTAGTCCAATAGCTCTTAAGGTGGTTGTCCCCTTGCTTCTTTACTCAAATTCTTCAAGTTATGGCACCAATTCTCCTTTCCAATTCCCTATATGGCAACTCACAAGCAAGAAAACAAAGAGACAAGCAATAACCAAAGACAAAAAAAAATGAAATGAAAGCTAAACCGATAGAGTTTTAACAAGACAAATTTCCAAGGATTATTCAACAATTAAAGCAATGAAAAGCACAAAAAAAGCAAGCTAGGACTCAAAGAGAAACCTAGAATGGCTCTAGAGTAGAGTAGAAAAACTAAAAAAAAAGACTCAAGAGACCTCTAGTTTTGGCACTTGTTTTCACAATAATTTTCAATTGAAATTTCAGAATTAGGATTGGTATAAAATAGGCACCAATTATAGAGCAAATTTAGAGCCAAAACAACAAGCACACTTTCCTTTCACTTTTTTTTTTCCTGGACACTGATTTTTCTAACAACAAGCACCCTACGCATCCATCACAAGGGACGACAGCCTTTAATCAAATGTGCAATATCATGTCTTTAATTTGTTTTATTTTCCCTTTTTTATGTTTTTATGTTTTTTATGAGCCTTTTTTATTTTTTATCTTTTTGTGATCGACAAGGGTGTTTCCCTCGCTCCTACGTATCCTCAATTGTGATGAGGAAATCAGACCCACGTAGTTCTTTCAGAACTAAATGTTGGTTTATCTTTTTTTGCAAGATAGATTTTAATTGAACAATGGTCATTTAAGGCGTTGGACCATTAAACAATCTTATGATTTTGAAAGGAGAAAAACATTAAGGCGTTGGACCATTAACGATCTCTTGTTTTTGAAAGGAGAGAAATGTTAAGGCGTTGGACCATTAACGATCTCTTGTTTTTGAAAAGGAGAGAAATGTTAAGGCGTTGGACCATTAACGATCTCATGGGGTGGTCGACAAAAGCGGGGCTTTTGCTCCTACGTATCCTCAATTGCGATGAGAAAATCATACCTACATAGTTCTTGCAAAAGCGGTAAAGTTACATGTTGATTTTATGCTTTTGAAAGGTCCATGTTAACCAATAAAAGCAAAGAGGACCGTTTAAGGCGTTGGACCTTAGAATGGTTTCAAGGTATTTTTGTGGACAGACCTTGATTTGTGAGTTGATTTTAGCTTTAGTTTCACTTTGATTATTAGTCAATTCATTGAAGGGAACTTTCAAAGAAAAATGTCCGATTGATTTTTTTGATTATTTTATTATTATTATTATTTTTCCAAGATATTTTGATTTATTTTATTATTATTTTTCCTTTTTTGGTTTAACCGAGGTTACAGTGTGAACAATCGGTTAGATTTTGCTTTAACAGTGATTAAACGATATTACAACGCAAATGATCGGTTGAAATTCATTTTATCATTTATTAGGTGAGATAACGGCTTAAACGATCGGTTAAAGCTCGTTAAAAACAGAAGAAAAGAAAACCGAAAGTGAATGAAATAAAGATAAAATCCAACAAAACAAGAAATGAATTGAAAGTCTCGTATTCAAAAACTTATCGGTTGAAGAACGAAGAACGGTGAAGAACGACGGAAAATTTTCACAAAATTGCTCATGGAAATGTCTCGGAAGCGTTACGAAAGCACGTCGACTTGGATTTTCTTCACAGAAAACACGTTTTTCACCCACAACAGCTGAAATGCATAGCCAAGGGGGTTAGGGACCCTTTGGAACCGCCCCTCTTCGCCTATTTATAGGAAAAGGGGGAGGAGGTTGCCGCCCAGCTCGCCCAGGTGAGCTAGGTTGATTCCTCCGTCAGCAACCCAGCTTTCAAAATGTTCTGGAAGGGCGTAGATTCGAAAATTTGAAAATTTCTATTTGCACCCTCATTCTACTAAATACAACCCCTTTTGTGTTTTTCTACCAATTTCTTTCCCAAACCTCCTGAAACTTAACGGATTCTACAGAAATGGATGTTAAGACTTCCGAAGCGATCAATAGCGGTCCCTGGATGAAATTAGGGTGTAACAGTCTATTTACACACCCCCACTTTGCTAAATACACTCTTGTTTTCGTGTTCTTGGCCGGTTTCTCTCTAAGACATCCCGGAACTTTACGGATTCCACGACAATTGGTGTTAAACATTTTGAATTAATCAAACGAAAGTCACATGCCGACAAACAATGGTCCCCGGACGAAATTAGGGTATGACAGTTGCCCCTCTTTAATTATCTTTTATTGGAGATAAAAGGGAAGTAATGATAAGACACTAATTTTGTTCGAGTTGAATCTTTACCCGACCGGCCACTAGCGCAAATCCAAGCAGTAAAACCCGTGAAGGAATGAAGATATTGAAATTCCTTCTTTTCTCGTTTAATTCATTTTCATTTTCATTGTCACTTTTTTTTTAAAAAAAAAGCGTACAAACAAAGGACGTCGAGTCCTACGAAGCACAGAGGAAAAAGATATTGAACATTTTGAGGTGAAGACATTGCCGTCTTCGAAATGCAAACGAAGACATTGTCGCTTTTTGAAGGCATGCAATGACTAAAGACATTGTCGTCTTCAAAATGTAGATGAGGACATTGTCTCCTTTGAAGGCATGTAATGACTGAAGACATTGTCATCTTCGAAATGTAAATGACGGTCATTGTCGCCTTTGAAGGCATGCAATGACTGAAGACATTTTTGTCTTTGAAATGTGTGCGGATTACCGTATAGGGTGTCTCCGCATGCTACCTGACTTCTCACAGGTCAGGGTAGCATAAATGTGTGTACGGATAACCCTTGGATATCTCCGCATGTCACCCGATTCTCACAGGTCGGAGTAACAGATTTGTGTGTGTGTACGGATAACCCTTGAGTATCTCCGCATGCTACCTGACTTCTCACAGGTCGGGGTAACAGAATTGTGTGTGTATGGATAATCGCTAGGTATCTCCTCATGCTATTGAACTTGATCATCTCTGGTTAGCATAGACGAGTCTTGCGCGTCATCGAACTTGAACGTATCTTGAAGACAAAGGTAAAATCTGCAACAATCTTCAACATGATTAGAAGTGGACGACCATCATCATCCCGATATCATCGGACTTGTTCGTCTCTGGATGATAAAATAGTCTTTGGATAGGAAGGGTGCGGGCGATAACATAATTGAGACTTTTTCGCGGTCTTGGCCAGAAGACGCTGACATCTCCGGCAAGTGTGCAGATGACCACATTGGTCTCTATGTGTCAACGGGCTCGCTTGCCTCTGGTTGACAAAAGGTGCGGATAATCATAAGTTGTGTCCGCGTGCTACCGGACCCTTGGGCCTGACGGTAGAAACGAGACTTTTTCGCAGTCTCGGCTGGAAGACGTTGACCTCTCCGGGAAAGGTGCAGATAATGATGTTAGTCTTTGCGTGTCAACGGGCTTGCTTGCCTCTAGCTAACAAAAGGTGCAGATGACGACGTTAGTCTCTGCGTGTCAACAGACTCGCTTACCTCTAGCTGACAAAAGGTACAGATAACCATAAGGTATCTCTGCATGTCATCGGACTCGCCGTCTCTAGATGACAAAGGTGCAGATGACGACATTAGTCTCTGCCTGTCAACGGGCTCGCTTGCCTCTAGTTGAAAAAAAGTGCGGATAACCATAAGGTATCTCCGCATGTCATCGGACTCGCCATCTCTGGATGACGAAGGTGCAGATGACGACATTAGTCTTTGTGTGTCAATGGGCACGCTTGCCTCTAGCGGACAAAAGGTGCTGATAACCATAAGGTATCTCCGTATGTCATCTGACTCGCCGTCTCTGGATGACAAAGGTGCAGATGATGACGTTAGTCTCTGCGTGTCAATGGGCTCACTAGCCTCTAGCTGACAAAAGGTGTGGATAATCATAAGGTATCTTTGAATGTCATCAGACTTGCTGTCTCTGGATGACAAAGGTGCAGATGACGACATTAGTCACTGCATGCTACCGGACCCTTGAGTCATGAGAGCAGAAGGTGGGGTGGTCGACAAAAGCGGGGCTTTTGCTCCTACATATCCTCAATTTCTGATGAGGAACTCAAACCTGTGTAGTTCTTGCTTTTGTGAGACTAAAATAGTCTCAGTGTTCTTTCACTAAAATGCGAACATGCTTTAGTAAAGAAACAAAAACCTCCATCTGATCAGAGCAAAATATAATTTTTGGAGAAAAACAATGTGTTTATTGGGGAAGAAGAGTATGCTGATGAAATTTCCTTATAACCACAAATGAGATTTTGGATGTTAGGGTTTCATTTCTAAACGACCATTTAGAGGAAACACTCGGTCCAAAAAAATAGCAAAAAATCACTCGAAGTGTATCAATCTCACACAGGCAAGTGTTTTATCCTAATTCCGAACCATAGATATGTCATGACTTGCTTTTGAAAATCATTTCCTATCAAATCAAAGATTACATGCGTGATCATGGATCAATAGGACTTTTTTGGGAATGGTGTTTTGGTGAGAAATTTGGCTCTGAGTGTTTTGGCCTTTTCCTTTTCTATTTTTGTTTAGTACGGGGCGAGAAAGTCACTAGCGAACAAGATTTTGTTTGGCAATCAAAGGGAGAGGACCACTTCAAGTCATGATTTCCTTTCTTTCCTTATTTGGTTGTGACTATACCATATTGTTTCGATATTTTTCTGGTCCGAAGACCCTTCTATATAATTCTTTCATTTTATTCCGATCTTTGATCAAGGATTTTATTTTTTCCTTTGTTTTCTTTCGATCTTCGATTGGGAACTTTCTTTTTTCTTTTGCTTTCTTTTGATCTTTGATCAGGAACTTTCTTTTCTTTCTTTGTTTTCTTCCGATCTTTGCTCGGAAAATTTCTTTTTCTTTTTGTTTTTGAAACACGTTGGCCGCTTAATAGTGAATGGCTCTTCTTTCTGGGGAGATCCCACTACTCCTTCTTCCGAGGGCAAGGATGGAAATTCTCATCCTAGGTCAAGGTTTATGGTGGTTTGAGGTTTTGGCTCAAAAGGCTTGTAGAACGGCTGGATATGATATATGTCAGGGTGTTGGTTTGGCCAGCGGTTCAGGGATAAAGGAATGTCCCACATTATTTCCATGACACGCGTGCAACAATGATGATTCAGAATTTTTATGCAAAACTAGTCATGCATGCACCTATGTGGACACTCAAGCATCAAGTTTTGTGATCATGTGACACTAGGGCTTAGGATTCATTTTTCCTATTTAAGTCAACCCAGTGTTTCCAAAACATGTTTTTTTTATCAATTCATGCATTCATCCGAGTCCATTTTGGATGTTCGGGAAAATTTTCACAGCATTCACTGATCGAGGCCGTACCTGAATCAAATAAACATTAAAAATGCAGTAACTAGGAAGTGATCCTAGGTCGTTTCCCAACGAGCAATGATCAACCAATTGTTCATAACAGATAGTTGGAAAATAGTAACGAATTGGGGGGGTGGTTGTTTGCTTTTGTAAATTAAACAGCGAATAAATGTGAATTATAAAATATCAGAAGTAAAACACGTTGCTTCCCCTTCATTCACAAGAAAGTCTCTTATCCTAGGTTACGAGAGTTTATCCTTTATCAGTTTAACCACTTAATCCAACCCTAAATTAAATTACTAAGCGAAATTTAACATAAGGCATTCATTATGTGATTAAGCAACACATACACCAATTAATCATAAACGATCATCAAGCATGAACGTAATTAGGCGCAGAGACAATTATTCAAGCACTAAGCATGCATGAATTAATAGCAACAAATTCAAAGTAATTAGTGAAGAGGAAAAACTGAACAAAATTTAACAGTAATAATAGAACCTCAAAGAAAACTGCGCTTGATCCTCAAGAGAAAGCAATGATGGAGACTTAGTCTTCCATTAATCAATAGAGAACGAAAGTATAGATTGAAGAACGAAATTTTATTGCTAAAATGAAAAGTCAAAATTGATTGTGAGTTGATTTTAGCTTTAGTTTCACTTTGATTATTAGTCAATTCATTGAAGGGAACTTTCAAAGAAAAATGTCGATTGATTTTTTTGATTATTTTATTATATTATTATTTTTCCAAGATATTTTGATTTATTTTATATTATTTTCCTTTTTTGGTTTAACCGAGGTTACAGTGTGAACAATCGGTTAGATTTTGCTTTAACAGTGATTAAACGATATTACAACGCAAATGATCGGTTGAAATTCATTTTATCATTTATTAGGTGAGATAACGGCTTAAACGATGGTTAAAGCTCGTTAAAAACAGAAGAAAAGAAAACCGAAAGTGAATGAAATAAAGATAAAATCCAACAAAACAAGAAATGAATTGAAAGTCTCGTATTCAAAAACTTATCGGTTGAAGAACGAAGAACGGTGAAGAACGACGGAAAATTTTCACAAAATTGCTCATGGAAATGTCTCGGAAGCGTTACGAAAGCACGTCGACTTGGATTTTCTTCACAGAAAACACGTTTTTCACCCACAACAGCTGAAATGCATAGCCAAGGGGGTTAGGGACCCTTTGGAACCGCCCCTCTTCGCCTATTTATAGGAAAAGGGGGAGGAGGTTGCCGCCCAGCTCGCCCAGGTGAGCTAGGTTGATTCCTCCGTCAGCAACCCAGCTTTCAAAATGTTCTGGAAGGGCGTAGATTCGAAAATTTGAAAATTTCTATTTGCACCCTCATTCTACTAAATACAACCCCTTTTGTGTTTTTCTACCAATTTCTTTCCCAAACCTCCTGAAACTTAACGGATTCTACAGAAATGGATGTTAAGACTTCCGAAGCGATCAATATAGTGGTCCCTGGATGAAATTAGGGTGTAACAGTCTATTTACACACCCCCACTTTGCTAAATACACTCTTGTTTTCGTGTTCTTGGCCGGTTTCTCTCTAAGACATCCCGGAACTTTACGGATTCCACGACAATTGGTGTTAAACATTTTGAATTAATCAAACGAAAGTCACATGCCGACAAACAATGGTCCCCGGACGAAATTAGGGTATGACAGTGCCCTCTTTAATTATCTTTATTGGAGATAAAAGGGAAGTAATGATAAGACACTAATTTTGTTCGAGTTAATCTTTACCCGACGGCCACTAGCGCAAATCCAAGCAGTAAAACCCGTGAAGGAATGAAGATATTGAAATTCCTTCTTTTCTCGTTTAATTCATTTTCATTCATTGTCACTTTTTTTTTAAAAAAAAAGCGTAACAACAAAGGACGTCGAGTCCTACGAAGCACAGAGGAAAAAGATATTGAACATTTTGAGGTGAAGACATTGCCGTCTTCGAAATGCAAACGAAGACATTGTCGCTTTTTGAAGGCATGCAATGACTGAAGACATTGTCGTCTTCAAAATGTAGATGAGGACATGTCTCCTTTGAAGGCATGTAATGACTGAAGACATTGTCATCTTCGAAATGTAAATGACGGTCATTGTCGCCTTTGAAGGCATGCAATGACTGAAGACATTTTTGTCTTTGAAATGTGTGCGGATTACCGTATAGGGTGTCTCCGCATGCTACTGACTTCTCACAGGTCAGGGTAGCATAAATGTGTGTACGGATAACCCTTGGATATCTCCGCATGTCACCCGATTCTCATAGGTCGGAGTAACAGATTTGTGTGTGTGTACGGATAACCCTTGAGTATCTCCGCATGCTACCTGACTTCTCACAGGTGGGTAACAGAATTGTGTGTGGTATGGATAATCGCTAGGTATCTCCTCATGCTATTGAACTTGATCATCTCTGGTTAGCATAGACGAGTCTTGCGCGTCATCGAACTTGAACGTATCTTGAAGACAAAGGTAAAATCTGCAACAATCTTCAACATGATTAGAAGTGGACGACCATCATCATCCCGATATCATCGGACTTGTTCGTCTCTGGATGATAAAATAGTCTTTGGATAGGAAGGGTGCGGGCGATAACATAATTGAGACTTTTTCGCGGCTTGGCCAGAAGACGCTGACATCTCCGGCAAGTGTGCAGATGACCACATTGGTCTCTATGTGTCAACGGGCTCGCTTGCCTCTGGTTGACAAAAGGTGCGGATAATCATAAGTTGTGTCCGCGTGCTACCGGACCCTTGGGCCTGCGGTAGAAACGAGACTTTTTCGCAGTCTCGGCTGGAAGACGTTGACCTCTCCGGAAAGGTGCAGATAATGATGTTAGTCTTTGCGTGTCAACGGGCTTGCTTGCCTCTAGCTAACAAAAGGGCAGATCCATTATATTTTGAAGAAGGCTTTCTTTTAAGTTGTTGCTCCACTCTTATACAAAGTTGGACTAGCTCATCTAGGTCCCTATATGGAAGGAGTTCAACCTTGTCCCTCACTTCCATATTAAGCCCACTAAGGAACCTAGCTATGCTTGTTCTTTCCTCCTCCCTAAGTCCAAATCTTAAAAGGAGTAGTTCCATTTGTTGTCTATATTCTTCAACACTCATACTCCCTTGTCTAAGCCTTTAGAGCTTGTCCATAAGCTCCCTTTCCTAGTAGGAGGGAATGCGTCTCTTCCTAAGGGCACTCTTAAGATCATTCCAATACTCTACTGGAGGATCCCCATGAATCCTTCGTTCCCTAACAAGGGAAGTCCACCAATAGAGGGCATACCCTTGAAAGCTAAGGGTAGCCAATGGAACTTTTCTCTCTTCGCTAATATGATGGCAAGCAAAGAGTTGTTCAACCTTCATTTCCCAATCTAAGTAGGCCTCAACATTATCTTTTCCATGGAAATATGGAGGCTAATGTTAACCTCTTGAGGCCTTCTATCTTTTTCTCTTCTTTGGGAGTGATGTTTAGTATGTGAACTATCACGCCCTCTATAATAGTCGCTAAGTTCCTCACTTAAACTCTTGCAAGAGTCATGACTACTATAGGAGGCATGTTTTTTCTCTTTTCATTTCTTTCATTATTTTTCTTCTTTCTTCCTCTCTTATTTTCTCTCTTTCATCTTGACTTATTTCTTCCACTCTTTTTTTACCTTTTTCTTTCTCTCTTGTTTTTCTTTCCACAACTTAAGGGATCTCAACTCATCTAATATCTTATACAAGGGGTCCTTAGGAGTAGAACCCTCACCATTAACACTAGATGAAGAATGAAGACTCATGTTGGTTCCTAAGTTATGGTTATTTCTTGTTGGGGGTTTGAGAAAAAGGTAAAAGAAACTATGGTTGAAACTAGCCAAAATAAACACTAAAAGAGGTGTGAAAGATAAGGTAAAAACTAATTGGTAAAAGGCAAGCTATCTAGGCGGTTTGACAATGGAGGGTAAAGGAAATAAGCTATGAAAGTAAGCAAGAAATTAAAGTGCAAGAAATGCAAACTAGGCGGATCCTAAGAGTGTTTGGATGACCTCATTTAAGGTTCCCAACAAAACACTCAGTATCCTAAGCGAAAATTGCCTAAAATTATTACACTCAAATGGAAGTAGGGTGACCTATTGGAGGCTCCCAACTTACTTCCAATGAAAGGCCTTTTTGTTACAAAATTTGAAAGCAAAACAAATTGCCAAGTACAAAATTTTTTAAAAAAAGTCCTCAATTGTGGTGGCTATTCTCTCTTTAGTGTTTCACTCAATTTGGAGTGCTTCTTAGTCCAATAGCTCTTAAGGTGGTTGTCCCCTTGCTTCTTTACTCAAATTCTTCAAGTTATGGCACCAATTCTCCTTTCCAATTCCCTATATGGCAACTCACAAGCAAGAAAACAAAGAGACAAGCAATAACCAAAGACAAAAAAAAAATGAAATGAAAGCTAAACCGATAGAGTTTTAACAAGACAAATTTCCAAGGATTATTCAACAATTAAAGCAATGAAAAGCACAAAAAAAGCAAGCTAGGACTCAAAGAGAAACCTAGAATGGCTCTAGAGTAGAGTAGAAAAACTAAAAAAAAAGACTCAAGAGACCTCTAGTTTTGGCACTTGTTTTCACAATAATTTTCAATTGAAATTTCAGAATTAGGATTGGTATAAAATAGGCACCAATTATAGAGCAAATTTAGAGCCAAAACAACAAGCACACTTTCCTTTCACTTTTTTTTTTCCTGGACACTGATTTTTCTAACAACAAGCACCCTACGCATCCATCACAAGGGACGACAGCCTTTAATCAAATGTGCAATATCATGTCTTTAATTTGTTTTATTTTCCCTTTTTTATGTTTTTATGTTTTTTATGAGCCTTTTTTATTTTTTATCTTTTTGTGATCGACAAGGGTGTTTCCCTCGCTCCTACGTATCCTCAATTGTGATGAGGAAATCAGACCCACGTAGTTCTTTCAGAACTAAATGTTGGTTTATCTTTTTTTGCAAGATAGATTTTAATTGAACAATGGTCATTTAAGGCGTTGGACCATTAAACAATCTTATGATTTTGAAAGGAGAAAAACATTAAGGCGTTGGACCATTAACGATCTCTTGTTTTTGAAAGGAGAGAAATGTTAAGGCGTTGGACCATTAACGATCTCTTGTTTTTGAAAAGGAGAGAAATGTTAAGGCGTTGGACCATTAACGATCTCATGGGGTGGTCGACAAAAGCGGGGCTTTTGCTCCTACGTATCCTCAATTGCGATGAGAAAATCATACCTACATAGTTCTTGCAAAAGCGGTAAAGTTACATGTTGATTTTATGCTTTTGAAAGGTCCATGTTAACCAATAAAAGCAAAGAGGACCGTTTAAGGCGTTGGACCTTAGAATGGTTTCAAGGTATTTTTGTGGACAGACCTTGATTTGTGAGTTGATTTTAGCTTTAGTTTCACTTTGATTATTAGTCAATTCATTGAAGGAAACTTTCAAAGAAAAATGTCCGATTGATTTTTTTGATTATTTTATTATTATTATTATTATTTTTCCAAGATATTTTGATTTATTTTATTATTATTTTTCCTTTTTTGGTTTAACCGAGGTTACAGTGTGAACAATCGGTTAGATTTTGCTTTAACAGTGATTAAACGATATTACAACGCAAATGATCGGTTGAAATTCATTTTATCATTTATTAGGTGAGATAACGGCTTAAACGATCGGTTAAAGCTCGTTAAAAACAGAAGAAAAGAAAACCGAAAGTGAATGAAATAAAGATAAAATCCAACAAAACAAGAAATGAATTGAAAGTCTCGTATTCAAAAACTTATCGGTTGAAGAACGAAGAACGGTGAAGAACGACGGAAAATTTTCACAAAATTGCTCATGGAAATGTCTCGGAAGCGTTACGAAAGCACGTCGACTTGGATTTTCTTCACAGAAAACACGTTTTTCACCCACAACAGCTGAAATGCATAGCCAAGGGGGTTAGGGACCCTTTGGAACCGCCCCTCTTCGCCTATTTATAGGAAAAGGGGGAGGAGGTTGCCGCCCAGCTCGCCCAGGTGAGCTAGGTTGATTCCTCCGTCAGCAACCCAGCTTTCAAAATGTTCTGGAAGGGCGTAGATTCGAAAATTTGAAAATTTCTATTTGCACCCTCATTCTACTAAATACAACCCCTTTTGTGTTTTTCTACCAATTTCTTTCCCAAACCTCCTGAAACTTAACGGATTCTACAGAAATGGATGTTAAGACTTCCGAAGCGATCAATAGTGGTCCCTGGATGAAATTAGGGTGTAACAGTCTATTTACACACCCCCACTTTGCTAAATACACTCTTGTTTTCGTGTTCTTGGCCGGTTTCTCTCTAAGACATCCCGGAACTTTACGGATTCCACGACAATTGGTGTTAAACATTTTGAATTAATCAAACGAAAGTCACATGCCGACAAACAATGGTCCCCGGACGAAATTAGGGTATGACAGTTGCCCCTCTTTAATTATCTTTTATTGGAGATAAAAGGGAAGTAATGATAAGACACTAATTTTGTTCGAGTTGAATCTTTACCCGACCGGCCACTAGCGCAAATCCAAGCAGTAAAACCCGTGAAGGAATGAAGATATTGAAATTCCTTCTTTTCTCGTTTAATTCATTTTCATTTTCATTGTCACTTTTTTTTTAAAAAAAAAGCGTACAAACAAAGGACGTCGAGTCCTACGAAGCACAGAGGAAAAAGATATTGAACATTTTGAGGTGAAGACATTGCCGTCTTCGAAATGCAAACGAAGACATTGTCGCTTTTTGAAGGCATGCAATGACTAAAGACATTGTCGTCTTCAAAATGTAGATGAGGACATTGTCTCCTTTGAAGGCATGTAATGACTGAAGACATTGTCATCTTCGAAATGTAAATGACGGTCATTGTCGCCTTTGAAGGCATGCAATGACTGAAGACATTTTTGTCTTTGAAATGTGTGCGGATTACCGTATAGGGTGTCTCCGCATGCTACCTGACTTCTCACAGGTCAGGGTAGCATAAATGTGTGTACGGATAACCCTTGGATATCTCCGCATGTCACCCGATTCTCATAGGTCGGAGTAACAGATTTGTGTGTGTGTACGGATAACCCTTGAGTATCTCCGCATGCTACCTGACTTCTCACAGGTGGGGGTAACAGAATTGTGTGTGTATGGATAATCGCTAGGTATCTCCTCATGCTATTGAACTTGATCATCTCTGGTTAGCATAGACGAGTCTTGCGCGTCATCGAACTTGAACGTATCTTGAAGACAAAGGTAAAATCTGCAACAATCTTCAACATGATTAGAAGTGGACGACCATCATCATCCCGATATCATCGGACTTGTTCGTCTCTGGATGATAAAATAGTCTTTGGATAGGAAGGGTGCGGGCGATAACATAATTGAGACTTTTTCGCGGTCTCGGCCAGAAGACGCTGACATCTCTGGCAAGTGTGCAGATGACCACATTGGTCTCTATGTGTCAACGGGCTCGCTTGCCTCTGGTTGACAAAAGGTGCGGATAATCATAAGTTGTGTCCGCGTGCTACCGGACCCTTGGGCCTGACGGTAGAAACGAGACTTTTTCGCAGTCTCGGCTGGAAGACGTTGACCTCTCCGGGAAAGGTGCAGATAATGATGTTAGTCTTTGCGTGTCAACGGGCTTGCTTGCCTCTAGCTGACAAAAGGTGCAGATGACGACGTTAGTCTCTGCGTGTCAACAGACTCGCTTACCTCTAGCTGACAAAAGGTACGGATAACCATAAGGTATCTCTGCATGTCATCGGACTCGCCGTCTCTAGATGACAAAGGTGCAGATGACGACATTAGTCTCTGCCTGTCAACGGGCTCGCTTGCCTCTAGTTGAAAAAAAGTGCGGATAACCATAAGGTATCTCCGCATGTCATCGGACTCGCCATCTCTGGATGACGAAGGTGCAGATGACGACATTAGTCTTTGTGTGTCAACGGGCACGCTTGCCTCTAGCGGACAAAAGGTGCTGATAACCATAAGGTATCTCCGTATGTCATCTGACTCGCCGTCTCTGGATGACAAAGGTGCAGATGATGACGTTAGTCTCTGCGTGTCAATGGGCTCACTAGCCTCTAGCTGACAAAAGGTGTGGATAATCATAAGGTATCTTTGAATGTCATCAGACTTGCTGTCTCTGGATGACAAAGGTGCAGATGACGACATTAGTCACTGCATGCTACCGGACCCTTGAGTCATGAGAGCAGAAGGTGGGGTGGTCGACAAAAGCGGGGCTTTTGCTCCTACATATCCTCAATTTCTGATGAGGAACTCAAACCTGTGTAGTTCTTGCTTTTGTGAGACTAAAATAGTCTCAGTGTTCTTTCACTAAAATGCGAACATGCTTTAGTAAAGAAACAAAAACCTCCATCTGATCAGAGCAAAATATAATTTTTGGAGAAAAACAATGTGTTTATTGGGGAAGAAGAGTATGCTGATGAAATTTCCTTATAACCACAAATGAGATTTTGGATGTTAGGGTTTCATTTCTAAACGACCATTTAGAGGAAACACTCGGTCCAAAAAAATAGCAAAAAATCACTCGAAGTGTATCAATCTCACACAGGCAAGTGTTTTATCCTAATTCCGAACCATAGATATGTCATGACTTGCTTTTGAAAATCATTTCCTATCAAATCAAAGATTACATGCGTGATCATGGATCAATAGGACTTTTTTGGGAATGGTGTTTTGGTGAGAAATTTGGCTCTGAGTGTTTTGGCCTTTTCCTTTTCTATTTTTGTTTAGTACGGGGCGAGAAAGTCACTAGCGAACAAGATTTTGTTTGGCAATCAAAGGGAGAGGACCACTTCAAGTCATGATTTCCTTTCTTTCCTTATTTGGTTGTGACTATACCATATTGTTTCGATATTTTTCTGGTCCGAAGACCCTTCTATATAATTCTTTCATTTTATTCCGATCTTTGATCAAGGATTTTATTTTTTCCTTTGTTTTCTTTCGATCTTCGATTGGGAACTTTCTTTTTTCTTTTGCTTTCTTTTGATCTTTGATCAGGAACTTTCTTTTCTTTCTTTGTTTTCTTCCGATCTTTGCTCGGAAAATTTCTTTTTCTTTTTGTTTTTGAAACACGTTGGCCGCTTAATAGTGAATGGCTCTTCTTTCTGGGGGAGATCCCACTACTCCTTCTTCCGAGGGCAAGGATGGAAATTCTCATCCTAGGTCAAGGTTTATGGTGGTTTGAGGTTTTGGCTCAAAAGGCTTGTAGAACGGCTGGATATGATATATGTCAGGGTGTTGGTTTGGCCAGCGGTTCAGGGATAAAGGAATGTCCCACATTATTTCCATGACACGCGTGCAACAATGATGATTCAGAATTTTTATGCAAAACTAGTCATGCATGCACCTATGTGGACACTCAAGCATCAAGTTTTGTGATCATGTGACACTAGGGCTTAGGATTCATTTTTCCTATTTAAGTCAACCCAGTGTTTCCAAAACATGTTTTTTTTATGAATTCATGCATTCATCCGAGTCCATTTTGGATGTTCGGGAAAATTTTCACAGCATTCACTGATCGAGGCCGTACCTGAATCAAATAAACATTAAAAATGCAGTAACTAGGAAGTGATCCTAGGTCGTTTCCCAACGAGCAATGATCAACCAATTGTTCATAACAGATAGTTGGAAAATAGTAACGAATTGGGGGGGTGGTTGTTTGCTTTTGTAAATTAAACAGCGAATAAATGTGAATTATAAAATATCAGAAGTAAAACACGTTGCTTCCCCTTCATTCACAAGAAAGTCTCTTATCCTAGGTTACGAGAGTTTATCCTTTATCAGTTTAACCACTTAATCCAACCCTAAATTAAATTACTAAGCGAAATTTAACATAAGGCATTCATTATGTGATTAAGCAACACATACACCAATTAATCATAAACGATCATCAAGCATGAACGTAATTAGGCGCAGAGACAATTATTCAAGCACTAAGCATGCATGAATTAATAGCAACAAATTCAAAGTAATTAGTGAAGAGGAAAAACTGAACAAAATTTAACAGTAATAATAGAACCTCAAAGAAAACTGCGCTTGATCCTCAAGAGAAAGCAATGATGGAGACTTAGTCTTCCATTAATCAATAGAGAACGAAAGTATAGATTGAAGAACGAAATTTTATTGCTAAAATGAAAAGTCAAAATTGGAATTGCAAAACGAAAAAGTGTCTAAGAAAAGCCTAAAACTAAAAATGAAAATAGGAGAGAGAGAAGAGAGAGAAGGGCCTAAACTAGAACCTTGGTGCTGTTATATAGTTTTCCAGCCCCAAAGCTTACAAATTTGTTTTAAATCCAAGCTCATAAATAAAATAAAATCAAATCCAGATAAGATAAGATAAGATCTAGATGAAATAATATCTAGATGAGATCAAATCTAAATAATATCTAGATAAGATAAGATAAGATCTAATTTTGTAGAACAAAATAGTCTGCCCTCTTCAAGTCCAAGCCCAATTTTGGATTCAAGCCCAATGCTTCATTAATTCCTGAAATTAGATTAAAAACATCAAATTAGCTTAATGGGCCCAAATAATAAAACTGCCTAATTAATTTGACAATTAAGACTCATCAGTACTTAAAATGGTGCAAAAAGGGTTAAGAAATAGGAGAAAATAATGGCACATCATTCACCCTTCAGGTGTATACACATTTTTTCAACAAAACCATTTGTATTGATCAGTGAATCTTTTTCAAAGAAAAGCTGGAAGTTATTTCTTTTCAAAAGCGTGCTGTCTTTTCAGTTGAAAGATATATTTTTTGTTCTTGTTTGTTTTTTGTTATTTTTTTCAAAAGATTAAAAACAACTTGTAACCTGGGCACGACTGATGCTCGAGATGGCATCTTTTTGAAAAAGGCGTGCGAACGAAAGTGCACAAGACCTACACATTTTTTTATTTTTTTTTGTTTCAGACAAATCATCGTAAAGTAAGTATGACCATATGCCTAAAGCGATAAATTACTCGCAATGCGACAGATAACTGCATGTTCAGTTTAAACACAATGGACATAATAATTGGAAGCAGATAATGTCAGATCACAAGGGAAATAACAAAATAATAGAATAATTGAAAGCATTAATGAAGGATAAATTGCAAGTATGGCGATCCCGGTTGTATGGCTCCGCTTCCTCCAAGGAAATGTGGAAATTCATCATCCCTCGGCTGCCTCTGTCTCTGTCTGAGGAATGACCATCCCGATTATATGGCTCCGCTACTGATGTTCCACGCTCTGGAATTAGTTTTTGTCAAAGCCTGTGTCAGCTTGTGGGGCCGCACTGAAACCCTCTTCAATGGTGCCTTTCCCGGACCTCTTCGCAGGGAGCTTCTTCACAGCCAATTCTAGGTTACCTCCTAGTAGCACTTCTTTAAAGTCTAGAGCCGTGTCATACCCTAATTTCGTCCGGGGACCATTTGTTTGGTGGAATGCAACCTTCGCTTGACCGCTTCGAGGTACTTAACACCCATCGTTAGGCAATCCGTGAAGTTCCGCGAAATGCCGGAAGTCGAAAGGAAGCATTGTTGCGCAATCTATAAAGTTCCATAACATTCCTGAAGTCAAAGAGGGGATGGTTGCATAATCCGCAAAGTTTCGCGACATTACGGAAAGAAAACAAGTATCGTTACATAATCCGTAAAGTTCCGTAACATTATGGAAAAAGAATCAGCAAAAAAAGCAAAAGGGGAGTGTATTTAGCAAAAAGGGGTGTACAAATAGCAACCAAGCCCACTTGGACCTTCCAGGGTGTTCCAACAGAAAGCGGTGCCTTCTGGTGGTAGCAACCCAGCTTGCCTGGGTGAGCTGGGCGACAACCACCTCCCTCTGTGAAGAAAATCCAAGCCGAGGCACTTCTGTAACGCTTCCGAGACGTTTCCGTGAGCGATTTCGCGAAGCGTAGTCCTACGGAGTTCCCGTCACCCCCAGTAAAGTAATCCGACTACCGATCACTCGTGCCTTCATCGAGAAGTACTGCACGCCTAGGCAAGCACAGGGTGATGCACATCAGGCCGCAAACGCACCGCCACCACCTTGGCAGGCCGATCCAGCTGGGTCACTGGGTGTGGAGCGTTATTTATAGCATTTGGTTCACCAGCAGGTGGCCAACCACCATGGACAGGTGCAGATACATGAGTGTTTCTACCGGTTTAGCCTTAGTCAGCAGGGGCAGGGTTCCGCCCCTTTTGTATGCCCTACTCCGAAGCAGTTTGGGGCTGAGGTCGCATGGCCTGGAGACTGGCCCGACGCTCTGGCAGGGGAGGAGCCTGCAGGATCTCCCGGTGAGGCAGATGAATCACGTATGGATGAAGATATGACTGACCTGCTTGGTTTCTTGGGAGGGAGCGGAGCCACGTGACCAAGGTCACCGCACTTTTGTTATTAGCATTACTACTTTCAGTTATTGTTTATGTTTTTATTAACATTACTGTTTTCAGTTACTGTTTTTGTTTCTGCTAGAATTTGGCGTCATGGCTCTCAGTTATTTCGTCACTGTCTTTATTGCGATTTACCATTGCGTGTTTATTTTCGTTTACCTTGTGGTTAGACGTGAGTAGGTAGTGTGCACCCTTGTCCGCACGACCTTTTCAAAAAAAAAAATAGAGAAGAGAAATAAACAAATGATAATAAATTAATAAAAAAAGGAAAAGGAAAAAGAGAGAAAAAGAAAAATAAGTTGTCTAGCTGAAAAGCCAACATGCTTTTGAAAAGAGATAACTTTCAGCTTTTCTTTGAAAAAAGATTCACTGATCATAAGCAGTTTTTGAAAAAATGTGTATACACCTGAAGGGTGAATGCTGTGAAAATTTTCTCGAACGCCCAAAATGGACTCAAATGAATGCATGAATTGATAAAAGAACATGTTTTGGAAATACTGGGTTGACTAAAATAGGGAAAATGAATCCTGAGCCCTAGTATCAAATGACCATAAAAACTTGATGCTTGAGTGTCCACATGGGTGCATGCATGACCAGTTTTGCATAAAATTTCCTAATCATCATTGTTGCATGTGTATCATGGAAATAATGTGGGACATCTTTATCCCCGAACCGTTGGCCAAACCCTGACATATATCATCTCGAGCCATTCTACAAGTCTTGAGCCAAAATCCCAACTTACCATAAACCTTGACCCAGGGTGAGAATGTCAATCCTTGCCCTCGGAAGAAAACAAAAAAAGGAAAATTCCCAATCAAAGAGTGGGAGAAAGCAAAAAAGAAAGAAAATTCCCGATCAAAGATCGGAAGAAAACAGAAGAAGTATGCATAAAGGTCTTTGGACCAGACAATATCTGAAAAATACAGAATTGTCACCAAGTAAACAAGAAAAGAGAGGAACCCACGACCTAAAGTGGTCCTCTCCCTTTGATTGCCAACCAAAATCCTGTGCGTCGGTGACTTGTTCACCTCACACTAAACAAAAACAAAAAAGGAAAAGGCCAAAAACACTCAAAGCCAAATTTCCCACTGAAAAGCACCATGCCCCAAGAATAAGTCCTATTGATCCATGATCACGCATGTAATCTTTGATTTGATAGGAAATGATTTGCAAAATCCAGTCATGACATATCTATGGTTCGGAATTAGGATGAAACACTTACCTGTGTGAGATTGATACACTTTGAGTGATTTTCTTCTATTTTTGTTGGACCCAGTATTTCCTCTAAATGGTCGTTTAGAAACGAAATGCTAACATCCAAAATCTCATTTATGGTTATGAGAAAATTTCATCAGCATACTCTGCTTCCCCAATAGACGCATTGTTTTTCATTAAGAAAAACATATGTTGCTCTGATCAGTTGGAGGTTTTGTGTCTTTACTAAAGCATGTTTGCATTTTAGTGAAAAAACACCGAGACTATTATAGTCTCACACTTATCTAGAACTATGTAGGTTTGAGTTCCTCATCACAAATTGAGGATACGTAGGAGGAAAAGCTCTACTTTTTTCGACCACCCCACCTTTTGTTATCGTAACCCAAGAGTCCGATGGCATGCGGAGACACCCTACGGTAACCCGTACACATTCATTAGTTGTCCGTAAGACTCAAAGCACGATAGCTAGTAGCAACTAACATCGCCACTTGCACCCTTCCCGGAGATGTCAGTGTCTTCCGACCGAAACTACGAAAAAGTATCATTTGCTATCCGTAAGACTCAAAGCACGATAGCAAGTAGTGACTAACGTCATCACTTGCACCCTTCCCAGAGATGTCAGTGTCTTCCGGTCGAGACTACAAAAAAGTCTCATTTGCTATCCGTAAAACTCAAAGCACGATAGCAAGCAGTGACTAACGTCGTCACTTGCACCCTTCCCGGAGATGTCAGCGTCTTCCGGCCGAGGCTACGAAAAAGTCTCATTTGCTATCCGTAAGACTCAAAGCACGATAGCAAGCAATGACTAACATCGTCACTTGCACCCTTCCCAGAGATGTCAGTGTCTTTCGGTCAAGACTTCGAAAAAGTCTCATTTGCTATCCGTAAGAGTCAAAGCACGATAGCAAGCAGTGACTAACGTTGTCACTTGCACCCTTCCCGGAGATGTCACCGTCTTCCAGCCGAGACTATGAAAAAGTCTCATTTTCTATTCGTAAGACTCAAAGCACGATAGCAAGCAGTGACTAACGTCATCACTTGCACCCTTCCCGGAGATGTCAGCGTCTTCCGGCCGAGACTATGAAAAAGTCTCATTTGCTATCCGTAAGACTCAACGCACGATAGCATGCTGAGACTAATGTCGTCTTCTGCACCTTTTGTCAATTGTGGCCAACGAGCCCATTGACACGTGAAGATTTACGTCGTCTTCCGCGCAGTCGATCTCTGTTAGTACTAACCCATGAAGTTAGGGGGCAGGTAGAAATACCCAAGTGGTTATCCGTATAAACATTCTTTTGCTATCCGTAAGACTCAACGCACGATAGCATCCAGAGACTAACGTCGTCTTCTGCACCCTTTGTCAATCGCAGCCAACGAGCCCGTTGACATGTGGAGATTTACGTCGTCTTTCGCGCAGTCGATCTCTGTCATTACTAACCCATGAAGTTAGGGGGCACGCGAAAATACCCAAGTGGTTATCCGTATAAACATTCTTTTGCTATGCATAAGACTCAACGCAGGATAGCATGCAGAGACTAACATCGTCTTATGCACCCTTTGTCAATCGCGGCCAACGAGCCCGTTCACACGCGGAGATTTACGTCGTCCTTCGCGCAGTCGATCTCTGTCAGTACTTACCCATGAAGTTAGGGGGCAGGCAGAAATACCCAAGTGGTTATCCGTATAAACAATCTTTTGCTATCCGTAAGACTCAACGCATGATAGCATGTAAAGACTAACGTCGTCTTCTGCACCTTTTGTCAATCGTGGCCAATGAGCCCGTTGACACGCAGAGATTTACATCGTCTTCTGTGCAGTCGATCTCTGTCAGTACTGACCCATGAAGTTAGGGGGCAGGCGAAAATACCCAAGTGGTTATCCGTATAAACATTCTTTTGCTATCCGTAAGACTCAACGCAC
Organism: Glycine soja; assembly: GCF_004193775.1. Lineage (NCBI taxonomy): Eukaryota > Viridiplantae > Streptophyta > Magnoliopsida > Fabales > Fabaceae > Glycine > Glycine soja. Next base: position 24,253,110 of record NC_041003.1, on the reverse strand, counting down.
GATAGCATGCAGAGACTAATGTCATCTTCTACACCTTTTGTCAATCGCGGCCAATGAGCCCGTTGACACGTGGAGATTTACATCGTCTTCCGCACTGTCAATCTCTGTCAGTACTAACCCATGAAGTTTGGGGGCAGGCGGAAATACCCAAGTGGTTATCCGTATACACATTCTTTTGCTATCTGTAAGACTCAATGCACGGTAGCATGTAGAGACTAACATCGTCTCCTGCACCTTCTGTCGTCCTGAACCGTGAAGTCAGGTGACATGCGGGGTTACCATATGGTTACCCATACCGTTCGTCATCCAGGGGCAAACGAGCCTGTTGACGCGAAGAGACTAACATTGTCACCTGCACCTTCTGTCATCCTGACCCGTGAAGTCAGGTGACACGTGGGGTTACCTTATGGTTACCCGCACCGTTCGTCAACCAGGGGCAAACGAGCCCGTTCACGCGAAGAGACCGACATCATCTTCTGCACCTTTTGCCATCCAGGGACAGCGAGTCGGGTGGCAAGCATAGATACCTTATGGTCATCAGCGCCTTTCATCAACCGAGGGGACTGAATTCAACAATATCAGGATGATGTTGGTCGTTCGGTGCTGATCATTTTCAAAATTTTTGCAAGTTTCTTCTATGTTGGGCAGGGACTATCGAGTGCAATGGCGAAGAGAAGTGTTGTGGTTGTCCAACTTTTTCGTTTTTAGGACACTGAAGTTTTTTGACGCTGCTGATGCCTTTTCTTTTCTTTCTGAATGACAGGTTCCACAGGCGGGGATATTGACCGGCCGAGTGATGTTCCGCTCGAACAAAATTAGTGTCTTATATTTACTTCACTTTTATCTCCAATAAAAGATAAGTAAAGAAGGGCAACTGTCATACCGTAATTTCGTCTGGGGACCATTTGTTTGGTGGGATGCGACCTTCGCTTGACCGCTTCGAGGTACTTAAAACCCATCGTTAGGCAATCTGTGAAGTTCCGCGACATACCGGAAGTCGAAAGGAAGCATTTTTGTGCAATCCGTAAAGTTCCGTAACATTCCAGAAGTCAAAGAGGGGATGGTTGCATAATCCGTAAAGTTTCACTACATTATGGAAAGAAAACAAGTATCGTTACGTAATCCGTAAAGTTCCGTAACGTTACGGAAAAAGAATCAGCAAAAAAAAGCAAAAGAGGAGTGTATTTAGTAAAAAGGGGTGTGAAAATAGTAACCAGCCTACTTGGACCTTCCAGGGTGTTCCAACAGAAGGCGGTGCCTTCTGGTGGAAGCAACCCAGCTCGCCTGGGCGAGCTAGGCGGAGGGAAAGAGGGCAGAGCAAATTCGTTCAACCCTCCTGGTATTTAGGATTCACTTGAAATTAGTGAGGAAAAATGTTTCCGTGAAGAAAATGCAAGTTGAGGCGCTTTCGTTACGCTTCCGAGACGTTTCCGTGAGCGATTTTGTGAGGATTCTTCATCGTTCTTCGTTGTTCTTCGGTATTCAACCGGTAAGTTCCCGAAATCAAACCTTTCAATTCATTCTTTGTGCCCTTAGTGGTCCCCACTTGTTTCGTGTGCTTTTATTTTTATTTCGTTTGCTTTCTGTACCTCCTTTTGACGTAGTTTAACCATTTCTTTAAGCCGTTTTCTCGCCTAATAAAAAATAAAAATGAATTTCCACCGATCATTTGAGTTGTAATATCTTTTAATCTCTATTAGTATAAAATCTGACCGATCTTTCACGCCGTAACCACGTTTAAAATCAAAAAGAGGCAAAATAATCAAAAATATCTTTGAATAAAATAATAATAAAAAAAAATCAATCGGACGCTTTCTTTGGGATTTTTCTTAATTGAATTGACTAATAACCAAAGTGAAACTAAGGCTAAAATCAACTCACAAATCAAGCTTTGTCCATAAAAATCACCTAAAAACCATTTCAAAGGTCCAACGCCTTAACCATCAAAAGATCGGTTAATGGTCCAACACCTTAAATGACCTTTTGTTCAGTCAAAATATATCTTGCAAAAAAGATAAAAACAACATAACTAACGTTCAGTTCTCAAAGAACTACGTAGGTCTGATTTCCTTATCACAATTGAGGAATACGTAGGAGCAAAGGAAACACCCTTGTCGACCACTAAAAGATAAAAAATATAAAAAGGCATAAAAAGACATAAAAAGCGTAAAAGAGAAAATAAAACAAATCAAAGTCATATTTGCACACTCGATTAAAGGCTGCCATCCTTTGTGATGGACGCGTGTGGTGCTAATACCTTCCCCGTGTGTAAGTACAACTCCCGAACCTTTCACACTTAAAGTTCGTAGACCACACCTTTCTGGTTTTTCCGACGTTTTCCTCAATTAAACGTTGGTGGCGACTCCGCACATTTTCCTTTCTTGGAAGACGCACCTGTGAGTCTCGCGTCGCCCTCCTGCCAAAGGGTAGGTTGCGACAAGCCGGACGCGTGATGACTTATCGGTCATGGGCCTAGTACTTTTGCTTACCTTTGGCTTTGGACTTGGTCGCCTGCTAGTCGACCAGGGGTCGTAGGCAATGCTCCAGCATTTGTAGATGAGCTGAAGGGCTCTGGAGGTGGCAGCAGTGCGTCTGTTGCTCGCTACTAGCCGTCCCCAGGCTGCTGTGGTGCCTCGCCCTGTGCCTACCTCGGGGCACAGTACTTCTCGATGAAAGCCCTATTAATAGCGGCTTGATGATCATAGCCGGGAACCCTAGGGCCCTGTTGGACTTCTCCAGGTCCAAGGGACTCCTCGTAGGTGCGCGATCCTTGCAAATAGTAGATGGCATCAGAAATCAATTGAGCCACGTGCATACTTAACTATGTCATGATGGCACAGACCAACTGATACATCCACAGGGGGAGATCGGCATTGTGGTCGCTAGGCAGAATGTTGCTAAGTAGCAACGCCATCCATATCTATGTAAGAGTGGTCATGTTGGTGCGCATGATCCGCACTCGTCTATTTGCAGCGGCTCGGGCGAAATCTTGCCCCGGTATGTAGAGTAGTTGCATGATAGCCTCCTCCTCTGGTTGTGCTCGCACAGTTGGCCCTCCTCCAATATAAGAGGAGTGCCCTAGGAACTGATAAAAGCCAACTACTAGCCCTTCACCCAGGAGCACAAGCCTCGATTAAGCATTAAGGGCAGAGGACCTTGAATTTTCTAAAGGCGTAGAATATGAAGCCCTCTAAAAGCGAGGATGTGAAATCCTTTGAAGGCGAGGACGTGTAGTCCTCTGAAGGCGAGGACGTGTAGTCCTCTGAAGGCGAGGACGTGTAGTCCTCTAAAGGTGAGGGCGTCTAGCCCTATGAAGGCGAGGGAGTGCAACCCTCTGAAGGTGAGGGCGTGTAGCCCTCTGAAGGCAAGGACGTGTAGTCCTTTGAAGATGAGGAAATGTAGTCCTCTTAAGGTGAGGACGTGTAGTCCTCTGAAGGAGAGGACGTGTAGTCCCCTGATGGCGAGGGCGTGCAACCCTCTAAAGATGAGGATGTGTAGCCCTCTAAAGGTGAGCACGTGTAGCCCTCTAAAGGAGAGGACGTATAGTCCTCTGAAGGCAAGGACGTGTAGCCCTCTGAAGGCAAGGGCTTGCAGTCCTCTGAAGGTAAGGACATGTAATCCTCTGAAGGTGAGGGCGTGTAGCCCTCTGAAGGCGAGAACGTGTAGTCCTCTGAAGGCGAGGACGTGTAGTCCTCTGAAGGTGAGGGTGTGTAGCCCTATGAAGGGGAGGGCGTGCAACCCTCTAAAGGTGAGGACGTGTAGTCCACTAAAGACAAGGACGTGTATCCCTATGAAGGCGAGGGCTTGCAGCCCTCCCAAGGCAAGGATGTGTAGCCCTATGAAGGCGAGGGAGTGCAACCCTCTGAAGGTGAGGGCGTGTAGCCCTCTGAAGGAAAGGACGTGTAGTCCTCTGAAGGTGAGGACGTGTAGTCTTCTTAAGGTGAGGGCGTGGAACCCTCTGAAGGTGAGGACGTGTAGTCCCCTAAAGGCGAGAGCGTGCAGCCCTCTGAAGGTGAGGATGTGTAGCCCTCTGAAGGTGAGGGCATGTAGCCCTCTCAAGGTGAGGACGTGTAGTCCTCTGAAGGTGAGGACGTGTAGTCCTCTAAAGGTGAGGGCGTGCAATCCTCTGAAGGTGAGGACGTGTAATCGTCTAAAGGTGAGGGCGTGTAGCCCTCTAACGGCGAGATCGTGTAGTCCTCTGAAGGCGAGGACGTGTAGTCCTGTGAAGGTGACGGTGTGTAGCCCTATGAAGGCGAGGGCGTGCAATCCTCTAAAGGTGAGGACGTCTAGTCCACTAAAGACAAGGACGTGTATCCCTATGAAGGCGAGGGCATACAGCCCTCTCAAGGCAAGGATGTGCAGCCCTATGAAGGTGAGGGCGTGCGGCCCTCTAAAGGCAAGGACGTGTAGTCCTCTGAAGGCGAGGACGTGTAGTCCTCTGAAGGCGAGGACGTGTAGTCCTCTGAAGTTGAGGGTGTGTAGCCCTATGAAGGTGTGGGCATGGAACCATCTGAAGGGGAGGACATGTAGTCCTTCAAAGGTGAGGACGTGTAGTCCTCTGAAGGCGAGGACGTGTAGCCCTCTAAAGGCGAGGAGGTGTAGTCCTCTATAGGCGAGGATGTGTAGTCCTCTGTAGGTGAGAGCGTGTAGCCCTCTCAAGGGGAGGGCGTGTAGCCCTCTGAAAGCGAGTACGTGTAGTCCTCTGAAGGCGAGGACGTGTAGTCCTCTGAAGGTGAGGACGTGTAGCCCTCTGAAGGCAAGGGTGTCCAGCCCTCTTAAGGCGAGGACGTGTATCCCTCTAAAGGTGAGGGCGTTCAGCCCTCTGAAGTTGGGGACGTGTAGTCCTTTAAAGACGAGGACATGCATCCCTATGAAGGCGAGGGCATGCAGCCTTCTGAAGGCGAGGACGTGTAGCCCTATGAAGGCGAGGGCTTGCAGCCCTCTGAAGGCGAGGATGTGTAGTCCTCTAAAGGTGAGGGCATGTAGCCCATTGAAGGCAAGGGTGTGCAGCCCTCTGAAGGCGAGGACGTGTAGTCCTCTAAAGGTGAGGGCATGTAGTCGTCTGAACGTGATGGCGTGTATCCGTCTAAAGGCAAGGACGTGTAGTCCTCTGGTAGCGAGGGTCTGTAGCCCTCTGAAGGCGAAGGCGTGCAGCCCTCTGAAGGTGAGGGTACTATTACCCAAGGTCCAACCTTATGAGAAAGCAAGAGATTGACTCATTGAGAGGGCTGGTCATCCCAAATTCAAAAGATTGGACATTAGATGTAGGAAATCTATGCAGTTAGCATGATTTTTAGGTATGCAGATGCATGCAACCTTTGTCTTGAAATGCGGACTTCGTAGGCAACAATGTAATGTAATGGAAAGTTATACAATGTTCATGACATTCTTTTCCTGTTTTGTGGTTTTGATTTTGATTTGATTTTTTTGAAAACACAGATTGATTGTCCTTTTGATAGAGGTGATAATTCATGCAACCTTATCCTATCTTTTGCAAATCTCTTCGGGAATTCCCTCAGAGTGTATGTTCTGTTTGATTTAGTCACTTGACCATTTTGGAGTGACTGCAATGGAGTTATTTGATGTTTAATCAATCAATTGAAATCCCAGGGTTTGTCCCCCCCTTTTTTGTTTAAAAACATCGACGGGTGTGAACTTTTGATCTGCCTCTAGGTTCGCTTGAGGCTCATGCACGGTGCCCCTCATTGCCCAAGTGTAGGGCTTTGAGGTACCAATCGTTGTCTTTCGTCATGACCTTGTAGTAGGGAACCTATTGGGTGAGAACTTCTAATCTGCCTCTAGGTTTGCTTGAGGTTCATGCATGGTGCCTTTCATTGCCCTCTGAGTTATCCATCGTTGTTTTATTTTCACAACCTTGTAGCAAGGAAGAATGAAAGAGGCGGTTGATTCTCACAAAATGAATTTTTCAAGGATGAGAAATAGTTGAAAGATTTGTTCAGTTGAAGGATTAAGTCAAATGACTCCTATTCTTGATAACTCACTTCTCTCCAAAAAGATATACTTTTCGGAATGATAAAATGAGGTCACATGAACGTCTATATTTTACTTGAAAACACAGTCAATCAAATGCTTTTTCTTTTTCTTTTTGAACTTTTCTACTTTACTCGTCGTTTACGGCATTCTCACCAAATGTGTAGCACGAGTAATGTCTGATTGAATGATTTTGGAAGTCCAAACTCTGGAGCGCAGGTTGCTTGAGCAAACAAACCAATGGCTTGCACCCATATTCCAGTGGAAGCAAAGATGTAATTACGAGAGGATGAAGGACAAAGATGTCAAATTTATCCATTTTATTTAGCATTGTAACTGTCGTTTACAATAATGGCATAAACTTGAAAATCCTGATGAGTCATTAGAGACATCTAACAACAGCTTTCAAAATTGCCCCATGTCTGGTGTCGCTTGTCAATGTTAGGATTCACAAGTGATTCTCCTCAAATATCAGCCCGCCCGCATCAATTAGACTTTGTACCTTACGCTTCAAGGTCATACAGTGCTCAATGGAATGTCCCAAAACTCCTTCATGATATGCACATGTTGCGTTCGAGTCGAATCCTCAGAAAAATGGAGGTTGAGGAACCTTGGAAAGGGTTATGGCTACCATTGCATTATCAAGTTGATATGGGAGCAAGTTAGCATAGGACACAGGAATTGGGGTGAATTCTATAGGATTTTTCGCTGCAAAATTCATTTCTTGGTTGGTGTTTTGGTTTGCGCTTTGGCATTGGATGCGCGGTCAGCAAACTTTGTGGATGATTTGGGGATAGCCTTTGTGGATGACCGGGTGGTAGGTAATGAGAAGGGCTGATATTGGCTAAGTAATGACATTGTTGGGATGATGGGAAATTTGGCCATGTAGGAATGGCAGCCTCAACATGGATTCCTTCATCATTCTCATCCTCTTCATTTGCCCCAGTTTTCTCATTCATCAAAGCAGGATGATCAAATTTGCCTATTTTCAGATCCGCTTCGATCCTTTTGTCGGCGAAGACCAAATCCGCAAAGCTTGAAGGTGCATACCTTACCATTTTTTCATAGTGAAACACTGGTAATGTGTCCACTATTACTGTGATCATCTCTTTCTCCGTCAATGGAGATGCCACTGGAGCTGCCAGGTCTCTCCACCTTTGGGCGTATTCTTTGAAAGATGTGTGCCCCTTTTTACCCATGTTCTGTAGTTGCATCCTATCCGAAGCCATATCAGAATTGTACTGATACTGCCTAACGAAGACAACCATTAGGTACTTCCAAGAATGGACTCGGGAAGGTTCCAAGTTAGGGTACCAGGTGAAAGCTACCCCAGTAAGACTTTCTTGGAAGAAATGTATCAGCAGTTTCCCATTTTTCGCATATGCCCTCATCTTCCGACAATACATCTTTAGATGGTTCTTGGGGCAAGTAGTCCCCTTGTACTTGTTAAAGTCCAACACCTTGAACTTGGGAGGGGTGACGATATTGGGTACTAGGAACAACTCTTTAGCAAAGGCATAACCTCCACCTCCTTCAATGGCCCTGAGTCTCTGCTCTAGATGATCCAACTTTCCCATTTCTGCTATAGCAGGAGGGTTTTTACCCGCTGTGGAAAGCAAGGGGTGTGGTTGCGGGTGATACTGAGGGCCCTCCAAAGTGTTTTCTAGGGGTATATCGCCAATTGCTTTCCCTTCAGTGGCATATCCGAGGCGAGGCTCAAAGTCGGCTAGATTGCGATGGGATATTTCATGTGTCTCCCCCATGGGTTGAGAGACATGTGCATGATTAGTTTGAGGTTGTTGGCTCTCAATGAGTATAGCAATGGAGTTATTGACATTGTCATTGGGAGTGTACGCCACATTGGGTGGTGTATAGTTGGGAGTCAAGCCATATGGCAGGAAGGCGTGCTTGTTTTGAATTTGCACATAATGGGGGCCGCCCGTACTTCCTAAATCTTTGCCTACCATATCTGAGGTTGGATGATTCATTTGGTTAAGGTCAGATGGCGGTGTCGGGTTCACCTTAGCAACAGCGCTGGTAGCGGTAACTACAACCGCATTGGCTTCCATTATCTTCTTAATGCTCATCATGGCCTCCATCATTGTGGCCATTTTCTCTTTCATGGCCTCCATGTCGGCCTTCATCTGCTCTTGCACCTCCTCTACTTTACCCATTATTCTAGCTTTAGCACGAGTTTGGTAAGGGCGCCGTAAAGTGTGTTCTTTTCTTTTTAATAACAATGATTAAGTTTGTTTTTTTCAAGGAAAGAAATGCAATGAGCAATGCAACCAATGAAAAGCATGGATGTATGTGAATGATGCACAGTTGAAGTATTGTGAATTTTTATGCAGGACATGGGGTTGAATCAATTTAGATTTTCAACATGGTCAATGACATCTTTGTCAACGTGAAACTGGAAGTAACAAGGACATCAATAGTCCTAAATGTGTTCGACAGTAGACGAAGTAGCGATGTAACTCGATCCATCTTTTGCCCCAATTCTTTGCAAGATGGTTACTTCCATACTTCAACCTGACTTGATGAACCTTTTTCATAAAAGCATGAGCTTGGTTCAACCCCATAACCCAAGGAATGGCAATTTTGATCGCCAATACTTTGACAACATTTCATAGAGATGAAAAACTCGGGAATACGTATGCTATGCATGGACAATGTAATTATGAGATTGAGATGCCCGAAGAAACATCTTTTCTTAGTTAACGATGCATTAGGTACCATGTTCGATCATTTTGTTTTTAAGTGAAACGGGTTTATGATCCCAACATGGTTGGCTCATGGTATCGAACATATGCAACTAAGAATGTGGCATGAATTTTCATGCTTCCTTTTTTTGTTTTTTGTTTTGCAGAGGAAAATGCAAGGATCATGCATGAGTAAACATGAAAACAAATGGTATGCAAAAAACATGTTAGATGCAGATGCATGGTGATGAAATGACTTATGCAAAATGCAATGCATGAATATGGTAAGTGACAAATGCAGGAACGATATGTCCATTACGATGCCATGAAGAGATGCTTTGCGGTGCATGATATGAATGCATTTACGGACACGAGAGCCCGGAAAATCATCTCTTCTTACTTGCACATTCGGGGGCGCAGTGCCCCATGTGTGCACTTAAGAAGGTGATATGGACCTTCTGGCTTCCAGTGACATAAGACGAGACCAACATACAACGCATGCGTGACGACATGAAGCAGACGCTGAAAAGCGCAACACGGGGATGTACACAGTATGAAAATATCTACAAATAATCATACAACAAAGGCGTACATGACATTTAGGTTATATGCATGGCAGTGTTTAAAAGGCACGCAGCGTGTTCGCTTCGTGCCCTTATTTTAGGGACCTAAACAAGAGGAACTAAAAGGCTTTTAGTGATAATTCCCAAGGTGGTCATATCTCTCTTGAGGGTTTCTAGAGGTATCATCCCCTTCGAAAAACATATTGCGGCAGTAGGGACTACCAGCAACAATATGTTATCAAAGAGAAAAACTCTAGATGAGGGTTCACTGTTATCAAGCAAGTCGGAGACCCAACATGACCACAGATTCACCTCCACTCCTTATGTTCCCATGGACCCGGGTATAGGGCCCCTTTTCAACTCACCGTGTGTGCAAAAAGATGTTGGTGTTCGTGTGCATCAAATGAATAAATATCTATCTCATGCATACATTAAAAAGCACACTAAAAGCATCAAAGATTTATATACAAGAACGTAAGAGAAATAAAGGGAAACAAACAAAAGAGAAGTCATGGTAAGGAATGCACATAGATCAAAATGGCCTAACTCTCTTAAAACAGTCGCTAGTGGAGTCACCAATTGTTGCAACCTACACTTTGGCGGAAGGGTGACGTGAGGGCTCACGGGTGTGCCTTACAAGGGAGGAAGGCGCACGGAGTTGCCACCAATGTTTATTCAAGGTAAACGTCGGAAAAAACCGGAAAGGTGTGGTCTACGAACTTTAATTGTGAACGGTTCGGGAGTTGTTTTTATGCACGGGGGAGGTATTAGCACCCTACGCGTCCGTCACAAGGGACGACAGCCTTTAATCAAATGTGCAATATCATGTCTTCAATTTTTTTTATTTTCCTTTTTTATATTTTTATGTTTTTTATGGGCCTTTTGTATTTTTTATCTTTTTGCGGTCGACAAGGGTGTTTCCCTCGCTCCTACGTATCCTCAATTGCGATGTGGAAATCAGACCTACGTAGTTCTTTCCGAACTAAATGTTGGTTTATCTTTTTTCCCAAGATAGATTTTAATTGAACAAAGGTCATTTAAGGTGTTGGACCATTAAACGATCTTTTGATTTTGAAAGGAGAGAAATGTTAAGGCGTTGGACCATTAACGATCTCTTGTTTTTGAAAGGAGAGAAATGTTAAGGCGTTGGATCATTAACCATCTCTTGGGGTGGTCGACAAAAGCGGGGCTTTTGCTCCTACATATCCTCAATTGCAATGAGGAAATCAGACCTACATAGTTCTTGCAAAAACGGTAAAGTTACATGTTGATTTTATGCTTTTGAAAGGTCCATGTTAACCGATAAAAGCAAAGAGGACCATTTAAGGCATTGGTTTTAGCTTTAGTTTCACTTTGGTTATTAGTCAATTCATTCAAGGAAACTTTCAAAGAAAAATGTCCGATTGATTTTTTTGAGTGTTTTATTATTATTTTTTTCCAAGATATTTTGATTTATTTTATTATTATTTTGCCTTTTTTGGTTTAACCGAGGTTACACTGTGAACAATCGGTTAGATTTTGCTTTAATAGTGATTAAACGAGATATACAACACAAATGATCGATTGAAATTCATTTTATCATTTATTAGGCGAGATAACGGCTTAAACGATCGGTCAAAGCTCGTTAAAAACGGAAGAAAAGAAAACCGAAAGTGAACAAAATAAAGATGAAAGCCAACAAAACAAGAAATGAATTGAAAGTCTCAGATTTGAAAACTTACCGGTTGAAGAACGAAGAACGGCGGAAAATCTTCACGAAATTGCTCACGGAAATGCCTCGGAAACGTTACGGAAGCACCTCAGCTTGGACTTCTTCACGAAAAACACATTTTTCACCCAGAACAACTGAAATGCATAGGCAAGGGGGTTAGGGACCCTTTTGGAACAGACCCCCTTCACTTATTTATAGGAAAAGTGGGGGGGGGGGGGAGGTTGCCGCCTAGCTTGCCCAAGCAAGCTCGGCTGCTTCCTCCTTAAGCAACCCAGCTTCCAAAATGTTATGGAAGGCCTAAATTCAAAATTTGAAAATTGCTATTTGCACCCCCATCTTGATAAGTTCACCCCCTTTTTTCGTAATTTACGGAAGCCTTACGGAAGAATATAGGACTTGATTTTCCTCTTTTTCCTCTTTCTTTTCACCAATATTAAGTGAAATGTGCTTACCTGATGTAAGCTCCATTGGAGCTTGTAGGCCTAGGATCTTCTTCATCAATGGATTCCTTTGCTTCTTGGATGATAAATGGCAGCGCAATGGAGAAGGAAGAGAGAGAGGAGATGCCACTTCAAGGAGAATATGAGTCTAGAAGAAGCTCACCACCATAGGAGGCCATGGATAAGAGCTTGGAGGAAGAAGGAGATGAATGAAAGGAGAGGGAGAGAAGAGCACGAAATTTTGTGCTCTAAAAGAGCTCTGAAATCTGAAGTTAATATTCAAATGATCAAAGATGAAAAAAATGCACACACATGACCTCTATTTATAGCCTAAGTGTCGCAACCTACCCTTCGGCGGGAGGGCGACGCGTGACTCGCGGGTGCGTGTCCCAAGAAAGGAATATGCACGGAGTCGCCACCAACGTTTATTTGAGGAAAACATCGGAAAAACCGGAAAAGACGTGGTCTATGAATTTTAAGTGAAAGGTTCGGGAGTTGTATTTACGAACGGGGAAGGTATTAGCACCCCACGCGTCTGTCGTAAGAGACGGCAGCCTTTAATCAAATGTGCAAATATGACTTCAATTTATATTCTTTTCCCTTTTTACGTTCTTATATTTTTGTGGTCGATAAGGGCGTTTCCCTTTGCTCCTACGTATTCCTCAATTGTGATGAAAAAATCAGACCTACGTAGTTCTTTTTAAATGCGAAATCAAGCGATTTTTTTTACTTGGAAGGGGGTCCTTTTAAGGCGTTGGACCTTAAAATGACCCATTTTTACTTGGTGAGAAAAACTGAGGTATCGAACCTTAAAATCCTTTTTACTGATTTTTTTGCGGACAAGCTTGACATTGCGAGTTGATTTTAGCCTTAGTTTCACTTTAGTTATTAGTCAATTCAATTAAGAAAGAGAAATCCCAAAGAGAAACGTCCGATTGATTTTTCTGGTTTATTTTACTAAAAGATATTTTTTGATTATTATATTATTATTTTACCTCTTTTTGGTTTCCAACGTGCTTACGACATGACCGAACGGTCGGATTTCATTTTAACAGAAATTAACGAATATTACAAATCAAATGATCGGTGGAATTTTTTTATTTTTTTTATTAAGTGAGAAAATGACTTAAGTAAATGACTAAAGCACGTCAAAAGGGGGTACGGAAAGTAAATGAAATGAAAATAAAAGCACGTGAAAACAAACGAGGACCACTAAGGGTACATAGAATTAATTGAAAAGTTCGATTTCAGGAACTTACCAGTTGAAGACTGAAGAACGACGAAGAACAAACGAAGAACGTCGAAGAACGGTTGAAAATCTTCGCGAAATCACCCACGGAAACGTTACGAAAGCGCCTCGGCTTGGATTTTCTTCACGGAAACAATTTTTTTCACTAATTTTAAGTGAATCTCAAATACCAGGAGGGTTGAACATTTTTGTTCTTCCCTCCTTCCCCTATTTATAGGAAAAAGAAGGAAATGCTTGCCACCCAGCTCGCCCAGGCGAGCTAGGTTGCTTCCTCTAGAAGCAACCGCCTTCTACAGGAACATCCTGGAAGGCCCAAGTGGGCCTGGTTGCTATTTGAACCTCCATTTTTACTAAATACACCCACTGCCCTTTTTTTGGTGATTATTTTTCCGTAAAATTACGGAAACTTACGAATTTCGTAACGATACTTGTTTTCTTTCCGTAATGTTGCAAAACCTTACGGATTACGTAATCATCCCTTTTTTGCCTTCCGAATGACCGGCAGAGGCCCGTGATCAATGCTGGAAACCCCAGGGCCCTGTTAGACTTATCCGGGTCTAGAGGGTTCCTGGTGGGTGGCATACCTGCAAATAAATAAATAGCGTCAGCAATCAACTGAGCCACATGGACGCTAATCCGTGTCAGGATGGCATACACCAGATGACACTTTGGCAGCGGAAGGTCGGAGTTATGATCACTGGGCAGGGCATTGCTGAGCAGCAACGTCATCCACATCTGGGTCAAGGTGGGGTCATGCTGGTGCGCATGATCCGCACCCGCCTCCTGGCAGCGGTCCGGGCAAAATCCTGACCCGGTAGGCATAACAGTTGGGCAATGGCCTCTTCGTCAAATCCATCGGCCCGGTTCCTTCTCTAACTAAACTCGCACTCCTGGCCTTCCTCTAACACCAGCATGTCACCTAGGAACTGGCTGAGGGCATCTACATCAAAGGGAATCCACTGACCCCTCACCCATGATCGCATGTCCCGCACTCCCTCTTATGTGGGCCAAGCATTGGCATAAAATTCCAGGACTATCTCTGGGTCAAACTTAGCCATGGGGGTGACCAGTGACGTCCAACACCGGCGAGCTATCTCTTCCTGAAAGTCGGTGTACTCATCGTCCTTGAGCTGGACGCGTCTCTCTCGATGAAACGACCATCTTTTGATGGCCTCGAAACGTTGTTGGTGCTCAGCGCTCCTGAAACGGTGGCTATCAAACTCGGGGGTGGCACTGGTCCCTTCAGCCGCGGGGACAAACATTTGGTAAGTTAGTTTACAAGAAAACACTTATTTTAAAGAAAAAACGGCATGCTAATCTTTCTGATTTAGAACACACTTGTGCACACATTTCCTTAATGTAAAACATTTATGAACGTGCATATGCGTAAAATATCCTACTATTTATATCAACATATAAGGATATTCAAAACATTCTAGTTACCACACATATATATTTTTTTTTCTTGAAAAGAATACATATACGCATGCTCAGGGTATTGTGTCAAAATTACACATGTTCATATCCTAAGTATTTTGCTACCACAAACTACCTACGCACATTTGGAGTATTAACATATACATTTTTGTTGTTTCATATTTGTTTATATATGCACATTGGAAAGCCAAACTCATGTCATGCACACACTTGCATTTATTTGAGAAGGAACTTTCATGTCATCTATCTACACTTGAAAGGTAATTCCACATCATATATTCATTTCGGAAGCATTCTCGTGCCATTTTTGACATGGGTACATTTTTTGAAAGGCTCCTTATGCTACCTATCCACAAATATACATATTTTGAAAGGCATTTTTACGCTACCTATCCTACATATACCGATTTTTGAAATTCATTATTTGCTATACATTCACACTTTGCAAGGTATTTTTATGCCATATATTCACACACTTTGCAAGGCATTTCCATGCTATATATATTCACATATATACATACCGTTGAAAGGTATTTTCCATGCTACCTAGGTGCAAGGTATTCCTCATGGGGCAGCCAAATTTAAATTCTAATAAAAACCTCTCAAACATGTCCTAATATTCATGCCTTTTTACATTCAAAACCAAAACTTAGATTCCTAGGCGTAAGTCATGCTTCCTTGTATTGAAATTAAAAGCTTGGGTTCCTAGGCCTATCATTACTTTAGCGCTTATCAGGCTGGTTATGCCGCCGTTGTCCTTGCCTAAACCCATTTCGGGCTCGTAACCATTCCCCAACATCACTCGGGCCATCATTACTACCGCATCGGACAGGCAAGGTTGCCCAGAGAAGGAATCTACAGAGGCAATGCTAACCACCTCAAAAGACTAGAAGGTCGTTTCTAATGACTCCTCTGCGGCTTCCACATATGGCATAGAGGACGGGCAACTCACCAAGATGTCTTCCTCGCCCGATACGATAACCAAATGCCCCTCTACCACGAATTTCAATTTTTGGTGGAGCGTAGAGGGAACAACTCCTACTGAATGGATCCATGGGAGCCCCAACAGGCAGCTGTAAGCGGGGTTAATGTTCATTATTTGAAAGGTAACCTAACAGGTATGTGGGCCTATCTGTACAGGGAGGTCGATCTCTCCCCTCACCTCTCGGCGGGTACCGTCGAAGGCACGGACTACCATGGAACATGGCTTTAGATGGGAAGCATTAAACGGTAACATCTCCAAAGTGCTTTTGGGCATTACGTTTAAACTGGAACCGTTATCGATAAGCACCTTGGCTATGACGTGGTCCATGAACGTGACTGATACATGCAAAACCCTGTTATGTCCTCTCCCCTTGGCAGGGATTTCTTCTTCGGCGAAGGCTAGATAATTATTGGCGGTGATATTATTGACGAGTCCTCCAAAGCCCCTACAGAGATATCTTGAGCCACATGGGCTTCCTTCAAAACCTTTATTAGCAAAGCCCGATGAGGCTCCGAGCTCATGAGTAATTCCAACAGCGAGACCCTGGCGGGGGTTTTGTTGAGCTGCTCAATAACCTTGAACTCGCTTTGCTGAATTATGCGGAGAAACTCGCTGGCTTCCTCTAGCAACACCTCCTTCTTACCATAACCATCCTTTTTCTCCGGAAGACCCTTCACCGGAATATCCTCATTAGGAGTGAGGGGCATTTTATCATCTTTTTCTTCCACTACCTTTGCCTTCCCCTTAACGTTTGTAGGTTGAATTGGTAGGTCGGGGGGGGCAAACATGCGACCACTACGGGCCATACTGCTCAGCCCCGTGATATTGGTTACCTTGGCTGACAACGAACTGATGTTGGTGGCTTCTTCTTCCCCTTTGTTCGGAGGTGTGTACCTCCATGGGACTGCGTGGCTGTTTTGGTATGGGAAAGGGACAGGTTTAGCTGCCGCGGGGTATCGGGGCTTTTGTGAAGCTGCGCCCTTGGTGAAGTATATCACCAAAGGTTTAGGTCTTCCGAAACTTCTCTCATCTGCGGACTGCATACATATATGCTGCTCTTCCCTTCCCTCATTGCCGACTTCCAGTCGACCTTGATCTATCATCCTTTGCAAAAGGTCCTCCACTGCCAAACATGTTTCCATGTTATGTAGCTCGCCGGGATGCAACAGAAAAGAATCCTCTTCATGCCCACCGTGGGGAATGACACCCCCCTTTTGTAGGGCCTCATAGATAAACCCCCTAGGGGTCGCTACGTCCCTTAAAGGCTTAGACCTGTGCGGCCTATCTGACTCAATGGCATTAACTGCCCTGTGGCGTCCCCAAAATAATGACTGGTTTAATAGTAATGATTTAAATAATAAAAACCATGGTGATTTTTTTTTCTTTTTCTTTTTCATTTCTTTCTCTTTTCACAATAATTAAGTTCAGAAGGAAAATCATCACTATAGAGTCCTGAATGGCTAGCTCACAACTCTATTCAGAGTCATTTCTTTCTTACCACTCATAACCTCTAAATATTTGTTTTTTTCAAAAGGAAGAGTATACCAGCCATTACTTTAGGTCGTCACATGAAAATAAAAGAATAAAATACGGTCAATAAACCCTTTTGCAAATAAAGTTTGCTAATGCCTTCTTTTCAAATAACAAGGTTAAACATAAGTACATTCATCATTTAATAGCTGTCCAAAATATGGGAGTTTTACAAAATACATAGTGTCATCCAGAGCAAAGGTGTCCACAGTGGTGGCTTCAGCCACATGTATACAATCATGAAATTCCTATACAATAGGTCTACCCATACAAAAACAAAAGAGTAAACCTAACAGTCAGACCTAGATACACCCACCCTCAAAAGTATATAAAACTAGTCCGAAGGGCTGTCCACTATGATGAAGAGCCTCCACTGGTCGCCATTTCTCTCGGGCCACTATCCTCCGTAGAGTCTGCCTCAGATACCGACATGACTTCCTCGGGAGAATCCACCTCAGGGAGTGGGTCCTCATCACCCTCTAGAAAGTCAAGAGCATCCCCAGCAGGCTCGAGAGGTAGCTCCTCAAGATCCTCCTCAGGGTCTTCCTCGGACGACGTTACCTCAATCACTTGGACTGGCTCCACTAGACGGTATGGTGTAGGCGTGGGTAGTATCCACTCCACAGTACGCTGAAGCGTGCGCACGGGTTCATCTGGATGAACCAATGAAGTAGCCGTAAATCGAATCGTGCCCGAAATCGGCACCTCGTGTTGCCTTTGAGGGTCTCCCAAGCTCCCTCTAGGCACTCCATCTTTACTCGATCATGGATTAGCTGCGCCGCCATCACGATCTACAAGAAAGAAAAGAAAAGGGTAGACTCTTTCACGAAAATCTAACTGCGCCGCACACAATTCGTCTCATAACCACTACATGCTGTAGATGCAATTGGCTTTGATGTTTTGATGATGATCATGATGATGTGTTGCAATTGATGCAAAGACAATACTTCAAGATTACAAGGCACAACATCAAGATGATCACTAGAATATTAGGAAGGGAATTCCTAATTGAATTAGCAAAGGTTTGGCCAAGTGATTTAAAATAAAAAGTGTTTTTCAAAGGTTTTACTCTCTGGTAATCGATTACCAGAGGATGTAATCGATTACCAGTGGCCAAATACATTTTATAACAGCTATAAAAATTTGAATTCGAAATTTTAAAAGCTGTAATCGATTACACAATTTTGGTAATCGATTACCAGCAGTTAGTAAACGTTTTAATTCAAATTTTAAAAGCTGTAATCGATTACACAATTACTGTAATCGATTACCAGACAGGAATTTCAGAAAAATAATTTCAAGAGTCACAACTTTTCAAAGGCTTTACTCATGACCACCAATGGTCTATATATATGTGACTTAAACACGAAATTGCTTAGAGATTTTCAGAACAACAAAGTGTTTATCCTCTCAAAAAGCAATTTCATTTTATCCTCTTAAGAATTCCTTGGCCAACTTGATTGCAATTCTTTAAGGAATTATTTGAGTGCTCAATCTGTAAAATCCATCTCTTTCTAGAGAGATTTGTTCCTCTTCTTCTTCTCATTCTCTAAGGGATTAAGAGACTGTGAGTCTCTTGTTGTAAAGAATCTCTAAACACAAAGGAAGGGTTGTCCTTGTGTGTTTAGAACTTGTAAAAGGAATTTACAAGTTAGTGGAACTCTCAAGCGGGTTGCTTGGGGACTGGACGTAGGCACAAGGGTGTGGCCGAACCAGTATAAAACTGAGTTTGCATTTTCTCTTCCCTTAATCTCTTTTATTTATTATTGCTTTATATTCATATTCAAGTTGCTTCGTTTGAATTAATATTTAAGAAGATTGTCATTAAGGGAATTCATAACTTGAGTAAAAAGTGAAATAGATTTTTAATTAGGGGAAACAGTTTGGAATATCTTAATTCAACCCCCCCCCCCCCCTTCTTAAGATATCTGAGGCCACTTGTCTAACAAGTGGTATCAGAGCTTCATTCTTGTACAAAGTTTAGAAGCTTCAAGAAAAAGATGGCCTCAGCAAATTCCTTGTTTCCAGAAGGGAATTCTATAAATAGACCTCCAATCTTTAATGGAGAGGGTTACCACTACTGGAAAACCCGAATGCAAATTTTTATCGAGGCAATAGATCTAAATATCTGGGAAGCCATTGAAATAGGGCCTTATATACCCACCACAGTAGAAAGAGTTTCAATAGATGGTAGTTCATCAAGTGAAAGCATAACCATAGAAAAACCTAGAGATAGATGGTCTGAAGAGGATAGAAAACGAGTACAATACAACCTAAAAGCCAAAAACATAATAACATCTGCCCTAGGAATGGATGAATATTTCAGAGTTTCAAATTGCAAGAGTGCTAAGGAAATGTGGGACACTCTTCGATTAACACATGAAGGAACTACAGATGTTAAAAGATCTAGGATAAATGCACTAACTCATGAGTATGAATTATTTAGAATGAATACAAATGAAAATATTCAGAGTATGCAAAAGAGATTTACACATATAGTAAATCATCTAGCAGCCTTAGGCAAAGAATTTCAAAATGAAGATCTTATAAACAAGGTGCTAAGATGTTTAAGTAGAGAATGGCAACCCAAAGTAACGGCTATTTCTGAATCAAGAGATTTGTCTAACATGTCTCTTGCCACTTTATTTGGTAAGTTGCAGGAACACGAGATGGAACTATTGAGATTGCACCAAAATGAAGAAAATGACAAGAAAAGGAAAGGAATTGCTCTTAAAGCATCATCCTCAATTCAAGAAGAAAGTGATCAGGATAATGATGCAGATGATGATGATGATCTAAGTTTCTTTGTAAAAAGGTTCAACAAATTTCTTAAAGTAAGAGGAAATCAGAGGCGACCAAATTTTAAATCAAAGAGAAGGACAGAAAATTCATCCTCTACTCTAAAATGCTTTGAATGCAATCAACCTGGACATCTGAGGGTTGATTGTCCTATCTTCAAGAAAAAGATGGAAAAATCTGAAAAGAAAAATCATAGTGAGAAGAAACTAAAGAAAGCATACATCACATGGGATGAAAATGATTTGGAATCCTCTGATGATTCTGAAAATGAAGAGATAAATCTTTGCCTTATGGCAAAAAGCTACGAAAGTGATGAAGAGGTAACATCTTCAAACAACTTATCTATTTCTTTTGATGAATTGCAGGATGCATTTGCTGATTTGCATAAAGAATCAATTAAACTTGCAAAATTAGTTTCATCATCAAAGAAAACAATTTCAAATTTAGAAAATGAAATTTCAAAATTAAACAAAGAATTAGATCTTCTTAGAAATGAAGTTTCAATCTCTAAAACAAATGAAAAAGTTAATATCTCCACTATTAATGACAAGAAAATAACAGATTCTTGTAGTTGTTGTGATAAATATGTAAAAGAAATTAAAGAGTTAAAAAATTCACTTGCAAAATTTTCATATAGTAGAAATAATTTAGATGTTATATTAAGTAAACAAAGATATGTGTCAAATAAAAATGGA